>NW_012115311.1:2938394-3024882 GCF_000951035.1 Colobus angolensis palliatus | reverse complement strand
ACTTGGAGGCTTATGTGTTTTTTATTGCTATAAACTTCAGCTCACTTGGAGGCTTATGTGTTTTTTATTGCTATAAACTTCAGCTCAACTGTCCAAAAGTATAATAATAAATAAATTATTTAACATAGAATTGTAATGCAAGCTGATTCACTTTCTGGTAAGCTCAATGTATCCAGTTTGTCTTTTGAATACCTATCAATTAATTTGGTATATGTACCTTCAAATTGATTTCTGTTAACTGCTTTATGATATTCCCTTATTAATAGTCTGCTTTATGCTCTTGCTTGTTGATTTTAACTTAAAGAAATTTTAACGTGAGAAAATAAGATACTCATGATTTACAAAGATTATTTTTCTTCTTAGCAAAGAAAAGTTGAGGGGTGGCATTTTGAATGTCTCCACAAGGTGAAAATACAGTTAAAAAAAAAAAAATCTGTACTATAGAGAACGTTTTTGTTGACTGACTGAAATTTAAGATCTGTATGTGAATGATTAAAGTAACAGTTTCAAATATAAGTTGTTCCCTTTACATTTTCTTCTTGATTTCCTTTCATAAGCAATGCTTATTCAAGGTCAAAAGATTAAAAAAGAAAATGCTGCCCCAATACTTTAACATTCTGAGTTTCCTGTATAATGAGTCAATTATGGGGATGTTATTTATTTGAATTTAGAATCCGCTTATTTTGTACTAGTGGAGATTTTAATTCGTGATCAAATTTGGCTATAATTTACAAAGAAGCTATAGTGCTTGTTATATGTAATTTCCTAAGTCTATCAACTATTTATTACTGTTTAATTCTATCAAATTTTTGCTCTTAGCTTACTTGAAAAATCTGAATGTTTATATAGTGGTTTTATTTGTGAGATGTACATATCTATCTTTGTAGGATTCTTTGGTCATACTGTTAAAAAATACAGTTCTTTTGGTGATCTTGTTCAAGTCTTGGGTACTCCAGGCAAAAAAGGCACTGGTTTGAATCCTTTGCAGTTTGATAACCCAGCAGAATTATATGTAGAGGACACAGGAGATATTTACATTGTGGATGGAGATGGAGGATTGAATAACAGATTGATCAAACTGTCCCAAGGTACATGACTTAATTGTTTATGGTATTATAAAAATATTATAAATTGGATTGAATTTGTTTGATACTTGGTATAATGTTTTAAGTGTTGTGTATGAAGCGGTGTGTAAAGAGCTAAGTGTATTACTGCCAGAAAACTGAAAAACAGATGAGTATGATTGCCCACAATAAATGATCCTGATAACAGGCTGACTTTCTTCACCAAAGGCTAGGAGATTCCTCCAGAAGTAACTGGCAACAGTATGAGAATTTCTAATGGGCTCAGTAGCTAAGTGTGTATCCTATTCAATTAAGCGTGTAGAAATGAGAAACCTGGAAGTCCAGAGTCGAGTAACCTACAGGCTGATTCATCTGCAAGCATTTTATTGAGTGCCCTTTCTCTGTCCTCTCTAGTATCAGGAGGTGCAGATCTGTTATGTATGAAACAATGAAATGTAGTCTATGGTGTTGATTCCTAAAGCAAAATCAACTTAGAAGGAGACACTAAAGCCGAGAAAGCATAGTCAAGTGAACCAGCGGTGTAATTAAATAGTTCTTTGTAACCTGTTTCATAAAATATGCAAATGCATGAGACATTCTCTATGTTGTTCTGACTATATATTTTTACCATTTATAGATTTCATGATCCTTTGGCTGCATGGAGAAAATGGGACAGGGCCTGCTAAGTTCAACATACCTCACAGTGTTACACTTGATTCAGCTGGTCGGGTAAAAATACAATGTCATTGTATCTGGGACTATGCATCTGAGTATGTTTGTGCATGTGTCTCTGTGTGTGTGTGTGTGTGTGTGTGTGTGTGTGTGTCTGGGCATGTATATATAGATTGTGGTATACATGTGTGTCTGGGCATGTGGAGACGTGTGTTAGTGGGTATGTCTGGGTAATTACTCTGGGGCTGGGTGTGCACACATACTCCCTTACAAATGTTTGAGTTGTATAGTGAGGGGGTTCCCCAAATATTTAGAAATGAGCAAAATGGATTTCCTGTACCATTTCAAAGGATAGAAGGAACAAATAATGGATCTGAACATAAAGTTACCTGAAAGACAAAGTTGCCCGCTTACTGGGAAAACTCCACTAAAAGTGTTTGAATATCTTTTCACTTCTCAAGAAAAAAAGTGCTGATCTAAAGTGGAACGGGAGAGGTTAATCTTGGAAGTTTGAAAAAGAGTCACCTAGGCAAACTCTTGTTCTCACTAGCTCCACTTTGTTTAGGGAACAGAAAGCTTTAGCCAACAAATTTCAATCAATTTTTCTCTTTTCTGCCCTGCTCACTACTATCTCTTTTGCCTTTACTCAACTTCTAAGCATAGATCTCACTTCTTTGAGGTTACCTTTTCACAACAAAACCCCCACCAAAAAATGTGTATATTAGTTTCTCCTTCTTTTCCTATAGCAGCCTGTACTTCCTATCATAGTAGCTATCATGCCATATTATGATCATTTGTCTGTCTCCCCTACTAGATGTTAGGCTGTTGAGAGTGCTTACTGAATCTCTTTTGCTTTATTTCTTAGTGCCTAGTACATAGTCATATTTATTTATTAAATGACTAAATGTCTTGACACACAATGGATACATTAGGCTGCTTGCCTTCATACCATTAGGCATTTAATCCATTTCTACTTCCGATTCAGTGCTCAGCAAACAAACTTCTAATTATGACTTGGCTTCCTAATCATAATTGATTGACAGAAATGAGAATGTTTTGATCATTAAATCTTCTGATCTGCCATAAGACGTTAATCAACCATGTGAACTTTGTATGTAAATTGGGAAATGGAAAGTTTAAACTTTTGCACATTATCCTTCTGAGCTTGGGTGACTCATTGTGTGCTACGAAAAAAAAACCAAATTTCAGAGCATGCAAAACCTTGACCCAGGTAAATTCATCATGATGAGGAACACCCTTCTAAAAGGCCTTGGAAATCATCTGATGGGGGTACTCTGGCGTTCCTGAGTGATAAAGAGTGTCAATTATACACAATTGTTTTATAACAATAGCAATTCTGTTCTGAGTATGTTACATAATTAACTCATTTAATCATCACCACGACCCTATATGAAAGGTTAGTCAGTTCCAGACTTCTTGTTATGTGTTAAACAGGAGTTCCCATAATCAAAATTCACTGAATGTTGAGCAGGAAAGATGATACTACAATCTAAAGTATCATTCCATCCTACGGTGGAAACTGTACTTCCTTGGTCGTTTATCTGGTATACTAATCTCAAAATCTTTAAGAAAACCCATCCTTAATAAAGGATCATAGATCAGGAAAAGACCTTGAGAAATTGCTTTATTTTGGCATCAATAACGTTTCTTAAATGGTGTAGTGAGTTTTGATTTGTTTCTGATTGGAGATGAATTCAGTGGCTACCAAAATTCGCACACATTGATGAAGTTGTAGTCAGGGTTACCGCTGAAGAAATAATCTCTCAATCCACAAACCCAAGAAATCCAAAGAACCAAAAGCAGAGAGGTAGAAGTAAAGAGGACTGACCCACTCCCAGTGCATTATTTCATACCTCTCTACAGCCCTGGCCGTAAGTCATCAAAAACCATTTCCCTTTATGCTTTAAGTTGCATGCATGTAGCCATGAAATATCATTTACAGTGCATCTCGCTTCTTGTCTTATAACAAGTTCCTTAATAACCCATTACAGTGTATAACAAATCTAAATTAAACCTGTTACCATTCTTTATGTGTTGCTAAAATATCTCAAGCTTCTTCTTTAGTTGGTTCAGCACTCTGTACCTATTTTGGTAATAGCAGGTATGGGTTTAATGATACTGCAGTATGAATGAATACCTCACATCCTGCTATCTTGAGCTCTTGAGAAGTAAGGCTGCTTTTCTTTGTCACGTTGCCTGGCCCAGGAGCTGACAAGCCAGTAGCACTCATTGAAAAATGAATGCTTGTTAAAGGAATGAATGAATGTTGTCACTTTTCATTATCTACTGATCCCCTGCATTATGGTAGAGTACTCCAGCTTTTTAGTTATTCACACATTTAGAACAGTAGACAGAGTATTATAAGCTTTGGGTTAAGACAGCTTTGGGTTGTGCCTCTTCCGCTTGTAAGCTCACTTCAGAGAAGGTAACCTTTCTGAACTTTAGTTTTTCCTCATCTGAAAATGGGACTTATACTACCTTCTTTGGAATCCTCTTAAGTGAGATAGTGTATGTGAAATTAATGAAAATAAATGTTCTTTTCCCTTTTTTTTCCCCTCATATTATGGATATTTTTCAATTGACTTTTTTTGTGTGTTTCTCAGGTGTGGGTTGCTGACCGAGGAAATAAAAGAATCCAAGTATTTGATAAAGACACTGGGGAGTGGTTAGGAGCATGGAATAATTGTTTCACAGAAGAGGGACCTTCTTCAGTCAGGTAATTGTTTCATTTTATTGCAAAATGCTTGTTTTAGTTAGTGTACATATCTCACTTCTCTGAATAGCTAGCTGAAAGTTTAAAATGTTTATTGTTAATTTTGAATCAGGGGAAAATGGATACAGAGAAATTTGATATCCGAGATTTTCAGATCCGAGAAAAAGGGAACACAAAAAATAACATGCTAGACCTCTCCTCTAGCCTTTACTTGGTAAATTTTTAAACACAGGACAAAATCAAACCCAGCCTAATGTCAGTTCTTCATTAGTTTCATTTTGTGGACTATGATACTGATACTTTTAAAAACTTTAAGCTAATCTTTGGCTTTGCTTACCATCATGGACATCTTATTCCCTCATAAACAGAATTAGATCAAATTTAAATTCTCCTTAAAAGAATCATTCAGCAAGTAGATGCCTACTGTTGTTTGGCACAGTAGGGGATTAAAATGTTGAAAAAAAACCCCTTATGTTTATTTCACAGACATTTATTATGTTAAATGTCTTTCTCCTTAGATTTACTCCTGATGGGAAGTACTTGATTGTGGCCCAGCTGAATCTTAGCAGGCTCTCAGTTGTAGCAGCACCCCTGGTGGGAAGCATTGGGGAGTGTTCTGTGATCAGCACAATCCAACTAGCAGATCAAGTTTTGCCACATCTCCTGGAAGTCGACAAAAAGACTGGAGCGGTCTATGTAGCAGAAATTGGAGCAAAACAAGTACAAAAATATGTCCCTTTGAATAGCCATGTTCCTGCATTTGGTTCATAATGTTTGTTTCCTGCGAATATTTCAAGTGGCAGTTCAGATTCTCAAATTCACTAACTGCTTAAAAATGATGTTCAAGCACAAGAATTTACTTTTCTAGTATAAAAGATCTAGTATCAGAAAGATTTGTTTTTATATCATTAAGAATCATATATTTTGTTGCCCTCTTGGGACTTAGTTTTATTTGTAAGTGTATAAGGACATTTTAATGAAAGGAACGTAACTAAAAAATGAGGTTGGGAAGAGGGACTAAGGTCGCAACCTCATTATTTGCCCCGGTAGACTGATTGTCCCTGGGTAAAAAAATGGCAATAAAAATGAGCTTGCAGGATAATTTATTAAATTTCATGTGAAGAACTCCAGACCTCCAGGTTGTGCAACTAACATAAAATGAGCTGCTTGAGAGATTGTAAATAGGATGAACTATTGATTAATTTGAGTACCCACAGAGTGCTATGTCTTGACGACGTAAAAATGAAGAAGCAGGGTTGCCTTTTGAGTAGCTTCCAGTCCAGTGGGGAGACAAGCGGGCAAACAGTCACAACACAGCAAAAGCGACCTTGGAGCGTAGTGGGACTTTTGGAGTAGGAGCGCTGCATTTGACTGAGGGAATCATGGATACTTCGCAGGAGAAGCGAATTTGAGCTCAGACTTGAAAACAGGAAGAGCTTACTAAGGGACAAGGAGGAGAAAACAATAATTTCCATGCAAAGAAGGTATTAAAAGTTAGAAACGTACTGTAAAGTTTGGTAGGCTTTAAGCTTTTTTTAAAGCCCAACTTGGTTTTTGTCCATTACCTATAAGATACTTAACGTCAATCAGCCTTTAAATGTAGGAATAAAATGGCTGGCATCTAAGCACTTTACTGAAAGAGGTTTTTACAAATAACCAAGGATTGTAGACCTTTCTTCTCTTTTTTTTCTTTTTCTTTCTTTCTTTTTTGTTTTACGTGGACTCAACTTATTCCTAACATTTGTCTACCTCAAAGAAATTTCAAGATTATTCAGATAACATAGATATGTGCCAAATCCTTTGAGCTGTTAAGATGGATAATTTCCTGCTTTCCTCCTTCTACATCTTCTCCTCCCACCCTCTCCTTTGGTCTGAATATTGGCTTCCCAACTAAGACCTTTTTTTTTTCAGTTTGTTTTAGCTTATTATAGGTTTTGGAGGAACTTTGCCATTTTATAATCTTTCAAATCATTCTTCCCTCTTCCTTGCATCAGCTTCCTCTTTTCCCAGTGTTTTACTGTAAATTTGTAGCCTATGACAAATCTTGAGCTGACTCTGCTCTTCACCTGTTATGGCTGGAGTATTTTCCAGACCTGAAGGGACTCACACTTGTTTTGATGCTTGGATCACATCTCCGTGTGGTGAAGAAGGTAAATCTACCAACAGGAAGCCCTGTACTCTGTATTCTAAGGCCTTCAATAAATGTCTTTATCGAATATGGACTATATGACCTTAAACAAGTCACCTTAGTTTTCAGTGAAGTGGGAACATCATTGTCTCCTCTTTCATGAATGCTGTGAGAATCAGATGTGCAACAGATACACACTTGCCCTTTGAAATCTATACTTCTGGATACATTAGAGGCATTTTATTAACAAAGGCCCTTCTAAATGTGTTATATATCTGACAATAGCTGTCAGATTTGTCTTAATTTTGTGTTTATAGCATTTATCAAAACGTATCCTCATAGACTTTATGCAGATTAGCTAATATGGTCAATTGATTTGGATAAAAGAAAGTAATTTCAGGGTTTGTTTTTAAGCCAGGACAAGAAGTGCAAGTGCCTCTTTGAAGTAATTTAGGCTAGGTAAACTGATTTTGAAATTTCAAAATGTTTTATTTTACTTTGTTTTATGAAGCCAGGACAAGAAGTGCAAATGCCTCTTTGAAGCAGTTTAGGCTAGGTAAACGAATTTTGCCAATTCAAAATGTTTTATTTTACTTTGTTTTATATCAGAGTCTTATAAAACCTGCTGCAAATGTTTCTGAATATCTTTGTAAAAGTGTTTCTTAGTATACCTGTGATTATAGTACTTCACTTTTTTCATTTGGATTAATTAGTTAAATGAATGAGAAATGTGTTATGTTTTCTACTAAAAAGTATAAATTAAAATTTTGGCAAGAAAAGGCAATATTATCTGGCTCCCCAATTAAAGTTTGATTTTATTGTCACAAAAGCAGTCTATAACTCTTTATTCATTTAAAGAATTTCAACAATTATGAAATCACAAGTTGATGCTGAAAGAATATCCTGCTTTTCACACATATAGGGTGTAAGCTGATGTGCATAAATATGACTAGAAGTTGCTTACAACATTTAAAGAATGTAGCTTGTTTTGAGGTGGTGGGCAGGTACAACTGACAGTATTAACTAGCTAATTGTCTACATTTCTGCATTAAAAGTGGAACATCTTTATACTTCTACTTTTTAGGTCTATTCTTGGAGTAGGGGAGGGGAGAAAGTGTTCTAAATCAGAAAACTAAAGACTGTAGATTTAGCTATATCTTTCCTTACCTGTACCATCAGATTGGGTCTTTCAAGTGGAATATTTATCAAGCAGAGAAAACTTGGATGAAATCTGATGGCGAACAAAGATTTACCACAAACTATTATTATTATCATTATTATTATTTTGAGACAGAGTCTCGCTCTGTCGCCCAGGCTGGAGTGCAGTGGCGTGATCTCACTGCAAGCTCCACCTCCCGGGTTCAGGCCATTCTCCTGCCTCAGCCTCCCGAGTAGCTGGGACTACAGGCGCCCGCCACCTCGCCCAGCTAGTTTTTTGTATTTTTTAGTAGAGACAGGGTTTCACCGTGTTAGCCAGGATGGTCTCGATCTCCTGACCTTGTGATCCGCCCGCCTCGGCCTCCCAAAGTGCTGGGATTACATTTTATTTTTATTTTTAGTAGAGATGGGGTTTCACCGTGTTAGCCAGGATGGTCTCGATCTCCTGACCTCATGATCCGTCTGCCTCGGCCTCTCAAACTGCTGGGATTATGTTCGTAGGTCACTTAACAGATTAAAAGACTGCTTCAAGCAATGTAGTGTAAGGCTAAGGCAGTAAAGTCCTAACTTGTTTTGCCTTTGCTGGTTTTAAGCACTTCTGCATTTGAAGACAGGACAGATTGGATGGTCAGCACTAAAATGGAAACTCTCCAAGTTTGGCTTTTTAGGCTCACCAAAATAAATGAGAGTTTTTAAAAGTCCTAAATTTATTACTTTAATTTGTTGTATTATCTGCTATATATTTTCAGCAAAAATAAAAAAATCAAAATAATCAGCTTTATTGATTCAGTAAAAAGTTTTGAGACAATAAACATATAAAGGCACTCAGGCAAGTATCCTCTGCTCTAATAGTTCCCTACCTGGTTGGGAAAACAAGCTACTTAAACCTTGTCTTTCAGTAGTTGTAGGAGGTACCATTTTTGGCACTTGTGTTATGTTACATTCTTGATACACAAGAGGTCAGTAGTGTTCTGCTTATAAGCGTTTCTTGAAATCAAACGGGCTAAGCTTCATAGGAGGTACCATTTTTGGCACTTGTGTTATTGTACAGAATTGTACATTCTTGATACACAAGAGGTCAGTAGTGTTCTGCTTATAAGCGTTTCTTGAAATCAAACGGGCTAAGCTTCATAGTTTGATTTTTTTTTTTTTATTGAAGCTACCATGTTCACCATACTTGTTAATTGGACTTGTCCACAATTAAAAAGAAAAGTTTAAACCTTTTCAGCAATTCAAACTAACAGCCAGAAGTGAATTAACTTATTTTAAACGAAGGTGAAATTATAATCTGAATGTGTGAGTTTAGTACAATAGAGAATGAATTTGTATTAGTGGGGAATTATTCTTTTTTCTCCCTAGTAGGTGTTTTTTGTTGTCGTCGTCATTGTTTAAAAAAAAAAAAACAATTTCACCTTGTGGTTGCTATTTAATAAGAAAAATAAGTTTTTTATAAAGGCTCTTAAGTCATTTCTTCATCAACTACTCTGTGGAATCTGTGAGTTTATAAATTAATCCTCTAAACACTAAATGACATGTAGATGCTCCTTTCGTGTATAAGAATTGAATAGAACTTGAGCAATGAAAACTTTATCCATTGCTTCCAGATTTTTTTCTTTTCCTTTCTTCCTTTCTTTTCTTTCTTTCTCCCTTTCTCTCTTTCTTTCTCTCTCTCCTTCTTTCCCTCCCTTCCTCCCTACCTCCTTCCTTTTCTTTCATTTATTTATTTATTTATTTTGAAACAGAACCTCGCTCTGTCCCTCAGACTGGAGTGCAGCAGCACAATCTCAGGTCATTGCAACCTCCGCCTCCTAGGTTCAAGTGATTCTCCTGCATCGGCCTCCTGAGTAGCTGGGATTATAGGTGCATACCACCATGCCAGGCTAATTTTCTAATATTTTGTCAAGATGGGTTCTCACTGTGTTGCACAGGCTGTCTTCTAGATTTTCTAGTTTGAGTGCATGGAGATGTTTTAGTAGTTAGTCTCTGAGGATCTTTTGTATTTCTGTGGGGTCAGCTGTAATGTCATCTTTGTCTTTTCTGATTCTACTTATTTGTATTGTTACTGTTTCTATTAATCTAGATAGCAGGGTATCAATCTTGTTTATCCTTTCAAAAAACCAACTTTTGGTTTCATTGATCTTTTGTGTGTGTTTTTGCATCCCAACTTCATTCAGTTCTGCTCTGATTTTAGTTTTCTTCTGCTGGCATTGAGGTTCTTGTTTTTCTAGTTCCTCTGGGGGCAATGTTTGATTATTAATTTGATATCTTTCTAGAAGTACTTGTTTTATCAATCTGAATTCTCCAGTGTTGGGTACGTATGTATTTAGGATAGTTAAGTAGTACTGAATTGAACCTTTTATCATTATGTAATGCCCTTCTTTGTCCTTTTTGACTGTGTTGGTTAAAGCTTGTTTTGTCTTATGTAAAAATAGTTACCCTGCTGTCTTTTGCTTTCTGTTTGCATGATAGATTTTTCTCCATTTCTTTATTTTGAGACTATGGATGTTGTTACATGTGAGATGGGTCTCTTGAAGATAGATGGTTGGGTCTTGCCAGTCTGTTCCATTTAAGTGGGGCATTTAGACTCTTTATGTTCAAGGTTAATATTGATATGTAAGGATTTGATCCTGTCATTTTGTTATTAACTGGTTGTTTTGTAGACTCAATTATGTAATTGCTTTGTAGGATCTGTAGCTTATGTACCTAAGTGTGTTTTTGTGGTATCAGATATTATTCTTTCCTTTCCACGTTTAGAACTCTCTCCTTAAGTACTTCTTGTAAGGCAGGTCTAGTGGTAATGAATTCCCTTAGTGTTTGCGTGTTTGGAAAGGATTTCATTTCTCCTTTCCATGTGAAGCATAATTTGGCAAGATATAAAATTCTTGGTTGGAATTTCTTTTCTTTAAGGATGCTGAATATACATCCCCAGTCTCTCCTGGCTTGTAAAGTTTCTGCTGAGAGCTCTGCTGTTAGCCTGATGGGGTTCCCTTTGTAAGTGACTTGGCCTTTTTCCCTAACCACCTTTATGATTTTTTTTTTCCTGTTGACTTTGGAGAATCAATGACTATGTGTCTTTGGATGGTTGTTTTGTATAATATCTTGCAGATGTTCTCTAGATTTCTAGAATTTGCATGTCTACCTCTCTAGTGAGATTGGGGAGATTTCTGTGGACTATATCCTCAAATATGTTTTCCAAGTTGCTTACTCTGTCTTTTCCTCTCTCAGGAATGCCAATGAGTTGTAGGTTTGGTCTCTTTACATAGATGTTGCGGGAAGTCAGGGACCCCAAACGGAGGGACCTGCTGAAGCTGTGACAGAAGAACATAAATTGTAAAGATTTCATGGACATTTATCACTTCCCCAATCAATACTCTTATAATTTCCTATGCTTGTCTTTAATCTCTTAATCCCGTCATCTTCGTAAGCTGAGGATGTATCTCGCCTCAGGACCCTGTGATGACTGCGTTAACTGCACAAATTGTTCGTAAAGCATGTGTGTTTGAACAATATAAAATCTGGGCACCTTAAGGATAGGATGATAGCAACTTTCAGGAAACAAGGGAGATAACCTTAAAGTCTGGCTGCCTGTGGGCCGGGCAGGACAGAGCCATATTTCTCTTATTATCAAAAAGCAGCTAAGAGAAATATCACTGAATTATTTCCCCAGTAAGGAATATTAATAATTAACAGCCCTGGGAAAAGAATGCATTCCCAGGGGGGCCCTCTAAAATGGCTGCTCTGGGGTGTCTGCCTTGTGCAGTTGCAGATAAGGGATGAAACACACCCTGGCCTCCTGCAGCACCTCCAGGCTTGATAGGATTAGGAAATTCCAGCTTGGCGAATTGTAGTCAGACCAGTTCTCTGCTCTTGAACTCTGTTAAGATGTTTGACAGTGACAATGTGTGCCCAGTGGGACATGGACCTTCCTTAGCAATTCTAGTTTTGCCCTGACTTGTGATCTCACCCTGACCTTCTGCCTTGTGATCTTTTGTTGCCCTTGAAGCATGTGATTTCTGTGACCCACACCCTATTTGTACTCTCCCTCCCCTTTGAAAATTGCTATTGAAAACTTGCTGGTTTTATGGCTCAGGAGCCATCACGGAACCTGCCAACATGTGATGTCTCCCCCAGACACCCAGCTTTAAAATTTTTCTCTTTTGTACTCTTTCCCTGTATTTCTTAGACCAGCTGACACTTAGGGAAATAGAAAAGAATCTATGTTGAAATATTGTGGGGTTGGTTCCACCGATACATAATCTCATGTTTCTCTCAGGTTTTGTTCATTAAAAAAAAATTATTTTTTTAAATTTTTATCTGACTGGGTTGATTTGAAGGACCAGTCTTCGAGCTCAGGGATTCTTTTCTCAGCATGGTCTATTCTGTTCTTTAGGCTTCCAACTGTACTATGAAATTTTGTAGTGAACTTTTAAATTCCAGAAGTTCGGTTTGTTTCTTTCTTTAAAAATTACTATGTCATCTCTCCAGGACCATTTTACTGGCTTCCTTGGATTGAGTTTAAACTTACTCCTATATCTCATTGAGCTTTTTTGCCATACAGATTCTGAATTCTATGTCTATCATCTCTCTCAGCCATTTCAATCTGGTTAGGAACCAGACATTGCTGGGGAGCTAGTGCAATTATTTAGAGGTAAGGAGACAGTGACTTTTTTAATCATCGGAGTTCTTGGGCTGATTCTTTCTCATATGAGAGGGCTGGTGTTGCCTTATCATTTTGAAATGGCTGTTGTTTGGATGGGGCTTTTTGTTTTTATATTCTTTATTTCCCTTGAGGGTTTGATTGGAGTATACTGCCTATAGTTGATTGACTTCATTCCTGAGTGCTTTCAGAGGGTCAAGGCTCTGTGTGGGATCTTTCTTTGTGGCTAGATTCCTGCATTGGGTTTCGCTGGTGATGTATGGTGAAAGAATTTATGTTTGGTGGTTTAATTAAGGCTGTGATCTAGTACGTGGCTCTTAAGAGTAAGGGCAAAGAGAAAGAATTTTTAATTTAAAAAAATCATTAAAAAAGAAAAAGCGTGATGTAGGCTGATAAATAAAAAAATAATTTTTAAAAAAGAGTAAGGGCTGGTAGATAGGCTGTCAGTCATATGCCTCTTATATTTTGGTGCATTCACAGCAGTACTCTGGGGTGAGTTAGACGGGGTGGGCAAGAGATAACCTCCTCACCAAATCCATTCCTGGGTATTGGAGAGCCCCCTCCAATCACTGGTGCCATGCTCATGTTTTCTTAGTCCCCAAGTAGGGTGCTGGTAGGTTGTGTTCTCCCTTCCCTTAGTGTCACCCAAGCCAAAGTTTAGGTTACCAGGAGACCCACAGGTCCCTGGGGACCCACTGGTCCTCTGTGCTTGGCAGAGTCAGAGCAGGTTGTGGGATATGTCAACAGGTGGCCCCTTGATGCAGTAGGTCAAGGGTGAGGATCCCTAGGCAGGGCAGTGTTGCTGTGGGTGTGCCGCTGGTGTGGTGACTGCAGCCTGGGTTTTTTTTCCCCTAGCAGATGGCTGTGGGGACCATTCCACTTGTGCTCCCACAATGGGATCTCCTTACGGTGTCTATCCTAGAAGCTGACCTGACCAACTAGTTTTGTCCCATTCCATCTGCACCCAGATTGCTGGGCTGTTGGTTCTTCTGGGTTGTGGGGCTCCTTCTGGCAGAGGCTATGGCTGACCAACAGGCTACACCTTTCCCTGACTGGTCTTGCAGACGGAAGCATGTTCTGTGCACCTGCTCCAGCCCACGAACCCGCACCTTATACTTCTCAGTGTTTGGAGACTTGGGGCTCTTACCCCAATCTAGCTCTGGCCACAGATCTCAGTTGGATATTCCCCAGCTGTGTGTCCGAACTCTGGGGGATTGGGACCAGACCTATGGCTTTGTCCTCTGACATCTTGGGGTTGAGCACAGGCTGTGCAGGGGGGCTGAAGTGCTCCTAGGCCACCAGCAAAGCACTCAGGAGGGGCAGTGGAAGCTGTGCTATGTGTATGCTTTTATGGGAGCAGCCAGCCAGAAGACTTGGGAGGGGCCGGCAGAGAAAGGGGCGTGGCAGATTAGAGTCACCCTGGTCTCATGGGAAAGATAGCCCTGCTCTCTCCTGGCCTTGGTGGTCAGCAGAGGTTAGAGCCACAGGGAAATGGTTGTTGATGGTCGTGTTTTGCTGCAGCTGCCCCCCTGCAAAACCTTCTGGGCTCCATGCAGGCTCAAACTCTGCCTCTGTCTACTCTCTGGGCAGCTCCCCTTGCCAATCCAAATATCTGTGAGGGTGGTGGGAGCTCTTGTAGCTAGGATCTTGGAGGTCCACAGCAGGAGAGTGTTGCCTTGTAGTTCCTTCGCTCACCCCTTCCTCACGACCTATTTAAGGCCTGGAGCTGGTCCCAGTGCTTGGCAACTCCATGCAGGGTTCCCAACTTCCTCCTCCACCTCAATGTCTATATCACCCTTCTATCAGCACTCAGTTTTTCCGCTCAAGAGATCGCGATGGTTTACCTGATACTTTGTTTTCTCTTGGTGGGAGAGGCACTTCCCAGTTGCATCAAGTCAGACATCTTGTCCCCCTCCCTCCACAAAATATTTTCTATTTTCATTGCATGGATCCTTGTCAGTGAAACAAAACAACATATCTTAAACAAAAATGTAATATAACAGAAAGAAATGTTCATTTTTTAATGTGATGAAAAGTCAAGAATGACATGAAAAGGGGACGAGGTCTTTAAATCAGTAACTCAGTAAGCATTCATATTTGGCACGCACACCACGGACTGGATGCCTAGTTTTCAACACTATACAATAGAATGATGATGATAATATATCATATATTTCATATCTTATACATATATGTCATATGCTATATCTCTGCTGTTCAATAGGGTAGCCTCTAGCTCATGTGGTTTTTGGACACTTGAAATGTAGCTGTGTGTCTGAGGAACTGAATTTTCTACCATATTTCTAATTAAATTGTCTCATATGGCTATTGGCTACTATATTGGATAGCTTAGTAGGTGACTAGATTTTCATAATGATGATAAATCATTTGTTTTCACTGAATTCCCCTGTTCATTTGTGTAATTTGCCTTCTGCCAACCCCTTAATATAACGTATTATCCAATGTGACCTTCACGCTTAGAAATTTGGAGTTGGGGGGGTGTTTGGATTTTACATTTGTGTGTGTGTTTGTATATGAGCCCAAGGGGATGGCAGCAGATGGAGAAGATCAGTAATTTCTAAAAAGTCATTTTGGATCCAAACCAAACTGAGTTTCTGAACTACCATGCAGACTATAAACAGCATAAATCTTTACTTACTCAGTCCTTATGGAGGTAATTTTAACCAAGAAAAAATTAAGAGAAGGTGGTGTCTTCTACACGCTTTGCTTTTACAAGGTGACCTCATTTTGAGTAACACCCAGACTAAGTTAGCTACAAAAATGTAGGTAACTGAACAAATCGGCCTGTGAATGAGTTATTCAGTATTTTTTTTTTTTATTTGAACTTTAGAAAAAAATCTCCTCCCTCTTTTTCAGTAGTTTTTGTTTTGGCATGATTAATATTGGACTCCTTATTCCTGAGTAATTACAAAACATTTAGTTGTTTCTGTAGTCGCTTCTTATATCTGATTGTAAAGCCATGTTATCAGCCTTGAGGAGGAGAGAGTTTATTCCTTTTATGTTTTTTTTAACAGATGCCCCATGCCAGGCAGTGAGGTTTTTTGGCTTTCTTTTTCATTTTTAATTTTGGCAAAAACCAAATAATAGTTTACCATGTTAACCATTTTTAAATATACAGGTCAGTAATGTTAACAGTATTCACACTGTTGTATAGCAGCTAGCTAGAACTCTTTCATCTTTAAAAACTGAAACTCCATATTCATAGAACAACTCCCTATTCCCCCTCCCTGCATTCCCTGTCAGCCACAATTCTACTCTTTCCATGATTTTGACTACTCTAGATATTACATATAAGTGTAATCATACAGTATTTGTCCTTTTGTGACTGGCTTATTTCACTTAGCTTACAAGTTTCATCCATGTTGTAGAATATAACAGGATTTTCTTATTTTAAAAAGATGAATAATATTCTACTGTACATGCATGCCAATTTTTTTTATCCATTCATCTGTCAACGGACATTTGGGCTGCTTTTGCCTCTTGGCTATTGTGAGTAATGAACATGGGTGTGCAAATATTTCTTCAAAGATTCTGCTTTCACTTCTTTTGGATTTATACCCCAGAAGTGGGATTGCCGGATCACATGGTGATTCTACGTTTAAGTTTATGAAGAACCACCATCCTGTTTTCCACAGCAGCTGCTCCATTGTTTTAAAATCTCACCAGTAGTGCACAAGGGTTCTCTGCTTTCTCGTCAACATTTATTATTTTCTGGGCTTTGACAGTGGCCATCCTAATGGGTATGACCTGATATCTCACTGTGGTTTTGCTTCACATTTTTCTAATAATTTGTAATGTTGAGTATTTTTCATGTGCTTGTTGGCCATTCGTATGTCTTCTTGGGAGAAATAGCTAGAAAGGTCCTTTGTCTACTTTGTAATCAGGTTACTTGTTTTTTTGTCAGTCAGTTGTGAAAGTTCTTTGTATATTCTAGATATTCACTGCTTATCATCAGATACATGATTTGCCATTAGTTTCTCTAATTCCATAGGTTGCCTATTTTTATTCTGTTGTTTCCTTTGATGTGCAGAAGGTTTTACATTTGATGTCATACCTTCTGTCTACTTTTGCTTTCGTTGCCTGTGCTTTTGGTGTCATATCCAGAAAATCATTGTGAAACCAGTGTCATAAAGCTTTTCTCCTGTGTTTTCTTCTGGAGTTTTATGGTTTGAGGCCTTTTTTTTGTTTTTTGTTTTGTTTTGAGACAGGGTCTGGCTCTGTTGCCCAGGCTGGAGTGTAGTGATATGATCTAGGTTCACTACAACCTCTGCCTTCCAGACATAGGTGATCCTCCCACCTCAGCACCCCTACCAGTAGCTGGGACTACAGGCACATGCAACTGTGCCTGGCTAATTTTTTTTTCTTTTGTATTTTTTTGTAGAGACCATGTTTTGCCATGTTGCCCAGGCTAGTCTCAAACTTGTGAGCTCAAGTGATCCGCCTGCCTTAGCTCCCAAAGTGGTGGGATTACAGGTGTGAGCCACTGTGCCTGGCCTGGTTTTAAGGTCTTCATGTTTATATTTTTAATCCATTTTGAGTTAATTTTTGTATATCGTATAAGGTAAAGGTCCAGTTTTAATTTTTTTTTGCATGTGGAGATACAGTTTCTCAGCACCATTTGTCAGTGAAGCTGTCCTTTTCCCCACTGTGTATTCATGGCACCCTTGTTGAAGATTATTTGGCTGTATACGTGAAGGTTTATTTCTGTACTCAGTGTTCTTTTCTATTGGTCTATTTGTCTGTCTTTATACTAGTACCACATTGTTTTTTGTTTGTTTGTTTGTTTTTTATGTTTTTTGAGATGGGAGTCTAGCTCTATCACCCAGGCTGGAGTGCAGTGGTGCGATCTCAGCTCACTGTAATCTCTGCCTCCCAGGTTCAAGCAATTCTCCTGCTTTAGCCTCCTGAGTAGCTGGGACTACTGGTGAGCACCACCGCACCTGGCTAATTTTTGTATTTTAGTAGAAATGGAGTTTCACCATGTTGGCCAGGCTGGTCTGAAACTCCTGACCTCAAGTGATCCATCTTGGCCTCCCAAAGTGTTGGGATTACAGGTGTGAGCCACTGTGCCTGGACATACCACATTGTTTTGATTACTATAGCTTAGTAATGTTTTGAAATTAAGAAGTATAAAATCTTCAACCTTTTTTAAGGTTGTATAGGCAATACAGGATTTCTTGAGAGTCCATAACAATGTTAAAATATTTTGTTTCTATTTCTGCAAAAAAAAAAAAAAGAAGTGGCATTGGGCTTTTGATAGGAATTGCATTGAATCTGTAGATTGCTTTGGGTAGTACATATTAAACAGTAAATGTGTACTACTGTTTAAGACTTAAACAGTATTAAGTCTTACAATCAATGAACATGGAATGTGTTTCCATGTAGCAATGTTATGTAGTTTGTATAAGTTTTTTGCCTTTCTTATTGAGTTTATTCCGAAGTATTTTATTCTTTTGGATGCTATTGTGAATGAGATTTTCTTAATTTCCATCTCAGATTATTTGTTATTAGTATACAGAAGCACAACTGAATTTTTTGTGTTGATTTTATATCCTGCAACTTTGCTGAATTTGTTTATTCTTTGTGTGTGTGTGTGTGTGTGTGTGTGTGTGTGTGTAATCTTTAGGGTTTTCTACATGTAAGATTATGTCATCTGTGAACAGAGATAATTTTAGTTCTTCCTTTTAATATGGATACCTTTTATTATTTTTTCCTTGCCTAATTGCTCTGACTAGGACTTCCAGTACCATATTTAATAGCAGGCACTGATATGGTACCTTCCCTCAGGACCTTTGGTGATTTGAGGGAGGACAAATATTTCTGTTTCAGTGTTGAGCAGTGCTTAGGTAGAGGTATGGGCTGAGAATATTAGAACAAAGAAAAGGAGATATGAGAATGTGGAGAATATTGGAAGGCTTCACACATAAGGGGACATCTGAGTTCAATATGGAATGATAAGTGGAATTTGGACTTTTGAAGAAGAGCATGAAGCCAAGCAGAAGCCTTTAAGATACCTCTTATTTTGTCTAACCCCCTTTATTTTTCAGACAAGCAATGTGAGAGGCAAGAGTTAGTGAATAAGCTGAGGGTAGATCCCAGATCTATCCCTTCAGCAGTGTTCTGTCACTTCAGGTGGTCTATCATCCCTACTGCCTTGTTCAGTGATACTTTTCCTGATTAAAAGATTATGTAGGCCAGGCATAGTGGTTTACACCTATAATCTCAGCACTTTGGGAGGTCAAGGCGGGCGGATCACCAGAGGTCAGCCTGGTCAACATGATGAAACCCCTTTTCTACTAAAAATACAAAAAATTAGCCGGGTGGGTGGTGCACGCCGATAATCCCAGCTACTTGGTAGGCTGAGGTAGGAGAATCATTTGAACCTGGGAGCCGGAGGTCACAGTGAGCTGAGATTACACCACTGCACTCCAGCCTGGGCAATAGAGTGAGACTCTGTCTCAAAAAAAATAGCAGATTGTACTGATTGCGATCCATGAATGATTAATCATATATATCACATTTCTTCCTGTTCTAGGCAATCCTTTTTTACACAGAGTAGGTGTAGAACTTAAGTAGATTTTCATTATTTTTTAGAGAGTTGCACTGTACCCAAGCACTTTGTATATTTTGAAACATACCTAAATCTGAATAAAATGATCATATATGTATATGAAAGAAGGCTACCTCAAGATGTAGAAAAATGAAAGTTGAGTAAAATGGGTCTTGAATTAAGACAAGCAAAGAATGAAATGACATACTAGCATCAAGTAACTGTTTTGGAAATTCAAATAAAAGGGTTAGAAAAATAAGGCACTGGCAGTTAAATGCAATTAAATTCTTTGCATAATAGAGTGCATGCAAAAAAATCCACAAGGAATTATTGTTAAATTATTATTTTTAATGTAATTTGGGTGGTGAATGCTGATTAAGATGTGTTGAAATGGTACTCTTATATAATATTGTTAGTATAAATTAATATACTTTTAATGATTTAGTTTAGTAATGTATTAAAAGCTATAAACAATAACTTCTGAGCTAATAATTGTACTCAACAAAGTGATCTGCTTTGAGAAATATTTCAAGTGAAATAATAGTTGACATTTATTGAATAGGTAGTTTCTACTTGGCAGGCACTACTGTAAGCATTTAACATTTATTAGCTAAATCCTCACCATGGCCTCGAGGTAAGTAAGCATTATTAGACAAGGAAACTGCATCACAGCAAGGAAAACCACTTGCCCCAGCTGGTCAACAGGGGAGTTGGGAGTCATACCACCTGTGGTCTGTTTGTAATGCCTGTGCTTCAACCATTATGCTAGTCTGCTTCTCTCAGAGGGATACGCACATATATGTGCACAAATGTGACTATATTAAGGAATATCTCAAACTGTGATATTTGTTAATTAAGTAGCAAAAATTTAGAGGTCATGGTGTTACAAGACAGCAATGAATAATGTATGGTCTGTTTATTCTACATTGACCCTATGTGTGTGGGCTTTAAAAATGATTATGAAGAGTATTAAACCACTCGGAAGATGATTATGACAACATGAAATGAGAAAGACTTGTAATCAATGTAAGACTATAAGATATCCATTATGTTAATATGGTTATAACTAAATAACAATGTACAAAGTACTTCCTCTGAACTAAGTGCTGTTCTAAGCATTGTGTATTATTTAATTATCATAGAGAAATTCTCCTGTGAGTAGTTGTCATCATTATTCTCATTTTACATCTGAGGGAATTGGGCTACAGATAGACTAAGGTTAAAGTCTAACAACAGTAAATGAAGAGCAAGGATTTGAAATCAGGCAATCTAGCTTCAGAGTGTACATGTAGAACTAAAGTTCTATTCATTGCACCAACAAATTCCAGAAGAGATCAAAATGATAATAATGGTACTGTTTGTGTGGCAGAATCACAGGAGAGAGGTATCATCCTATGTACCCCAAAAGGATTTTGACCTCATTTGCAATCACACTCAATAAAGCAAAAGGGGGAAGTTACCCTTCTAGAATGGAACCCTTCCAGGCACATTTGTTTGGGTTATGATATGGTTTGACTGTGTGTTCCCATCCAAATCTCATCTTGAATTGTAATTCCCATGTGTCAAGAGAGAGACATGGTGGGAGTGATCGGATCTTAGGGGTGGTTTTTCCCATGCTGTTCCCGGGATTGTGAGTGAGTTCTCATGAGACCTGATGGTTTCATAAGGGGCTTTTCCCCCTTCACTCACTCACTGTCTGTCACCTGCCACCATGTAAGATGTCTTTGCTTCTCTTTCACCTTATGCCATGATATTAAGGTTCCTGAGGCCTTCCAAGCCTTGTGGAACTGTGAGTCAACTAAACCTCTTTCCTTTATAGATTGCCCAGTCTTGTGTATGTCTTTATAGCAGTGTAAGAATGGACTAATACTGGCTACTTCCCTCAACTTCTCCTTTTTCCTTTCCCATGCCTCTCTGAAAGCCACTACATCTTAGCACTCCATAATAATTCAGAATAGAATTATTTTGAATATGAGAGTTTCACTGGTAAAAATTACAAAATTGACTATAAAGTTAGGACACTGGTTTTCCAAATTACATGTCCCTGAAACACACTTTTCACGTGGCTTCCAGGGTTTCACATTCTTTGGACTTCTTACCTCACAGAATCTTTCCCAGTGTCTTTGTTTTTGGTTGCTTCTTTCATCCTGACTGTTAAATGGTGGAGTGCCTCAGGACTCAGTGCTTGTTCCTGCCCTCTATCTGTACTCATCCCACCACATCAGTCTGATGAAATAGATTACCATCCAAATGTAAATGACTCCCAAACTAACACTTGTGGTTCAAAGTGTTCTTCAGGGTTATGGACTTGGATAGACAGTTACCTCCTTGACATTTCCACTTGCACATGTAATGGTTATTTCAAACATAACATGTGCAAAATAGATATTTGATCTCTTTTCCTCATCTCAATATAGTACCACCATTTATTTACCTAGCTGCTCTTCTCTCTACCTGGAACACCTTTGCTCCAAATCTTTGTGACTCAGTCCAGATACAGGTGGCGCTCCATATTCATGGGTTCTGTATCTGCAAATTGAAAATATTTGAGGGAAAAATAATACAACAAAAATGGATACAAATAAAAAATACACTATAGCAACTATTTACATAGCATTTGCATTGTATTAGGTATAAGCAATCTAGATAATATTTAAAGTATACAGGAGTTTGTGCACATATGTACATGCAAATACTTTGCCATTTTATATCAAGAGACTTGAGCATCAGAGATGTGCATAGGTTACATGCAAATACTATGCTGTTTTATATCAGAGACTTGACATGGATTTTGGGGTGTAAGGGAGTTCCTAAAACCAGTCCCCTGCAGATACTGAGAATGGCTCTATTCTTTCAGGTTCTGCTCAGATACAAGCTCATCAAAGAGGTGCACCTTGAACATTTGCTCTATTGATAAATAAATTTTGACTCCTGTCATTCACTCTTCTCTTATTCTGCCTTATTTTTGTTATATCTCATAATTTTCGAACACTGCTTATTTATTTTTTTATTTGTGTATCACCTGTTTCCCTCAATGGAATATAAGCTTTATGAGGGCAAGGTGAGTTTGCTTTGTTCAGTACTGCAGTGCCTGGCACATAGTAGGTGGTAAGTACTTGTCAAGTGTGACTAAGTGAATGAATCTCATTACCTTGTATCATAACTTAGTTTCTTTGTTGAGTTTCAAGTCTTTTAATAGTTCACTATATCATTTAATCAATTCAATTTAAACTTCTCAGGTCAAATGATCTCTAATAATTTCTCAGCTTAGATTCTATTTCAGACTTGTGTGCAGGATCCACCTACCAGCCTGCACTAGTCCTAGCCTGCTTTCTTGAGACCTAGTTCCTTTCTTCTTTTTTTTCCTTTCTTACTGCCTTTCTTCACCCATCACTATTTTACCCTCTTCTTTCCCATTTCTAGGTTTGTTTCTTTTTGCAGTATCCTAGGCTTCACTGTGATATCCAGATGCATATGGTGACTTTCAGCATTGCCTTCTTTTTTTGTGTTGCATTTTTCTTTGTGAATGTATGATTTTCATGCTACCTCTCACTTTCTCTTCATCTAAATATATTCAAGAATCCTTTCTCATATTGAAACATAGAATTTTCAAAGCAACTTCAAATATATTCTGTATCCTACATTACGTTTTACACAGCTATCTCCAACTTTCTTTCCTACTGTTTGTCCCCATAAATCACCTTGGGGATGAAGCTGTTTTCTAACTTCTGAGTTTTGTGTGTCCAACTGACATTCTGTGAAGCTGAAAGGACGGGAAATATTTTACTTGAAGAAAAGAAATAGGTAGTTATTGTAATCTAAATAATGGCTTTACAAGATATTCACTTCCTAAACCAGGACAGCAGGGAAGTCAACTTGACCGTGAAAAGCTACAGAATGCCAGCAGCTACCAATAGCTGGAAGAGGCAAGGAATGGAATCTTCCCTGCAAATCATAAGACAGTATAATAATGTCTTATGATTTGAAATTTGCTGAAAGAAAAATAAATTGGTCAACCTAGAAATTTATATCCAGCAAACTTTTTTTAAGTGAAGGAAAATAAAGACATTTCAAACAAAAGCTGAGAATATTCATTCCCATCAAACCTTGAAAACTTGTCTCTACAAAATGAAAAAGGACCCAAAATGGTAAATTTTGTAGCTAAATGGAAAATACAGTTTTTCATTAAAATTTTTTTTCATTTAGAGGGATCAAGATGGCTGAGTAGACACAGGTTGTGTGTTCCTTCTCCATAGGGAAGAACCAAAATAATAAGTATATACATTTTGAACAGATCATCTAGGAGAGAACACTTGGGCTCATCGGAGTAGAGACAGGAAGTGCTAGAAGTAAATAAGGAGGGGGTTTGAGGCAGCTTCCCCAGCTGGAAACTGACAGCACCAAGAGAGGCTCCTTGACACGGGGAGACAGTAAGAGAGAAATCCCCAGAGCTCTGAAATGAGTTTGTGTGATCTTTGCTACAGGAGAAACCCTCAACCCACGAGGGCCTCATGCCTGACATACAGAGCTGCCTAAATATTGCAGAGACGTTGCTGCATAAAGGGAATCCACACAGAATCCCACAGGCATCCGAGCCTGGAGTGTCCTCAGCTGGGCACCATTTTCAGAACGTAGATACTGGGAATCCGCAGACAGAGCTTCAGCTGCGGCATTGCTCCAGTAAGGAAAAGGTGAGAACCTCCTAGGTTGCCTGTACAACCCTAGGAGGATACTTGCTGCCCTGCAAGGGGCTGCTGCTGAGACCGAGACATGAGTGAACTGCACCTCACATAGATTTTTGCTCATGCTTTGTGCTTGGATGGTGCCACAACTCTGGCCCCAGGTTAAGGTGCTATTTTGAGAGGCTAATGCTGGACTTCACCCCACCCTTGGCCCAAGTTTGTGCTGATGCAGTTGTAGCTGCCACCCAGCCAAAGAGGGACAGAGAGGCCAGGCCATCCTATGCATATCTTGGACAATACCCACTATTCTGCAATGAGCTGCTGTGAGACTGACACAACTGGACTGCATTCCCCACAGCTTCTTGCCCAGACAGTGCCTCATCCTACCTGGTTGCAGGCCCAAAGTATCATTTTTGAGATTGCAATGCTGAGCCCTGCCCCACCTTTGGCTTGAGTTTTGGCTGATGTGGCTTCAGCTGCCACCCAGCCAAAGAAGGGAAGGGAAGCCAGGTTCTCCTACGCCTGCCTAGGATAATACCCAACACTCTGCTACAGGCTGTAGTGAGACTGAGACTCAGTGGACCACAATCCTCACAGATTCTTGCCCATACTGCTTGTCTGAGAGGGGCCCAACCTCTGCATTTGCAAGTCCACAGCTGGCATAATCTTTAGAGACATTGTTTGGTGACCTGGCCGTGGTGGTTACAGCTGGCATTTTAGTCTTGGACCAGAGATTGGAGTGCTGGCTCTGGACAGGGGAAGGGACCCAACAGCCAAAATTGAGTAATGAGTGTGAACAGTGCCCCAGCTGTAGGCACTGGAATTAGGATCTCTCCCATCACAGAACTAGAACAGAAGGAGGGTTGCTGAACCCGAGGTTTTTCCTGGGCAGTAAGACATGCAGCCAGGAACAGTTTTGTGACCTGGAACTGGTCTCCATGTGTCATTACTGGGTGTCCCAGCCAGTTCCCTTGGTCAGGTGGGGGACAGTGCTCCACTAGCTCTGAAGAGCAGGAGAGAGGCAGACCCTGTTCCTCTGGAAAGCTAACCCTCAATACAGACTGCCCCTAAGGGAGTGCAGGATGCAGCCCACCAAAGTCCCCCCATGGGTCAAAGGCAACATGAATGCAGTGCGAACCACTGAAGGCAGCACCACCAAAGTCCAGGAGTGGACATGGAGAGGGGTTCATCTCTAGCCCCCCCACCCCCGTTCTCAGTGTGCTGTTGCAGGCTCAGCAGGGACATTCACCATTTGGGCCTGGGGAACATGGGCTGAAAAACTCTGCTTTGCAGGCTTCTCCAGTGCTCCTCTCCCTCTCAAGGTGAATACATGCCAGAGGAGGGTACTTTTCACAATTCTTTGTTGGCTCCACCCCTTCCCTACCTGCTGGCTCTTATTCTTAAGCACCATCTATTGGAATGCAGCATAAAATATACTGCCAAATAAACTTACATCATTATAAAAAGCAATATCTGAAAGAGTCATTGCATAAACATATCTGCTACCAAGTAACCTTTACAGGTCCTTGGCACCCTAAAAGCACCCAGAAGTGAAGCCAATTGATTAGACACAATATACATAACAGCCATAACCCCAAGGGAAAGAAGAATTTAAAAATCAAGAAGCTCCATCCAGACAATAGCAAATTTTTAAAAAGGAAAGAAACATCATCTCTCTCAGATGAGAAGGAAGCAGCACAAAAACTCTGGCAATACAAAAAGCTAGAGTGTTTTGTCACCTCCACAGGATTCTACTAGCTCCCAAGCAATGTATAAACCTGAATGAAATGTGTGAAATGATAGATATAGAATTCACAATATGAATGAAAAAGAAATTCAGTGAGATCCATGAGAAAGTTGAACAGAAAGAAGCCAGAAAAATGAACCAAATTTGAAAGACAAAGTAGCTATATTAAATAACCAAACAGAACTATTGGAATTGAAAATTTCCCTATAGGA
The DNA here is from genome assembly GCF_000951035.1 of Colobus angolensis palliatus. NCBI lineage: Eukaryota > Metazoa > Chordata > Mammalia > Primates > Cercopithecidae > Colobus > Colobus angolensis. The sequence continues at coordinate 2,999,257 of NW_012115311.1, read as the reverse complement.
ATTTCAAAATATAATAGGAAACCTTAACAACAGACTAGACCAAGCAGAATAAAGAATTTCAGAGCTTGAAGCCTAGTCCTTTGAATCAATCCACTCAAGGCAAAAATATGAAAAAGAGAATTTAGAAAATAAAGCCTTCAAGAAATATGGGATTATATAAAGCCACCAAGTCTACAACTTATTGACATTCCTGAGAGAGGAGAAGAGAAAGTAAGCAACTTAGAAAACATATTAGAGGATATAATTCAGGAAAATTTCCCCTAATGTTGCTAAAGAGGTTAACATGCAGATTAAAAAAAAAAAAAAATTCCAAAGAACTCCTATGAGATACTATACAAGATGACAATCCCCAGGAACATAGTCATCAGATGATCCCAGGTCAATGCAAAAGAAAAAGCCTTAAAGGCAGCTGGAGAAAAGGATCAGGTCACTTACAAAGGGAACCCCATCAGACCAACAGCATACTTCTCAGCAGAAACCTTAAAAGCCAAAGATTGGGGGCCTATTTTTAGCATTCTTATAGAAATGCCAGCAAAGAATTTCATATCCCGCCAATTTAAGCTTCATGAATGAAAGAGAAACAGTCTTTCCCAGATAGACAATTGCTGTAGGAATTTGTCACCACCAGACCAGACCTACAACAGATACTTAAGGGAGTTCTAAATGTGGAAATGAAAGAGCAATACTTGCTACTACAAAAGCATGCACAAGCACATCGCCCAAAGAGTGCATAACGCAACTACACAATAGAGACTACAAGGAAACTAGCTAATGCTATGACAAGAATAAAACTTCACATATCAATATTAACCTTGAATGTAAATAACCAAAGCATTCCCCTTAAAAGACATAGAGAAGACATCCTTCTGCTGTCTTCAAGAGACCCATCTCATATGTAATGACGCCCATTGGCTCAAAGTGAAGGGATGGAGAAAGAACTATCATGCAAATGCAAGTGGAACACCAGAAAGAGCAAGTGTCACTATTTTGTATCAGATACAATAGACTTTAAACCAAGAATAGTTTAAAAAAAAAAAAGACAAAGGGCGTTACATAATGATAAAAGTTTCAATTCAACAAGAAGACTTAACTATCTTAATATATACACACTCAACATTGGAGGGCCCATATTTATAAACCATTTACTTCAAAACTTAAGAAAGGACTATCAACCCCACAATAATAGTGGGGATCTTCAATACCCCACTGACAGCTTTAGACAGATAATAGAGGCAGAAAACTAACAGAAATTTGTAACTTAAATATGACACTTGACCAACTGGACCTAATAGATATCTACAGAACATTCTCCCAACACATTCTTCTCATCTACACAGGGAACATACTCCAAAATTGACCACATGCTCTGTCATAAAGAAAGTATCAGTAAATTTTTAAAAATGAAATTATACTATGCATATTCTTGGACCGCAGTGTAAAAATAAAAATCAACACCAAGAGGAACTTTCAAAACCACATAAACATGTGGAAACTGAACAACTTGCTCCTGTATGACTTTTAGGTACACAACAAAATAAAGACAAAAGTCAAAAAATTATTTAAAACAAATGAAAATAGAGGCACAACATACCAAAACCTCTAAGATGACCAGAGATTGGAGTGCTGGCTCTGGACGGGGGGAGGGACCCAACAGCCAAAATTGAGTAATGAATGTGGACAGTGCCCCAACTGTAGGCAAAAGCAATCTTGAAAGCTTATAGCACTAAATGCATCACTATAGCATCAATAATATAGAAATATTCCAAATTAACAACACAACCTTTTACCTAAAGAAACCAGAAAAACAACAAATTAAACCCAAAGCTAGAGAAAGGAACAAGATAACTCAGAGCAGAACCAAATGAAATTGAGATCCAAAATCCATACAAGGGAGAAATGAAATAAAAAGTTGGGTCTTTGAAAGGATAAATAAAATTTATAGACTGATAAATAGATTAACAAGGAAAAAGAGAGAAGATCCAAATAAGCACAATCAGAAATGACCAAGATGATATTACAGCCAATTTCATGGAAATAAAAGATCCTCAGAGACTACTAAGAACATCTCTATGCACACAGACTAGAAAATCTAGAGGAAATTGACACATTCTGGAAACACACAACCCCTCAAGATTGAGCCAGGAAGAAACTGAAACCCTGAGCAGACAAATATCAAGTTCAAAAATTGAACCAACAATAAAAAAAAAACTACCAACCACAAAAAGCCCTGGACCAGATGGATTCACAGCTAAATTCTTCCAGATGTACAAAGATGAACTGGTACCAGTCCTACTGAAACTATTTCAAAAAAATTGAGGAGGAGGGACTCTTCTCTAACTCATTCTATGAAACCAGCATCATCTTTATGCCAAAAATCTGTCAAAGGCACAAGAAAACTACAAGCCAATATCCCTGATGAACGTAGACACAAAAATCCTCAACAAAATACTAGCAAACTAAATCCAGCAGCACATCAAAAAGTTAATTTACCATGATCAATTAAGCTTTTTTCACAGAATGCAAGGATGTTTCAACATAGGCAAATCAGTAAATGTGGTTCATCAAATAGAATTAAAAATAAAAACTGTATGATCATCTCCATAGACACAGAAAAAGCTTTTGATAAAATCCAACATCCTTTCACAATAAATGCTATCAACAAGCTAAGCATTGAAGGAAGATACCTCAAAATAAGAGTCATCTGTGACAAACTCATGGCCAACATCTTACTGAAGGAGCAAAAGCTAGAAACATTCCCCCTAAGAACTGATATAAGACAAGAATGTCCACTCTCACCACTCTTATTCGACATAGTACTGGACGTCCCAGCCAGAGGAATCAGGCAAGAGAGAAAAATAAAAGGCATCCAAGGGAAAGTTAAATTATCTCTCTTCATTGATGATATGATTCTATACCTAGAAAACCCTAAAGATTCCACCAAAATACTCCTCTTCCTGATAAATGACTTCAGTAGAACCTCAGGATACAAAATCAACCTACTAAAACTAGTGGAATTTCTACATATAATAACATTCAAGCTGAGAGTCAAATCAAATACACAATCCCACTTAACAATAGCCACACACACAATAAAATACCTAAGAATACATCAAACCACAGAGGTGAAAGCTCTCTATGAGGAGAACTGTAAACACTGCTGAAAGAAATCATAGATGACACAAACAAATGGGAAAACATCCCATGCTCATGGGTTGAAAACACCAATATTGTTCAAATGTCCATACTATACAATGGAATCTCCAGATTCAAAGCTATTTCTATCAGATTACCAAGACAATCCTTCACAGAATTAGAAAACTATTCTAAAATTTATATGGAACTGAAAAAGAGCCTGAATAGCCAAAGCAATTTTAAGCAAAAAAATAAACCCAGAGGCATCACATTACCCAACTTCAAACAATACTACAAGGCTTACCTTAACCAAACAGCATGGTACTGGTACAAATATAGACACATAGAGCAATGGAACAGAATAGAGACCCCTGAAATAAAGTCACACATTTATGATCAGCTGATTTTTGAACAAAGTTGACAAAAGTAAACAATGGAGAAAGGACACCCTATTTATTATATGGTGCTGAGAAAACTGGCTAACCACTTGCAGAAGAATGAAACTGCAGGATACATATTCTTTTCAAATGCATATGGAATAGTCATTAAGATAAAGCATATGCTGCGACATAATACAAGTTTCAATAAATTTAAAATATTTGAAACCTTTCAGAATATGCTTATAATCTAATTAGAATTAGATTAGAAGTCAATAACAAAATAACATCTGAAAAATTACCAAATATTTCATTCATATGAAATTCTAGAAAGGCAAAACTAATCTCCCGTGATACAAGCAGACCAGTGTTTGAGTTATGGTGGGTGTCAGAGATTAATCATGAGTGGTATGTGTCAACTTTTTCATGTTATGGAAAAATTATTTTTATTTTGGTGATATTTTCATGGGTATATACATCTGTTAAAGCTCACTGAACTGTATACTTGAATGAGCATTTTTTATTGAATGTAAATTAAACCTTAAATTTTTTTTTTAATCAAATGATTTAAAGAATGGGAACAAAACTAAAACAGAAGGTTGGAGAATGGAGAATGAAAACAACAAAAAAGAGACTTTTCAGTGGAGGAATGGTAGGTGAGAGAACACTTGCAAGATAACTTTGACCTATAATACATCTGCTAAGTGAGAAAAGTAGTTGGGTGTAAGAGAAAGTAAAGAGGATTTGAACAACTGTTACACAGAGCATACTAGAAAATGCAACATGAATGAAGTGGTTGCCAACTGAAATCAGAGAGCAAGAATACTGAATGTGCCAAGTGTTCTTATTTTCCTTGCTTTCTCTAACCGTGGTTTGTGGCCCAGAGAACATGAAGAGCAGAAGTTACTAAGGATTAGGGATTACAGAAGTGCATATGACTAGCAAGGAATGTATAGTGTTAGGAAAAGCAATGCAGATATGGCTAAAAATTTTGAACAGAAAACGTAATGTATGGGGAAGAAGTAGGAATGGTAAGGTTGGTTGGCATGAAGAAGAGGTTGAGCATGTATGTAACATAGGAAAAGATGATAGATAAGAATAATCTGAACTAGGAAAAGTTTTCTATGATCAGTTGATATATCATGTGACACGATCTTACCAAGTTAGTAAACTATCACTACTGGCAAGCTACTAAGCTACTTACCAAATAGTAAGCTATTACTAGCAATGGCAGGTAGTCAAAACTGAAAATATAAAACACCTCTGTCAGTCACAGGCTTAGAAAAAGTTCCTGTCCTTTCTGTAGGAAATAACTCAATAAACATCAACCTTATCAACTCTTAGCTCTGACAATGTTTTATATCCTCCTGAACTTATGGCTGTTAGTGACAATTTATTTTCAAGACAACTTTGTGCCCTGTCTCCCAGTTTAACATGGACCTTTCAGTCTGTAATGCAGAGGATCCTCTAGGGTATAACTCCACAAGGCAGAAGACAAGTTTACTGTGGACAAAAAAAATGGGCTAGAATGCCTTCAGCCTCTCAGGCCCTTAATAGGGCTGATGATGGATGACTCTACTGGAGAAAAGGAAGACAAAGAGGTTTCAGATCATCAATAAAGCAGCTGACTCTCAAGAAATGGCTGGAAATCATATTTAAAGTTAATCTTAAATGAATTTGAAAAAAATGCACATAAAAATCATTACCTGCCTCGTTTGGATATATCAGACCTATGAATATTTATGTAGAAACAAGAGCTTATAATGATCACAAAAAGAAAATGAACACTACTTTTCCCATTCAGAAAAATATGAAAGACAGATTTTAAATGAACGTTCTCTTGGGGCATTTGATATGTCATGAACTATCAAGACCATGACTATTTTTTAATAGCTTTTGAAATCTTTCTTGAAAACGTCTCTCTTCTTTTCTCCATTCTTATTCTTTATTCCTTAGTTTCAACCTTAGTATATTTATTATTCTCAGTTGCTTTTATAAGGCCTTAACTTTTATCAAATTTGTAAAATAACAGAGAACAGAATTTTGATGTCATTCGAATGCCTCACCTAGTACTATGACATAGTAAACACACAACTGATACGACTGCACTTGGATTCAAAGATTCTTCGGTGGTGGAGAATAGAAAAGCTATAGGGCAGGATTTCTAGTCTGCACAGAGCTGAACACAGAGGAGCAGTGCTGTGTCAAGGGCAAGACTCTCACAAGTGGCTGGAGCAAACAGAGAGGAAAGACTGTTCCCTTAGAACCTAAGTAGCCAGTTGTTCAGGCCCAAAGGACCCCTCTGTTGCTAAATCAGGGATCAAACCTTAAATAGGTTAATTTTTTCCTTATATGAACATACAAAGGTAAGGAGACTTACCATTCTCATCAAAAGGAGATGGAAAAGGGACACAGAGGTCTGACATCTGCATAAGCTACCTAGCTACCTGCAATCTAGCTGGTACAACAGCTATCTTTAATTTTTAGTAAGGGAGCTTAAGTTGCCCTAGATAAAAAACCAGTAAGGAGAAGCTGAAATAGCTTGCCCAAAATGACACAGCTAGTACAGGGCAGTGCCAAGTAACTTCCTGAAGTTACACAGGTAGTGAGAGGTGGAATTACTAGGTTGTTCAGCACCACACTTTTTTCCTCTCTACCTCAATGGTCCCTGGCTCTGTGTGGGTGTCTCCTAGCAGATAAAATGGCCCTCTTCCATTTACATTTGTCTTATCCTTATATCTTCAAAGTGCTTCATAAGACAAAAAGAGCCTGCCCTTGATAGACTGCCTCCCACTGCAGCAAGTCTAGCACTGAGGAGCCCTAAGACTAGAATGCCAGCTTCCTAGAGGGAGGATAGATAGGAAAGGCTCCTGAGACCTGGGGCCTGGGAGAAGGAAGAAATAGGTTCAAGATTAAGAGGAGGTGAGTGATACACTTGGCTCAGACATAAAATGTAATGCCCACCAAAAAACTCAGTCATCAATCTGAGTACTATTTACTGAAGTGATTTTTAAAATCACAATGTGAGAAACCCATGAAGAACAAAATATCAAACTTGTAAATAAAGATAGGGTCTGGCAGGGCCAATGTTATGGTGAGGCAAGTGAGGTTGAGTCATGTAAATGAGGGGCTGGACCCTATCTTAATTTTAAACTGCTGAAATTGTATTCGTCACGGTTTTTTTTTTTTTTTTTGGCATTTTGATTGTTAAAATACTGCATTATTTATCTTGCTTACTGCATTTTGGCATTCTCATAAATTTTGTGCCTGAGCTGAGTGCCTCATCACTTCATTCTAACATTGGCTTTAGGGTGAAGACTGGGGAACCAATCTGAACCTGACAAATAGTCCAGGCCTCACAAAAGAAAGGAGAAAGGTGGGAGCCTCACTAAGAATTTCATGCCAGCCTCCTCTTGGTACATTATTTTGTTTATTCCTGACAGCCACCCTCCAAGGCAGCTACTAGTATTATCATTTATATAGGAAACTGAGTGCCAGTATTACAAGGGTAGGAAGTGACTGAGCTGGGTTTCAGCCAAGGCCTGTCTGCCTCTAGAGCCTGGCAATTCCCACTACTGGCTGATATGTGCCTAATAGTTTGTAACTAAAATTCTTGATATTTTCTCCACCTTTCAAGTCACAAGTTCCATCACATGAAGACAGAAATCACAATGGGAAATTTCATTTGCTTGTCCGCTCTTGAAGCTGCCTGAAATTTTAAACCATAGCTCTCCTTTGCTGACGTCCTTAAAATACTATTCTTCCCAAGTTATTTGTATTTTACTCCAGACAGTAAAAGTGTGAATGCAATGCACCCATTTTACATGTAGCATTCATTACTATGTTTGATTGGTGCGCCGTCTGCTGCACCACAGCATATTTAGAACAGAACAGATCAGTTGGTTGAGGGGAATCAGTAACACTCTACACTTGTATTGTGGATCCAGTCAATTTTGATGGTCATCCAATCTTGAATGTGGTGAAAAGAGGGTGGGCTTAGGGTCTAAGTGAAATTGCCAGTGTGTGACTCTGAATCATTTATTTATATCTCTGAGGTTTTGGTTCCCCTCTTTATAAAAATTTTATTAAATAAGTTTTCATTTTTCCATAAAACTAAGATTGAAGGAAAGTCTGCCTTTCTTAAAGTCAACAAGGTCTACTGAAAAAGAAGGTACCTTGTAATCTCTCCTTTCATGACAGAAATCCAGGCCTAGTCCATACTTTTTTCTATTATCAACTGTAATTAAGGCATAAGGCTCTCCCGGATATAATAAATGATTAAACCTCTCAATAAATAACTTCACATAGGCCTGGCTATGCTGATTACTTCATCACTGCCTTCTGCAATAGCCACTATTGCCATCTACAGCTTGGGCTCCTGTCCATAAATTGAGTACAATGAACAAATGCATTATTGTCCTCTTGTTTGTATAAATGTTGTGAACAATAGCCATTTATTATCTAAGATGTCACCTTTTGGCTTTCACAAACTAAGATTTCATGAATTCATAGACCATGTGCAGTCTTTCAGGCAGAATTAATTAAATATCTCTTTGGAACCCTAATAGATTTTGGGGGCATAATTCTGTTTGTGTCATCTTTGCATGTTTAATGCCAAGTATAATGCCTGGTATATAATAGGTTCCACAACAGATAATAGTTGATCACTGATGGAAATCACTCAGATAGTTTATTTCATTCTGTCCCTGAAAAACACTGCAAACACTGGTCTTTCCAGAGTCTCACTGGATAAGTATCTGTGCCCTTCACCAAATGGCCCATGAATTAGCACATCAGAATGAAGAGAAAGTATTAGGGACTAGAATAACTATTAGATGATACTTATCAAGCTTTTGACTTATTGAATTAATTTAGATCAAAGACTGAACTAATCCTTGTCATTTAGCTCATTTTCTAATATTTGAGCATTTAATCTTTTGGGGAGATCTTCTTTGGAGGAATACATTCATTCAATAGATTGAATATTTATGAGTCAAATGTTTCAGGTTCTAGAGCCTCAAAATGTCGAGATATTATCTCTGTCTTTAAGGCTATCACAGGCTAATGGGTAATGTATACAGAGTTAAAGTGCAGTGCAAGTGCATAGAAACATGTCTGAGGAATAATACGGGCATAAAAGAGAAGTTATTCACTTTTATTTCCTGAGCCTAGGAATGTGTAGCAAAGAAGCTTCAAAGTGGTCTAAAGAATGAGTAGGAATTTTCTAGTCAGTACAAAACAGCACAATAAGCTTAGGGATTTTTTTTTTTTTTTTTTTGGAAACGGAGTCTTGCCCTTGTCACCCAGGATGGAATGCAGTGGGGCCATCTTGGCTCACTGCAATCTCCACCTCCCGGATTCAAGCGATTCTCTTGCCTCAGCCTTCTAAGTAGCTGAGATTATAGGCACCTGCCACCACACCCGGCTAATTTTTATATTTTTATTAGAGACGGGGTTTCATCATGTTGGCCAGGCTGGTCTCAAGCTGCCTAACCTCGTGCTCCGCCCACCTCAGTCTCCAAAAGTGCTGGGATTACAGGCGTGAGCCACTGCGCCCAGCCAGGAGTGGTAACAGCTTCATATGGTTGGAACACAGGATGCATGGAGGGGGCAGAGGATGACGCAGCCCATTGAGTCAAGGACCAGATAATAGGAAGCCCTCTGTATCTGTTGAGTTTTGGCTTGGATCTCTTGGTCAGAGATTCTCAACAGTCCTGAGAAATACAGGATACCACTTGGCTCACATGCCAATTAGTATGAATGTGTCATCCAGAGTGATTAATCCCCTTAGTATATGTGATTTTGGTTTGGCCTTTTGCCCTGAGAATTTCAAACTTGACTGTATGTTAGAATCCTATAGTGGGAGCTTTTGAAAAATTCATATTCTTCTCATCTATGTCACCCCTCTAATCACTTACTGAACACAGCCCAGCAGTAATCCCTAAACTCATGTTTAGGGACTTCTGAAGTGGGGAGACATTGACAGGTGTTAAACAGGGTTAAAACAGCCAAGTAAATGTACTTTTATGTCATTTTAATAGATGACACTCTAGAGAAGTCAGATTGATCACTGTGGGGAGGATGTTTGGGAAGGGAGATAAAGGGCACAGATGACCAAATGGCAGGGATTCTTCAAATCACTGAAGTAGTTAAAGCCAGGTATAAAGAGAATATGAGCTAAGTCAGTAGGGTTGTGAAGGAGGAGCTAGAAATGGATAACATTATAACTACAGAATCCATAAGACAGATTGCATGAAACTGGATGAGTAAAGTGATGAACAGTGAAGAGTTTAGAATGATTCTAGATTCTGGCTGGGGTTTCTGGAAAAGGAAAGAGATAAGTTCCAGGAGGTTGGGAGAAAGAAAAGCAACAAACTCAACGTGGGACATGATTAGAACTTGATTGTGGTTTATTCAAGATTTTATGCCTTGCAGGCAGCTGTATATCCCAGCCTGGAGGTCAGGAAGAAGGTCTCGGCTGAGGATGGGGATTTGGGACACATGTGTTGGGGGAAAAAGCTGAGTGTTGGGAGGGAAACTGAGGCAGGGCTTGCTTAATTGTCCTCTGGAATGTGGCTAGACTTGCTGGCTCCTTGCTTATAGCCCTCCTAGGCTCCTAGGCTCCTATTCCCATTATCTCAAGTAGCAGAACATGTTCCATATAAATGCTAAACCATCACAGCTGTAAATCATGTGCTTAATGCAACATGTCCTTTTGACCTCCACGTTCTCACCACCTGTTTCTTTGTTGATTACCCATAAATACCGTGGGCTCCCGGCACTTCAGGCCTTCGCAGCCTGCACGATAGCGATGGCCTTCTGGTGTCCCACCTTTTTCTCTCTCTTTTCTTCAATCCTTTGACTTCGCTGGACTTTGTCACCCCCATGACCTGGTGTTGGGTCTGATCACCCCAACATCTTTGTTTAGGTAGAAGTCAGAAGTTAAGTCAGTAGGTGAGATGTCTCAAAAAGCAGAGACAGTAACAGGATACTGAGAAGTTAAGCCTAAAAGCATTAAGTTTTAAGAGGAGGGTTAAAAGAAAGTGTTAGCAAAGAAGACTGAGGGGCAGCCATAGAGATGGCAGGAAACCCAGGGAAGACAAGCGTGATAGAAGTTACCAAAGCCAGAAGAAGAATTTGAAAAAGAAAATGCAGCAAGCGTGGAAACATTTCAAAGACAGACAAAATAATGAAATAACCATTGAGATCCTCAGTAATTACGGTAAAGGCAAATTCAGTTTAGTAATTAAGAAAATTGAAGTCAGCTTTCTGTGTGTTGAGAAATGTATCGTGGTGAAGGAGAGAAAGTATAATTTTCAACAAGTTGGCCTGAGAAGAGATGGGGTGTCAGCTAGCTTACTAGAAAAGGATGAGTGGTTGAATGCACGAATGTGTCGGCTTTTAAGTTGGGAGAGAAATAGGCAAAACTTGCTGAGTGGAAGATAGTTTAACGATTGGAAAGAAAGTATAGTTGATACAAGAAGGGATGATGAAAGTCTACAGAATGAGGAGTGGGGCTTTAGTTTTTATTCTGTAAGCTGCTCCTATTGAACTGGGAAAGAAAGTGCATATGAGAGAGAAAATGGAAATACTCATTTGCTTCCCATACCTTCCCACCTTGTTAGAATAACCTCATTCCTTATTTTTTACCACACCAAAACTTTAAAGATAAGTATATTTAGGCAGAGATTTTTATGGCATAAAAACATCACAGATAAAAATTAGTGATTAGTAAAAACTTCTCTCAAACTGCACAAAATCACATCAACTTGACCTCAAAAACAGGGTAAAATAAAAGCAATTGTTCTTTTAGTATCTTAAAACTCACCTGTAGGTGTTTTGCTGTTGATTTGCTTTGCAAAAATTGGCAATTATCAGCTCCTGAGCAAAAGAGCTCCTCCACAATGCCTGAAAATACTAATTTAGGTACACTGAAAGGGGAAAAAAGTCTGTGCGTGTAGTACTCAGTTCGTCAAGTAGAGCTAAAGGAGTTAATATTTGGTCCAATTCTCCATCTTTCCTCAAGTGAGGAGGCAGATCATTATAGAGAAAATGTGCTCACTGTGGATGTTTATTCGTCTTCAGAGTCTGATAAGGGCATTATGCCTTTAGGGTTTCCTTAAAATAACACCTTTCCTTAGTGTACGGTTATTCAGAAACATCCGTTGGTTTCATTTTTGAAGTTGTAATGGCATTCACACGAAGTATGGAAAACATAAATAGCATATAATAGAAAGGACTCTTCACAGGAAACCAAGATTTAACCTCAGTGGAAATTACATAGGTGGGGGGAGAAAAAAGGCAGTATTTTGTCTCAGACCTAAATTGAGATGACAACTGTTTGATACTTACTGTCTCGGGGCAAGTTTCTTGGCTCCTGCAAACTTTACTTGTTGAATGCTGGTAGGCCTTTTCTGTTAGGCAGGAATTTCTGCAGAAATTGTCTTAGGCTAGTTCACAGCTATAGTTCCTGAGCCCTCACCAAAGCCACAGAAACTGTATTTTTCTCAGGTCTCCAAAACGGCTAAAATTGTTGTTTCTACCCTAGAGATTAGAACAGAGCCAGACTCGAAAAAGTAAAGGGCACAGATGACCAAATGGCAGGGATTCTTCAAATCACTGAAGTGTAGTTAAAGCCAAGTATAAAGAGAATTAGCTAAGTCAGGGGGGTGTAAAGGAGGAGCTAGAAATGGATAGCATTGTAACTACAGAATCCATAAGACAGGTTGCATGAAACTGGATGAGTAAAGTGATGAACAGTGAAGAGTTTAGAATGATTCTAGATTCTGGCTGGGGTTTCTGGAAAAGGAAAGAGTAGTTCCAGGAGGTTAGGAGAAAGAAAAGCAACAAACTCAACTTGGGACATGATTAGAACTTGATTGTGGTTTATTCAAGATTTTATGCCTTGCAAGCAGCTGCATATCCCAGCCTGGCGCTCGGGAAGAAAGTCTCGGCTGAGGATGGGGATTTGGGACACATGTGTTGGGGGAAAAAGCTGAGTGTTGGGAGGGAAACTGAGGTAGAGCTCGCTTAATGTCCTCTGGAATGTGTCTAGACTTGTTGGCTCCTTGTTTAATAGCCCTTCTAGGCTCCTATTCCCATTATCTCAAGTAGCAGAACATGTTCCATATAAATGCTAAACCATCACAGCTGTAAATCATGTGCTTAATGCAACATGTCCTTTTGACCTCCACGTTCTCACCACCTGTTTCTTTGATTACCAATAAATACCGTGGGCTCCCAGAGCTTGGGGCCTTCGCAGCCTACAGGCTAGCGATGGCCCGCTAGTGTCCCACCTTTTCTTCTCTCACTGTCTTTTCCGCAATCCTTTGACTCCGCTGGACTTGGTCACCCTCATGACCTGATGTTGGGTCTGATCACACCAACATCTTTGTTTAGGTAGAAGTCAGAAGTTAAGTCAGTAGGTGAGATTGCTCAGAAAGCAAAGATAGTAACGGAATACTGAGAAGTTAAGCCTAAAATCATTAAGTTTTAAGAGGAGGGTTAAAAGAAAGCAAAGACTGAGGTTGTAGCAGCCATAAAGATGGCAGGAAACCCAGGGAAGAACAAGCGTGATAGAAGTTACCAAAGCCAGAAGAATTTCAAAAAGAGAATTCGGCAGGCATGGAAACATTTGAAAGACAAAATAACCATTGAGGAGGTCCTCAGTAATTACGGTAAAGGCAAATTCAGTTTAGTAATTAAGAAAATGGAAGTCAACTTGCTGTGTGTTGAGAAATTTATTGTGAAGGAGAGAGGAGTATAATTTTCAAGTTTGCCTGAGAGGAGATAAATGGAGTGTCAGCTTGCTAGAAAAGGATGCGTAGTTGAATGCACAAATGTCTGCTTTTAAGACTGGAGAGAAATGGCAAAACTTGCTGAGTGGAAGACTTGAATGATTGGAAAGAAAGTATAGTTGACACAAGGGATAAGAGTCTACAGAAAGAGGAGTGGGGCTTGCTGTAGTTTTCATTATGCTGTAAGCTGCTCCCACTGAATTGGGAAAGTAAAGTGCATATGAGAGAGGAAATAGAAATATTCATTTGCTTCCTATACCTTCCCACCTTAATCATTAGAATAACCCCATTCCTTTTTTATTCTACCACACCAAAACTTTGAAGATAAGTATATTTAGGCAGATTTTTATGGCATAAAATCATCACAAAAATTAGTGGTTATTAGTAAACCTCTCAAAACTCACCTGTAGGTGTGTTGTTGTTGATTTGCTTTGCGAAGATTGGCAATTATCAGCTCCTGAGCAAAAGAGCTCCACGATGCCTGAAAATAATTTAGGTATTTTGAAAGGGGGGGAAAAAGTTTGTGCATATGTACTAATCAGTTCATTAGTGAAGTAGAGCTAAAGGAGTTAATATTTGTCCAATTCTCCATCTTTTTATTTTTCAAGTGAGTAGACAGATTATGGAGAAAATGTTGCTCACACTGGATGTTTTTATATTATGCATCTTCAGAGTCTGATAAGGGCACAATGCATTTAGGGTTTTATTTTTTAAATAGTACCTTTGTGTACAGTTATTCGGAAACATCTCTGGTTTCATTTTTGAAGTTGTAATGGCATTCACACGAAGCACGGAAAACAAAGAGCATATAATGATAGGAAGGACTCATCACAGGAAACCAAGATTTAACCTCAGTGGAAATTACATGGGTGGTGGGGGGCAGGGAAGGCAGTGTTTTGTCTCAGACCTAAATTGAGATTACAACTGTGTGATACCTACTCTCTCAGGGCAAGTTTCTTAGCCCCTGCAAACCTTACTTGTTAAATGCTGGTAGGCCTTTTCTGTTGGGCAGGAATTTTTGCGGAAACTATCTTAGGTTAGTTCAGATACAGTTCCTGAGCCCTCACCAAAGCCACAGAAAGAAAAAGCATATTTTTCTCAGGTCTCCAAAACTGCTAAAAAATTGTTACTTCTACCCTAGAGATGAGAGCAGAGCCAGACTCGAGGAAAAAGGAACCTTTAACGGGCTGTGAAAGTAATTGCCGATGGGACAATGAGGACTAGGGGTAGAAATGGGGGAAAGGAAGGCAGCACATCTGATGACACCAGGGGGTACACTGGGGCTGGGTGAGAGCTCTGATTTTTAGTTTCTATGATTGAGTACTTCAGTGTATCATTTTCTACAACCCTGTTGACAGGAAAGGTACACAGATTCTACAAGCACAAGGCCCTGTAGATTTAGGCAAGTTTAAACCCAATAATTGGAATGGTCATCTTTGCAGAACAAAATAACAGAGCTAAAAAAGAGCAACCAGTGGGGAAAAATCTGAAGGCCATAGAGATGAGAATAGGAACTTCCGCTTCGTCATCAATGTTCATTCTGGTGTTCTTTCTGTAGCATGTGCTACTCTATTCATGGCCTCTTTTTCATTCCCAGTATTTGATTTCCTTTATTTAAAAAAATTAATATTGCCAGAGGTTATCTCTTTTTCAAAACTAGTTTTGGCCTTCTGTTGATTGTGATCTGTTGCTTTCTATTTTATTTTTGGCCTTTGTTTTTCTTTTTGGGTTTATTTCTAACCTTAAGTACATGCTTCATTACTTTGTAATTGTATAAATTTCTAAGTACCACTTCAGTTAGGTCATCCCGGTTTTTGAGTGTGGTGTCTTAATTGTAATAGAGCTCCAAATGCTTTATTTCCATAATTTGTCTTTGAAGTTTGTTACTAAATTTATAAGTGATGAATTTCTTTGCATTACTGATTTCTAACTTAATTGCATAGTGGACAGAGAAGGTAGTATGTTTGATACAGACCATCTGGTATGTTGAAACTTGCCTTATAACTAAGTGCATGGTCAATCTTGAAATGCCTCATTTATGCATGAAAAGAATGAGTCTTTAATTGTACTAGCTAAAACTACCTGTGTCTGAATTTTCTCTTTTCTTAAATTTTGCCACCCATGAGTTATTAATGGCAGAAATGTGAATTCATTTTTTTGGAATGTTACCAATTTTATATTTAGAGGCTGTGTCATGTACATAGCAGTTTAGGATTGTTTTTATGGTTAGTGAATTCTTTTTCTGGCCACATAGTAAGCTTTTTATTAATGCTTTTTGCTTTAAAGTTTCTGCTTTCTGAAATAAGACCCTGCCAGCTTTTTTTAAGTATTTTTTGGTGTATTTTATTCTATCTTATTTTTCAACCTGGGTTCTTGAATGTTAGCTGTTTCTCTTTTACCAACATACTTGTATTAGCCCATTCTCATACTGCTAATAAAGACATACCCAAGACTGGGTAATTTATGAAGGATAGAGGTTTAATTGTCTCAGTTTAGCATGGCTGGGGGAGGCCTCAGGAAACTTAAAATCATGGCAGAAGGGGAAGCAAACGCATCCTTCTTCACATGGTGGCCGCAAGGAGAAGTGCCAAGCAAAAGTGAGAAAAGCCCCTTGTAAACCATCAGATCTCATGAGAACTCACTATCATGAGAACAGCATGAGGGTAACTGCCCCCATGATTCAATTATCTTCCAGCCGGTACCTCCCATGACACATGGGGATTAAGGAAACTACAAGAAGAGATTTGGGTCAGGACCCAGCCAAACCATATCAATACTTGAATGTCATTCTGTTACACCTTTATGTATGACTGTTTTGTAGAACATAGTCTAAGTATCCTGTCAGAATATCGCATCTTATGTATAACTTATTTAAAAGCTTACTGCATCATCAAAAAGCCATGAGTTATTTACATAAACAGTATAAAATTAGGGTAAGAAACTCACATTAAAGCATGGACAATTAATGCTTCTGTATAGCTAGTATCAAAACACCAAAGGGCATGCAAGGAATCCCCATTTGCCTTCTGTCTCTTGTGTGGTTCTTAGTGAATTGGATCATCTTCTGTGTATGCTTAGAAGTTAACTTTACAGTCTTCAAAAAGAAATTGAGTTTCCCTGTGAACGTGATGGGTTTCCTTTGTAACTGGGTATTAAAGTGAAGGTACTACTTGTATTTTCACTTCGTTTTGCATCTTAAAGCCTGTTTCAGATTTGATGTCCACACATCATTCTCACCTGGCAACTTGTATCTTTGCTTTCCAGAAGCACAGCAGGTGGCAGGACATTTAGGCTGTGACCCGCTAGGCCATCATGTCTTGAACAAGTCCAATCATCCTTCTGAGCCTCGGTTTTCTCATATCAAAAGTGGGGAGCTAGATCAGATAACCTCAAGTTCTGTCCAGCTCCAAATGGTACGTTCTATGATTATATTTCCACATTGAAAATATTCCAGTCCTTGCATCTGTGTCCGCCATGTTAAACACCATTGCATCAAATTGTGAAGAACTTACTTGTAATCAGGTCAAATGGTTTCCAAATTCCATCCCTAACCCTCATTTTTTTTCACCGCTAAATTACAAGGAAAGTAGTAGCACTATTCTAGAAAAATCAGACAATGTTATTCAGCATTTCTCAAACTTGTTTTAGATACAGGGCCTTGGTCTGTTGTCCAGGCTGGAGCGCAGTAGCATGATCATAGCTGACTGCAGCCCCAAACTCCTGGGCTCAAGGGTTCAAGCAATCCTCCCACCTCAGCCTCCCAAGGAGCTGGGACTACAGGCACATACCACTGCACTAGGCTAATTTAAAAGGTTTTTTTTTTCATGGATGATGTCTTGCTTTGTTTCCCAGGCTGATCTCAAACTCCTGGCTTTAAGTGAATTTCACCTCGGCCTCCCAAATTGCTGAGATTACAGGCGTGATCTACCACACCCACCCTCAAACTTTTCAGAATGTAAGAAATTGTTGGGGACATGAAAGAATATAAAACCTGGAGTAACTGATTTACAGTGATTGCATGTATCATTAGTTGGGATTGATTCATTCAAATCACATGTTCCCACATTCTCACTTTTCCAGTCTCTTCAGTCTGAGGCTTGTTGAATGCCTTGTTACTTTTATGGTTTCTGTGAAGTCACAACGCTCAGCCCACAGTTAAGAGGTAGGAGCTGCCTCCAGGAAAATTCAAAGCCACCTGGGACATTGAAGCCCCCTGCTTCTGACAGCTTCTTTTTGGGGTTTACATTGCCATTAGCAGTGGCTTGTCACTGGGTGACTTCAGGTGGGAAGGAGTGAATGGGCATGGTGCCCACACATCCTGTTTATAATGAGTTGGCAGTTTTCTTTAGAGTTGAATTTAATTTTCTAGTCATGATTTAATGACTTTTTATTTCATTCTTGATCCCCTTTATAGCCACAATGAGGTCACTGGTACCCGTTTTTTAAAACAGTTAATTTTTTTGACAAATTTTAAAGAATTGCAGAAACTATAGTTACCTTACATCCTTCCATTATGTTCGTATCTTTTATAACTGTGTACAGTGTTAACATCTTACCTAGCCACAATACATTGATCAAAATGAAGTGTATCTTGTTATAACACTATTAGCTTTTTAAAGTTAATAAACTAAGATCACTTAGATTTCACCGGGTTTTCAACTGTCTTTTTTTTTTGTTCTAGGATCCAACCCAAGATGTCACATTAGGTTTGGTTATCATGATTCCTTAGGCCTCTGGGACAGGTCCTCCTTCTTTCCTTGTCTTTCATAACCTTCACACTCACCTAGAGTTCTGCTCAGTTATTTTGTAGAATGTTCCTCAATTTGGGTTTACCGTTTTCTCATGATTATGCTGAATTTATGCACCAATGGTAAGGATACTAGAAAAGTTATGGGCCCTTAATACATCCTATTAGGGGTACGTGTCAAGTGTCTATATTACTCACAATGTTAATCATACCTTGGCTTAGATGTCTGCGAAGTTGCTCCACTCTAATGTTAACTATTTTTCCGTTTGTAATTGCTACATATTTGAAGGGGAGACACTTTGAGACTATGCAAATGCCCCATTTGGACTTGAACTTTTACATCAGGCTACCCAAGACCTAGTCTTCTATGGGTATAAAACTGAAGTTCTTAGGTTACCTAAACTAACATGCACTCTCCCACTTGACCTAAAATAAATGCCTTCCACAGGGTCAGCTTAGAGGCTTACCAGGAAGATTTCAGTTTCCTTTCCATTTCAGACCCATATTACTTCTTACTGTCTTACAAACTCAGTTAATACACTTAATAGAATGCTTGTTTTTTATCCAGCATTTCCTGCATTTTGTAATGGGGACTTTTTTTTCAGATTAACTCGAATAACTTGCTGAAAATGGTTATTGCTTTACCCACCTGCGTACATTGCCACCGACATACTTTCTAAAGGCCTTCATTGTGATACTTGTTTTCTAAACTTTTCTTGATTTGTGAACTTTCATGTGAAAACAATTGTGTAAAAATTTCTCATACCTTTAGTCAATCATTGTCCTTTGTCTCAATTTTATGTAATTTTATTCTTAAAACAATTACAGGAAAGTCCTGGGCATATGTTCTCTACATTTATAGCACACTGATCACATAGCTTCTCCCTTTCTGTTCAGGGCACATGATTTCCTTCAACACAGCTACATCTACGGATGTTGAGATCTATTTTATTGATATTAGGAAATGACTATTGTTTCCAAATGATGAATAGAGGACAGATATACAGGTGCACTTAAGAAAACAGTTCTTGTGAACATTTCTCAAACTTGTTATCTCTTACTGCTATTTTATTACATTGCCCATGTTTGACTTATACACTCGTACCCTGTCAGCATGCTTTTTTCCATAGAGCTATTTTTTTGACTGGTACCATCTGTCATAACTGATCCTCCATGCTGAATAGCTTTGCATGTGATGATTACTGGTTTCCTTGTCACTTGGACCTCACAGTTCTCCATGAAAGAGTAGGATCTCACTATGGCCGTACTGATACCTGACTCATCTGAATTGCCTGCTGAGATTAAAGCTTGAAATGGAGAGTTGATCAAGTATTCTGTTCAGGCTGGGGTGGGGGTCGGGGCTATGCGTGTGTGTGTGTGTGTGTGTGTGTACTCACACATGTGCTCATTTGGAGAGGGCAGGCTAATTCCCATTGCTTAATAAAGCAAGGAACAGATGGCGCTGTCAGTTCTAGGCACAGCACAATCACACACCATATGAGCATTCCCAAACAGTGCTGCATATGCAAACCCAAGCTGCCAACAATCCCCCTGATATTTAAATCCCCAGAGCTCCAAGAGAACATATTGCACATTCCTTTGAACAGTAAAAATTGCTTGACTTTCTGCCTCTCTTCCAAATTCCTTCCCACTCCCTGCTCCCTGGCGTAAGTTAGAGATGAGCTTCAATGTTTAATTTTCTGAAATCAAGTCTTTTTTTAGTCATTTGTTTCCTAAAGCCAAGGGATACTAACACATTGTGGTACTGGAAACAAATGAGTGGGACTCTTCACAATAAATGTGAAAATTATTCTGTGAACAAGTATATGAAAAACTGTCTATGGGTAAAGGGAAAAAGCCTAGATGGAATAGTGACATATATATATATATATACAGTCCTTACCTTCAAGCCATTAATCAGAAGAGATAAGACACACAATGTGACCAAAATACAAGTTGTGACATTAATAGCATAAAGTGAAAAAACGTCTTAGTAAGTGACATCACTTGTAGCTGAGAGGGTAAGGAAAGAGCTCTATGGACAGTAGTAGTATTTGAGTTTGACTTTGAGAAAGTCTGCTTTAAGTTGAGAGGCAGGGGCCTGTGGCTTACTAGTGATTAAGTAAAATGCATATATGTAGTATTAGAGTAATTCCTATTTCTATCACTAGTCTTTTCACCCACAGAAAATTAAAATGAAAAAATAATCAGTTTTGAGAGTTGAGCATTTTCCTCTCACTGAAAAGCTCCTTTGCAACAGTTTTCCCTCTGTTTGAAAACTTTTGGTCCAACTAGAACTCACACACTTCTGCGTAAGTGTAAGCTGGGACTGCCACTTTGAAAAACTTCAAGCTAAACACAGGAAATACTGTGATCCAACTAGTCCACTGCTATATATATATTTACCAAAAGCTAAGTTCTAGGATATTTCTAGTAGCCCTTTGTAGTCCCAAACTTAGAAGCTACTCAAATGTCCATGACATTCAAAATGTCCATGACATTCAAATTGATAAATACATCATCTGAGGTGTTGGTGATGTACTATTTCTTCTTCTTGGTTCGGTTAAATGAGTGTGCTCAGTCTAGGAAAAAAAATCTAATTGTACTTATACGTGCATTTTTCTGTAGGCATACTATATTTTAATAAAAATTTTTCTCAAATTATGGATAGCCCAGATTTGAGTATAAAGTATAGAAGAATGAATTTAATTGGTCTTGCTTTTGATCTTTGAAACAGTTCTTTATCTTACCATGATTATGAAAATTTGACTTAGTCCGTAAACCTCTAATGGCTCTTCTGTACAGATCACACGTATTTTTCTCCAACAGGGAAGTTTGAACTAGATCAGGATAGATGTTCTTTGGGCTCTTTTCCTTAAATATTGTTAAATAAAGTTCTGTCTTTATATTGCTTCTTTGCATTGTATCTCACCTTTTATATGCTTTCTCATTTACCCTATGGCTTGTTTCCACCACTAGCACTTTTCCCTCCCTAGCTCCAGAGACCCTGATGGCATTTCCACTTGTGTATCACAGGCCTTTAACGTGAAAAAACGGAGCTTGTTATCACCCCACTGTAACTTCCCTTTCCTGCCTGTAATGCCCGTCACAGTGAATGGTCCCACTGCCTACCTCGTGATCCAGTCAGTCATCTAAGACTCCAGTCTTTCTTCACTGCCTAGATCTAATTAGTCCACAAATTCCATCAGTTCTACCTCCTGCAGCACTCTTAAGCCTTTGTTCTCTTTCAATTGGAAGCCCACTTAAAACAAAACTTGTGAAGCAAATGAATCTCCAGTCGCCAAACTCCTGATTCTGAACCAGCGTCTTCCCACACGTCCACTCCTTCCACCAGTCTGTTTGTAAATGATACATCTATTCTTCCAGTTTCTTGAATAAAAATGAGTCAGCTTGACACCTCTCACATACTGTAATGAATAGCTCTAGCTTCAGAATATATCCAGAATCGGGCCACTTCTTATCGCCTCTCTCCCATCCCCACCTCCCTGACCCATGCCAATCTCACACCTTATGTTCCAGCCACACTGTCTAGTTCTCTGCTAGTACTTCATACCACTGTGTGTATGCACACTTTTCTCTCATTGCTAGGGATGCCGACTCCCCTCTCACCAACCTGGCTTACTTTTCCTCACTTCAGGTAAGCACATACCATTTTCTTTAGAAAATCTTCCCTGGATCCTTTGAACTAAGCTAGTACTCTTCCTATTGATCTTTATATTCTGAGTGCCAAGTGTGTATTGCCTGGTATGTAGTTGATGCTCAGTAAATTGAGACGGCTGATGAAGTAACCTACTGAACTGTAATAAAGCCTTGACACATTTCCTCTTACAAACTTAATAATCACACCTTATTGCAATTTTTGATTTCTGTGTCTATCTTCCTCACTGAGTTATGAGCTACTCAAGGTTAGGAAATGTGTGCCTTAATCGTTCTTGCATTTTTGTATGCCCATTGTAGTGTTTAAAAAGAAAAATTGCTAAATGAAGACAAATACCTGGGGTGGTACTTACAAATAAATATTTCTTATCTGCTATGGATTAATTTGGGTGTCCCATAATTCATATATTGAAGTCTAAACCCCCAATTTGATGGTATTCCGAGATGGGGCCATTGGAGAGGTGACTGGGATTAGATGATCATGAGAATCAATTAACTAATGAATCCCATCTGAATGGCTATTATTGAGAGCTATAGTTGAGACCCTCCCTGAAAACATACATATTTTCCCTACAAATTGCTTTGTCTTGACTGTACACTTCAACTGATTGGGAGGTGGCACCAATAAGGCCAAGATCAAACAGCCTGTTATATTACAAAGTCATAAATCCCATCCTTAGCCACAACTAGTCATCTCAGAAAAGTGGAACAGAATATAACCCCACCACTGGAAAATCCACCCAAAGTTCATTTCCTCTTGAGCAGGGGTATATAAATGCCATGCTTATAAATTAAAAGAAAATATTGTTATAATATACTCTTGATTACTTTCTTGTAACCAACTATTAACATTGATAGCTAATTGTTTCCCTTTTTATTGACACAATTATAAATAGCTCTTCGTTTATCTTACCCCAGACATTTAATTTTTGCAATGATTGTTTTCAAAATCCAAAACTATTTACTTTGTGTAATTTCAGAAAAAACAGGGAATTCCTCTTAAGAATATTTCCTACACTTGCCAATTTCTCTCCCGAGAGAATTTACCTGGGTAAGTTGATCCTGATGGAAAAACAGCTGGTATACTTGTATTTAGAGCTTGTGGTTTAATATCTTCAAGTCTAGCATGTGTCTGTGGCAGAGCACACTGGGCAGCTGCATTCACAACACATGTTTTCTTGGACTGTTGCCAATGGCAAGATTGCAGACAATTAAGTTTGAAATCAGAAAGGCCTGACTCAGGTTGCAACCTCCTTGATTGTCTGATCTTCTTAAATTTGGGGAGTCGACTTAAAATATAGAAATGAGGACACTCGGAGGACTAATTTAAAACAGACCAAGTAGGAAGTGATTGTCTAACACTTCCCCATAGACTTGCTTCCAAGGAATCCCACTCCATTCAGTGTGTCTTGCTTTCTTCATTTCTGCACTGTTTATTCCTAAATAATCAGAGGACAGAAAGTTAGTGGCTGTGTCCCATGCTGTCAAAACATAGCTGTGGTGTGATTACAGGATGGTGAATGTTCTCCTTAAAAATGAAAATAGAAAAAACAAACCCAGAAAAAAATTCTAATTTGGATTGTACAACTTCATAATGAAATGTATCGAAACTCACCAGGGAGTGCAGGCTCACAAAACAGTGCTCAACTCTTAACTAGTCACTCTTTGTTGCTTCCCGCGTCCCCCCTCTACTGTTCTCCTGGGCAGCTATAACTACTGCATTTAGAAGCCCTTTTATTAAGGGAAGGGGGAAGACATTATTCTAGGGGTAGTAGGCTAGGTAGCAAGCTATCCCATTTCCAAAATGATAAAAGACGGCATAGAACTGAAAATATCACCAAGTTTTCCCCAGGAGAACTTTCCTCTTCTCAGCAAGAAAGAAAGCCACAGGGTCAACGTGTTGTTCCAGCAGCTATACATCATAAAGCTGATCCCACAGGTGTTGACTGTGCCATCTCTCCCCAGCTCTTCTGGGAAGCTGTCACAGGAAGTGTTGGGTTCCAGCTCATGCTGAGTTCCAAGGGGGAGTGGGTAGATGGGTGGCAGATAGTTGAAAGAACACTGGCGGTGGAGGGGGCATAGGCAGGTGAAATACGGTTTTATTCTGTGGCTCTTACGCTGTCCACCTTTGTTTCGGCTGCCTGCTCCGGCTCTGAGGCTCCTGCCGCTCCCATACTTACAGCTGCACTCCCTGGCACGCGGCTAGTTCCTAGTTCTTCACTGTCCGTCTGCAAGAGCTTGTATGTACAGCGGCAGCAGGGCAGTTATACCTTTTGCAGACAATGGTGGCTTTGAGCCAAGTATGAGCTTCTACAAACAGGTTATATAACAAGTGGAGTTGTGCGCCTGCACTCTAAACTCCCTGAGTCACGCTGGCCTGGATGTCTGCCTCAGCCTATTCTTGACCAAAGCACATCCATGTACCTAACAGAAGGAAACATCCTTGGTGTGGAAAGTCTGAAGAAACTGCTGGCTAAGTCGTGCTTGACAAGGAGTCGCTAGTGCACCAAGCATTCCAGAAAGGGGGAGCTAATAGAATCACAAACTCCTTGGGATAAATTCGTGGCACAATCCAGGCAGGTGGTGCTTCTCTTACATATACTGCCACATTTTGCCCTATCCTTCAGGCAGACTGTCTTAGCAGCTTTGCTGTCACAGCATTTTAAGGACCAGCCAAGCAGGGAGGTGAAGCTGGATGCCACCAGGGAGGCCTTTTTTTTCCTGAGGAAGAGCAGGGAAATCTGCAGCTGAGGCTCAACTCTCAGCCAACCTAGGGCTTTTACATGACCTTTTTTCCCCTCCTTTGCACTGCATCTGATGCTTAAGACATTA
Organism: Colobus angolensis palliatus; assembly: GCF_000951035.1. NCBI lineage: Eukaryota > Metazoa > Chordata > Mammalia > Primates > Cercopithecidae > Colobus > Colobus angolensis. Next base: position 2,974,694 of record NW_012115311.1, on the reverse strand, counting down.
GCCTAAAAACCTACCAATGAGGACTATGTATCTAGTCTTCAAGATCCTCAAGACAGCTGTCTCCATTTTAATCTGAAGCTAGCATCTATTATTTGTTTTTGAATTTGTGGATATATACAGTATGTTTTCCAGGTAAAATCCACTGCTGAACAAAATACTATTCTATTTAAAAAGTAGAAGAATGTGCATACATCCAAAATTCAAACAAAACTCTATTACAAAAGAAAATGGCTATTAAACAATCGGCACAGGTCCACAGTACTGGTGGCGAGTGTGTTGATCATTAGCAGAGTTTCAAGATAAGCAGACCTTGATGCTGCATTTCATTTCCATCTCCTCTAGGTCTTGTCTAATTTTCTTCGAAAAGAGATCTTTCAAATGCACTCAAACTCATATGCCTGAGTAAAATGTAATAGAAACAGGCTAAGCACCTACACTTAGACGCTCTGTAATTCTTCTCCTCCAATGTCTTCAATGAGAGGACATTTGATTAGTTATCAGGAGACAACAAGAACCCCAAGGAAAGTCGGGTTCAAGTTGCTCTGATGTAATTACTGATGCATATAATTAAATCATGTACAAAGACATTACATATTTCAGCAAAGTCTGTTTTAAGTTCTACGTTTTGAAAGACACTAATGCGAAATGATTTTCTCAGGTAAAGGAGATTTAGCTGTGTTGGTGGATCGACCCAGACACAGCAGCTGCAGGTTTAATTAAACGTTTGCCTAACCATATAAAAAGACAGTGATATATCTTCATAGCATCTGGCAGCTTCGCTGTCCTCCAGTCATTCCTTAATTAGCATGCTGGTGAATTTAATAGAAAATGGCTTTAACTCAGAAGCAGATGGTTCTTCTGAGTGACAAGGGGAATGACAATTTGTCATGTTTGCTTCCTATGTAGCTTTCTAGTTCGGAATATCCTTCAGAGCACAGTTCTGATGAAATCAGGGGTCCTGTTTAATATCTTCAAAAAGCAACCAAGTCTGAATCTTGTTCTCTTGAAAAAGTGATTCATGAGCTTCAAGAGTTTCCCTTTTCTCTCCTTGTTCATTTCTCATTTTATGATATTAGCCATTCTGTTAAAGGGTTCATGTAAATGGTATATACTATCTGAGGTGGATAAAAATATATCTGTCAGACACAATCCAGTCTCTGAAATGAGATTATCAGAATTTTAAAGTTGAGTAAACTTGAACCCCGTCTTCCTTAGTTTAGTGTAACTGCCAGCAACTGGCTTGAGAGAAGAGAGGGAAAAAAATCTTTGCTTTTCATAGTTTTTAGAAATGAAAAACAGGTAAGAGAAAATTCCAAGGAATAGAAAAAATGAGAATGTCCATTATTGTCGATGAGCTTTGGTTCTTCTGGGCCAATTTTTAGGGCCACGTTTTATGAGTAAAACTTTTCTGGCTGGCGTTTGCTCATTGCCCACCCTCTTGTGCTGCGGCTCTGTTGCACGTGGGAAATTATAAATAATAATTTAGTTCACTTTACATGGTTAAGATGGACAGGTGAAATGGACAATTTGGAATAAGTTATTTCTCTGTGTATGCACTTATTTTCATATATTCAAATTCAGACAAACTAGTCCAAACCAATTACGAGCAATCTGCATGTGCTAAGAGCTTCTGGCTGTGATGATAGGCACTTGATTTAAATAATCTCATTTGATTCTCACAATAACTCTAAGGTAGGTGTTGCTAACCGTTATTACAAATGAAGACATAGGCTAAAGAGGTTATGTAAGTGGGAGGGCCCAGTTTGGGATGCAGTTTTCAAATAGTAATATTGTTCTCTCTACTTGGTGCTACATTGTTTCAAGACCCAGAGGCTATTCATTGCACATTCACAGAACAAACATGTACCACATCTAACCATGTGCCAGACAGGTGATGGGGGATCCAGAGACATTTAGATCCTCACAATTGCCCTTGAGGACCCCTCAGTCAAGGGGGGTGGAGAGGCATAGTCAGAATCATAATATAGAATGGGGAGAACTATGTATGACAAAGATGCCTTCAACTACGGTGTGATTCCAGAGGAGGGAGCAGGCAACTTTGCCACATACCACAAACAAATTGACATTGAATTACAGAAGGCGCATGGATTCTCCTTGTGGGGGAAGGCTGGGTGGGGGCTTATTCCAAGCAGAGAGAACACAATAGAGGCTTAGAGGTCTGGAAGAGCTTGAAATATTCCAAGCACAGACGGATGTTTCCATGAATGGAGCTAAGAAGCATGAGCATAACAGAGGGTACCTAGCTCTTTGCAGCAATGTCAGTAAACTCAGAAGTCTACTGATGCCAGATGAATAATAACAATGACAGAAGTGAACCATGTTTAGTGATAGGGTGTGGTGGGGACTTTGGCAAGCAGTTTTTATGCTTCATTTTCTCAAAAGGAGATTTTGATTTTAAAAAAAGTTATTCTTACTGATCCAGAAGTCCACCTTTTAGGAATTTGTGTTGAAACTACACCTTCCTTATGCAAAACGACGTTTGCATTCATCGCATGCATCCATTATAACATTTGAAAGAGAATACTGGAGAAAAACTAGCAACTTCTCAAAAAACACTGGCTCAATAAACTTAAGTTTCAAGATAAATACAACTTATTCCAAACCTAAATAAAATTGAACATGTTGGGAAGGTGTAGTCATCTCAGAAGCTGCCAGTTTGCAAAACTGTCGCGTGTGGGGGAACTGCTAGCTCGCTACTTGCTGATTACTTTAACCTCTATTTGCATTAAACACTTTTTCCGCTGGCAAGTTTGGGAAAATGGAATATCATTTAGGGGCGAGCAGTGGACACAGGATATTAAAGTTCCTGTTACAGTTCAGTTTTCTTGGGAGTTAGCACTTTGGAGGAAGATTTAACTTGAAATGCATTCACTTTGCACCTTTTGAGCAGTTATTTATGCTTGCTTGTGTTAAAATGAAAGTGTTTAGCAACAGGAAAAATAAAGGCAGAGACTTGTCTTTATTCAACCAACACACAGAAAACTTTGGAGAACCTGGGGGATAAGGGAGTAAGAAGAGAAAGTGAGGACTACCCTGGTTAATAAAAAATGTCAGCTCAGGAGTCTATGTGCCCTAACAAAGCATCTCTTCTCTCCTAGGTTTTTTACAATTCCATTGTAAAACCTGGATTCTCATCAGGACACATTTTATCAACGAAATGTATATGGAAGAAATTCTATAATTTTTCTTCTGTAATTAAAATACAAAGAGCCAGTTAGTCAAAGCAGTGCATTCTTTTTTTTTTAGGAATTTAGGAAACTGAATTTCCCTGTATACACTGTTGCTAATCAAATTTTGCTTAATAAAAAAAGTATATAAAAATGAGTGTGTACACCCTGCATTCCATAAAGGAATTGATCTTATCAGAAATAACAGATTATATTTATCAGCAGAACCCAGATTATATGTATCATCAGAACCCAGTCTGTTTCTAAGTGTGATTTAGCCTGGTCCATAGGAAGAAATGTATTTCATTATAAAAACCTTTTCAAAAGACATTTCATTGTAAGAGATATATACAAATGATCTTGAAACATGAAGCTCTATTTCATAAGAAATGCAAATTAAATGTACACTAATATACCATTTATTACCTATCAGTTTGGCAAAACTTCAACACTGTTGATACGCTATCAACAGGGCTTTGGGAAAGCAGGCACTCTCATACGTGATTGTTGGGAATGCCAAATGGTATAGCCCTTGTATTAGTCAGGGCTCTTCAGAGAAATTGAACCAATAGGGTGTGTGTGTAGAGAGAAAGATTTATTTGAAGGAATTGGCTCACACTATACTGGAGGCTGGCAAGTCCAATGCAGGGTGGACCAGCAGGCTGAAAACCCAGGAAAAGCTAATGCTGCACCTCAAGTTCACAGCCTGTTAGGCTGGAGAATTCCCCCTCCACTCCTGCTCTGGGCGGGCTAGTCTTAATGCGTTTAAGTGAACCAGGGATTTCTTTTTCAGAAGTGCTTAATTCAGGATCTCAAGTACTTTGAGTTCTCCTCCTTTCCTGTCATTCTACTCTCATCCAAAATGTGGATGATCTTTTTCTCCCCTAAGTTTCAATGATTAGAAAAAGGTCCAACACAGATTCTATGTAGCTTTTGACTTTTTCTGCCCACAAAGGATACAAGGTGTCAAAAATGTGAAATTATAGGATATAGTTTACATATTTTTGGGGTCATTTCACTGTATCAAATCTCTTTTCTCTGTCTGATTACAACATATCCGAAACTTTCTTAGGTCAGTTACCAAAAGAAAACTTAGGAGGAGCTCTAGTATCACTGGCTGTTATAGGGGGTTAGAGAGGGAAGAGATTAGGAGTGGAAAGGCTCCTAGAAGGCTAAATATAGCAAATGATTCCCAGGACCTGAGCTCGAAGGCAATGGCAGAAGCAAGAAAATAGGGAAAGTAGAATGAATAGACGGTTCTTGTAGATGCCCAGGTCTCTTGCTCAAGCAGCTAGATGGTTGCATTATCCTCCAGTATCTCCTTCACAGAAAGTGACCATCTTGGCTTCTGTAAAAAATACTAATACCAAAAAAGAACCGCACAACAATAAAGTTCACATTCTCGGGGGAAAAAAAAGGAAAAAGAAAAGATGTACTGTTTTGACTAACTGGTTCTTTAGATATTAATTACAGAAGAAAGAAATGATATAATTTTTCTTCCATACTAGGGTGAAACGTAAAACTCAGTTTTTGTGGCGTGAGTTGGAGGCTCGGTGGAATTTAGGTCTAGCAGGATCAATTTTGACATCCAAACATTTAGGATTCACTGTTGCAAAGCACCAGGTGAAAATGAGGTCTCTATAGCATCATGGCACCACTCTACAGTCATTTTGATGTGGAAAATTAATGATTTCTAATTTATTTTCCATGGGAAATGTGATGCTTAGAGAGCAGAGCGGTGTTGATATTATTATCAGGGAAAAATTATAAGCTCTATATCATTGCTTGTCCTCTGAAGAGTGATGTGGACACATCCCACCAGGGGAATGTGTGATAATGTGCATGTTCACATGAATGCGCACTACACCCTTTGGTTTGAAGATCGAGTTGCAGCATAATTCAAGCCAATCAGGGAAAAAAAAAATTAAAAGATAGGGGCAGGGGATGGAGACAATTCACTACATAATATGTATTCATATGTCCAAGGTAGATTGTTATGGTAGATTTTATTATTTTTCAGATTATTTGCTGCCTCTTCCCGAAGTGAAAGTTGTCCTAGGGGACCTTTCTCGGTTGTGTTGCCTCCTGCAGGAGGATTACACATTCCTGTCCTGTTCAGGTGGAGCTATGTAACTTATGCAAATCAATAAAATTTCAGTGAAGTCCTGTACGTTATTTCTGAGCAGAAATTTAGTCTTGCTACAAAATCCCAGTTAGCATTTAAAAAATAAGCGTCTATTTCTCGCTTGTTTGCAGGTTGGCTGAGGTCCACCTTGTCTAGACTGGATTTGGCTGGCCTTGGCTTCAGGCTTATGCTGAGTTCAGGTACATTCCATGTTTTACTCATTCTGAAACTAGAAGGTTATCTGGACGTATTCTTATGACAAAAGGAAAGAGCACAAAAGGACAACCCCAAGCCTTATAGATATGTTTTAAATGGGCTGCTTTCATCCCATTCAGAACATTCAATTGGCCAAAGCAAACTTCCTGGCTAAATCCAGTATCGGCTAGGCAAGGAAATAGGCCCTGCCTCTTGTAGGGCAAACTGCAAAGTCTTACTACTAAGGTGGTAGATGAAGGCAGAAGGAAAGTGTAGACAACAATAATGCAATCCACCACTAGCTGCATAACTATCAGGTTCAGTGGGAGTCCCTCGAATTCTGTGTGCTTCTGGCATGAGCCGCACCATCACCTCTCTCCCTGTGCGACATTTACAGCCAGAGAGGATCCAAATTCTGTGGGACTGAGTTTTATACATTTTGGAGTGCTCTTTTCAAGTAAAAGATCACAAAATACCAGGCAAATTTACTGCTATAGCTTCTCCTGGGGTCCTCATAAGGACCCATGCAAATGAGGGTCTTTGAAACCGAAGCTTCTTTAGCTTCTCATTTAAATCAGCCCCTGCTCACAGGTTCACCACCATAATCTTGTGAACAGTCTCTAAACTCTCACTTTTATGTTTACCGATTTATGTCAGTCCCCAAGAAGGTGAGGACTTCCGGATCATCCCATAATGCCTATGGCTATACACGTGGTCCAAATGTTACTTTCTCAGAACTTCAATGAAATTAAAAATTGCTTCTACCCCATAGATTCTCCATCCCTTTCCTGCTTTCCTTTTCTTGATAGAATTTATCACTATCTTATATATTACATATTGTATGTATTTCTGTATTTTCTCCCACTAAAACATAAGCTCCATGAGGGTGGGATATTTCTTCAGCTTTGAACATTAATACATTTTTAGTGTTTAGAAAAATGCATGGGACATAGTGTGTTCTTAATAAAATGTATTGAATACATAGTTATGTATTCTGCTATTTTTTTCCAGTGTTGAGAAAACAGAATGGAATTAATATTAAACATATTACCAAGACAGAGCTGGAAAGCACCTTAGAGATCATAGTCAAGATTTCTCACTTTGCAAGGTTTACCAATTTATCAAGTACCTAATTTCTGGGATTTTGCAGATATGGGCATTTAAATGTAAACCTGTTACATCAGTCTTTTTTATTTTTTTAAGTTCCAGGATACAAGTGCAGGATGTGCAGGTTTATTACATGGGTAAACATGTACCATGGTGGTTTGCTGAATCTGTCAGCCTAGGATTAAGCCCAGCATCCATTAGCTGTTTTCCCTAATGCCCTCCTGTACCCCACCCTCCCCGAGTTAGGCCCCAGTGTGTGTTGTTCCCCTCCCTCTGCTCATGTGTTCCTGTTGTTCAACTCCCACTTGTAAGTGAGAACATGTGGTGTCTGGTTTACTGTTCCTGCATTAGTTTACTGAGGATAATGGCTTCCAGCTTCATCCATGTGCCTGCAAAGGACATAATCTCATTTCTTTTTTGGCTGCATAGTATTGTGTACAAGTACCACACTTTCTTCATCCAGTCTATAATTGATAGGCATTTGGGTTGATTCCATGTCTTTGCTCTTGTGAATAGTGCTGCAATGAATGCTGCAATGAACATACTCATGTATGTATCTTTATAATAGAATGATTTATGTTCCTTTGGGTATATACCCAGTAATGGGATTCCTCGGTCAAATGGTATTTCCGGCTCTAAATTTTTGAGGAATCACCACACTGTCTTCCCCAATGGTTGAACTAATTTACATTCCCACCAACAGTGTGAAAGCATTCCTGTTTCTCCATGGTCTCACCAGCATCTGTTTCTTGACTTTTAAAAAATCACCACCATTCTCACTAGCATGAGACGGTATCTCATTGTGGTTTTGATTTGCATTTCTCTAATGATCAGTGATGTTGAGCTTTTTGTCATATTTCTTGGCCACATAAATGTCTTTTGAGAAGTGTCTGTTCATATCCTTTGCCCACTTTTTAATGGGATTTTTTTCCCCAGTAAATTTAAGTTCCTTGTAGACTCTGGATATTAGACCTTTGTCAGATGGATAGATTACAAATGTTTTCTCACATTCTGCAGTTTGGCTGGATGTGAAATTCTTGGTTGGAAATTCTTTTCTTTAAAAATATTGAATATTGACCTCCAATCTCTTCTGGCTTATAGGGTTTCTGCTGAGAGGTCTGTTAGTCTAATGGGCTTCCCTTCGTAGGTGACCTGGCCTTTCCTTCTGACTGCCCTTAGTATTTCTTCCTTCATTTCGACCTTGGAGAATCTGATGATTGTGTGTTGGGGTAGATCTTCTCATAGATATCTTACTGGGCTCTCTGGACTTCCTGAATCTGAATATTGATCTGTCTTGCTGTGTTGGGGAAGTTCTCCTGGATGATATCTTGAAGAGTTTTCCCAACTTGGTTCAATTCTCCCTGTCTCTTTCAGGTACTCCAATCAGTTACAGGTTCAGTCTTTTTACATAGTCCCATAGTTCTCAGAGGTTTGCTTTATTCCTTTTCATTCTTTTTTTCTCTAATCTTGTCTGCCTCCCCTATTTCAGCAACATAGTCTTCAAGCTCTGATATTCTCTCTCCTGCTTGATTGATTGAGCTATTAATACTTGTGTTTGCATCATGAAGTTCTTGTGCAGTGTTTTTCAGCTCCATCAGGTCATTTATGTTCCTCTCTAAACTGTTTATTCTAGTTAACAGCTCCTGTAATCTTGTATGGTTCTTAGCTTCTTTGCGTTAGGTTATAGAACATAATCCTTTAGCTCAATGAAATGTTATCCACTTTCTGAAACCTACTTCTGTCAGTTCATCCATCTCAGCTGCAGCCCCATTCTGTGTGCTTGCTGCTGAAGTGTTGCAATCATTTGGAGAACAAGAGGCATTCTGGCTTTTGGAATATTCAGTATTTTTGTGCTAGGTTTTTCTCATCTTCGTGGGTTCATCTACCTTTGATCTTTGAAGCTGTTGACCTTTGGATGGGGGTTTTGTGGGGTCTGTCTTGTTGATGTTGCTGTTTTTCTTCTAAAACAGGCCCCTCTTCTGCAGGCCTGCTGGAGTTTGCTGGGGGTCCACTTCACAGACCCTGTTCACCTGGGTATTGCCAGTGGAGACGCCTGTACACCAGATTCCTGCCTGCTCCTTCCTGCAGAAGCTCCATCCCAGAGGGGCACTGACCTGATGCAGCTGGAGCTCTCCTGTATGAGGTGTCTGGCAACCTCTGTTGGGATCTCACCCAGTCAGGCATCAGATCAGGGATCCGCTTAAGGAGAAAGTCTGACTGTGCCTTCGTGGAGCTGGTACACTGAGCTGGGAAAATCTCCTTCGTCCAGATCAGCTGGACTCCTCAGAGCCAGAAGGCAGGAAAGATTAAGTCCTCTGAACCTGAGATGGTGGCTGCCCCTCCCTTGAGGTACTCTGCCCCAGGGATTATCTATAAGCTCCTGGCTGGAATTCCTGCAGGGAGGCCTTGCCTGGCGAGGAGGGATAGATCCGGGTCCCACCTAAAGAAGCAGTCTGGCTACAATCTGCAACAACCACTGTTCTGAGCTGTGAGGAGTACCGCTCGGTCCAAACCTCCCTGTCTCCCTAGCACTGGCAGGAGAAAACCACCAACTAGACCCACAGTAATGGCGGTTGCCCCTCCTGCTGGGAACTCAGTTGTCTTAGGCAGACTTCAGGCTTCTGTGCTGGCCAGCAGGGATTTCAAACCAGTGGGTTTTAACTTGCAAGGTTCCGTGGGAGTGGGACCCTGTGAGCGAGACCATTTGGCTCCCTGGCTTCTGCCCCCTTTCCATGGGAGTGGATGGGTCTCCTGCCTCAATGGAGTTCCAGGCGCTGCCAGAGTATGTAAAAACTCCTGCAGCTCAGTGCCTGCTGCAAAAGCCGTTGACGGGAGCAGGTGTCATGGGTCTGCCCAGTTTTGTGCTTGAGACCCAAGGCCCTGGTGGTGTAGGATCACAGGGGAATCTCCTGATCTGTGGATTGCAAAACTCCGTGGGAAAAATGTAGTACCCCAGGTGGGTAGCTGGAGTGCAATGGAGCTATCTCAGCTCACTGCAACCTCTGCCTCCCAGGTTCGAGAAATTCTCCTGCCTCAACCTCCCAAGTAGCGGGAATTACAGATGTCCACCACCATGCCTGGCTACTTTTTGTATTTCTTTAAATTAGAGATAGGGTTTTACCATGTTGGCCAGGCTAGTCTCGAGCTCCTGATCTCAGGTGATCCACCTGCCTCGGCCTCCCAACATGCTGGGATTATAGGCGGGGGCCACCATGCCGGGCCTGTTATATTAGTCTTTTAAATGTAGCCTATGGAATTTAAACACAGTACCATAGTATTAGGAGCCATTAAAAAATAAACTTGATCAGTACAAAGTTTTCTATAATTCCTTTTCCCTCTTGACATGTCATTTCCTTCCTTTTTCAGAGATTTATCATAATTTCTTGTTTTTATACTTGAAAGGGTTTTATTGATCCCCATATCATAATAAGTGTATGCATTTAAAGAATTCTTATATTCTTATATTTGGATAAGAATATTTGTGGTAACTACTTCTGAAGGTGAAATGTAAAGTCTTGATTAGAGAATTCAAAAGTCTGTGCCAGCATAAAAAGGAATGACATCATGTCCTTTGCAGGGACATCAATGGAGCTGGAAGCCATTATCCTCGGCAAATTAATGCAGAACAGAAAGCCAAATACTGCATGTTCTCACTTATAAGTGGGAGTTGAATGATAAGAGCACATATGGAGGAGAACAACACACACTAGGGCCTGTCAGAGGATTGGGGTGGGAGAAGGGAGAGCATCAGGAAGAATATCTAATGGATGCTGGGCTCAATACCTAGGTGATGGTATGATTTATGCAGCAACCCTTGGCACACGTTTACCTATGTAACAAACCTGCACATCCTGCACATGTACCCCTGAACTTAAAAGTTGGAAAATAAAACTCATGACGACAAAAAGAGAATTCAAAATTCTGATTAACTTCCCATGAGAATGAATTTGTACCCAGTTATTACTTTTTGTACTGAAATATTTTGAATTACCACACAAGGTCAGAACAACCAACAGATGCCTACTCCTATCAAAGCTTTCTGATTCCAAATTTAATGCTGTTCTTTACATGCGGTACTAGTGATTCAGACAGAATACCCATCCCCAAGAGAGCATAAGGGAAGAGGGACTGTGTGGCAGTCACAGAGCTGGACTGAGTAGACAGGTGAAGGTCTTCCAGCTCTGACAGTCTTCTTGATTCACAGCATCCTGGTTTGCGTTTCAGACTTTGTGAGTTCATATAATTTGGAAAATGATTAATTCTTCTCTAGATAAAGATATAATGGAATGAAGTATTTTCTTACAGTATATCCAAGAACAAATGCTTAACAATAGACAAAATGAAGTGAATGTACCCTAGGTAATAGAAGGGATACAAAAGTACTACCTCTAGTAGTGGTGAGGAAAAGTGAAGCAATTGGGTTATGCCGATACTTGGAGATAGATACTAAAAATGGCAGCTACTGAAACTTAAGTAGAAAATGAAATTAACAACATCTTTTTTTCATGCGCTTAGTGCTTATGAAAGATTACTTGAGATGACTTGGGTTCTAATCTCAGATCTCCAATTTTATGAATCACAGAACTCCTGTAAGACATAATTTTTGCTTCTGTAATATGGTTCTGTATACTATCTGCCTGGTGTCACTTATAGTAATGTTGTAAAACTCACAGGAGAAAAATTAACTTCCTCAATTCATCTCACTATTTTACTACTAAACATGTAACTGGTATGAATCAGCGAATACAATGAGCCAATACAATCAGTCGTTTTCCTCTCTAGCATGTTAAGAATCCAGGAGGCTTTCAAATTTGTTTAGAATTCTATTTTGATTTATCTATAGTGTCTTTGAGTATATTTCTTTGCATGGCATTTTTAGTGGTGGTTCTTGGTATTATACCTTCTTCCATCTTCCTGGACTATTTGTTTTTTAGGAGCAACCCCCAAATATACACCATAAAATGCTGCTGTCTCTGCTTGACTTATTTTGGGAGTGACATTATCCTGTTTCATGGTTCTGTGTCTCTAACCCATCTTTTCTTCAGTAGTTGAGAATGGAATTTGTGATTTGATTTTTGACTAGTTTATAGGGGCAATTGTTCATAACTGACATACTAGAATCTGGAATAGAAATCCCATGGGAGATTAACAAACATCTAAAATTTTCTTAATGAAAGGCTTACATTAGAGGTAGGTACAAGAACTTCAACTGTCTTTACCTCCAGTGAACATCAAAGACTCTCTTGAATTAATATTAGCATAATGGATGTTAGAAAAGCTTTTTCATTGATGAAATAAGTGGCGTTTAAGGTATGTGGATTGGCCAAAAATGTCAGGCAAGCACTATGAGAATTCAGCAAACTTAGTAGTCCAGATCTTTCAGAGAGGCAGCCTTGGATTAGGATTCTAATCCGTCTCAACTGTGACCTCTCACCCAGGAATTTTCCCACAGGAATATCCTGTTAGATTTTTGCTGAATGCATCTTCCAGACAAAGTATTGATTGGGATGCCTAAAAAGACAGAGCCGGCACTTCACTGAGCTTACAAAATTGTGATTGCTTTTTGTGCCTGCTGGCTAAGAAAAGTTAGTTTGCATGTTAGAACTACATCTGAGATTCTGTCAGCGTATCATGACCTGGTGCTGTGATACTGTGGGGAAGACGACTTACAGACCCTTCCTCCCTCTAACTAGTAGGAAATGACTGATATTTTGCAAATGGAATATAAATAATTGTCAACTACCAACTTGAGCCATTTGCAACATCTTCCTTCCATGCATACACTGGGAAAGTTCAGGCTCACTCCATACTACACTGAAGGTCAGGTTCAGATTATACTCTTTCACTGCAAAAATTCTCTGATTTGTGTCTGAAGTGCAGCCGGAAGCCCTGGGGCAGCTAATGTTTTTTCTTGAATAACCCCAAGTGGCAGCTCCTTGGAAGGAGTAATTCAGGAACTTGAACTCATTTATGCCCATTATCATGTGGGGTACCTTCCACCAATACCCTAAAAGCACCTAGACTTTCTGTAGTGCGTGATGAGAGAACAGATGCATGGTGGAAGAGGAGACGTCTATGAAAACAAATAGCTTTTTAAGAGTTATCCCCAACAATTTCAGCATAATTGCATCTAAGTGTGCCTAGAAAATCAGGTAGAAATGATTTTTTGCAAAATTTCCGGGAAATAAGTGACATAATTGAGAGGCCTTCTCTGTTTTCTTATCAAGACATTATTCTTGAGAGCTTATCACAGAGCCTACTTGGAGATCTAATCTAGTAAACTAAGCAAGGAATACTCTTCTTCTAAACACTAACCAGAGCAGAGAACATTGAGCTCGAAAGTATTCTGAGCCGTTGGAAGCCCCCTTTTTTTTTTTTAAATGAAATGTTAGCAGGGACTTTAATATGAAAAAGGAATGTCAGCAATAATCAGGTTCCTCAGTCCGTATAATTGTTCATCATTGCTTCCAGAGCCTCTAAGCTCTTCCAAGAAGCCACTGCTTAAAAGTCAGAGGCATTCTCATGTGGCTCTCTTTCTGCCATAGATCAAAATTTGCAAGGCTCTTTGAATTCTAACTCCCACGTTCTGGAGTTTGTGTCAAATGATAGTTCTGTGGGAGTTTTTCTGTTTGGCTGCTAGTGAACCAGTGTGGGTCAGGCCACTTAGAGACACAGAAGGCCTTCAGATTCTCCAAATTCTGCAGCCCAGTAGTGCCATATTGGCAACTGAAGGGAATGCAAGGGTATCAAGTGGACAGACATGTTATAAGTTTTGGCAATGGCAAACAAAATAAATAGCTATACTATTTTGGAGCTGTACCACGTCCTCTAGCAAGCCCTAAGAAATAGCATATGGTCCATGGATAAGGCCTCCTTGCAGCAGAAAATGGCAGTGATGGAGAATAACTGCTCTGAGTCCAAGTTCACTGAGGTTTTCTCACTTTTGTCTTGGCCAGGGTTGGCCTGAAGCATGAATAGCTTACCTTCCTATGTGATTTGGGTAGTATCAGAAAGTCTTATCTGCTTGCATATATTCACCCAAACAAGTGCCTGGAAGTCCACCACCTGAGATTAGTTTATCTCAGATTAAATATGAAGTATGCAGTACAGTGTTTAGTATCCAGCAGGCACTCAGTGCTTCACTGTAATTGTTGTTATGATAATCTCTGGTGGTAGATCCTGAGAATATTTGGAGGAGCATGGGAGGACTTTTTGGTTATCACAATGCAGAAGTATGTGGTAGGGGGAATGAGGAGAAGAGAGGCAGGCAGGGTTACTAAATATCGTGCAGAAGAAATGATTGTCTTATATAAAGATGAATTTTTCTGCTCCATGCTCCAAACTTTTGAGTTATATTACATGAAGAAAAAATCTGATTTATCACTATCATCTTAGTGTACATTTATCTGATTTGTCTTCTTGACAACCTAAGAAACCTATATACTATGCAAAACCCATGTGTCTGTGTGGGTAGGGAAAATGTCAAAACTCAGCCTGGCCTAATTTATGAACACAAACACATTAGGGGCAGGTGGGGAGCAGGTGAAAACTGAATTAAGTCAGCGCATCTTTTGAAAAATCAGATTTTCTGTTTTTTTCTGAACCCCCCGTCCCTCACACATGTTTGTGTGTAGATATAACTTCAGGATATTGAAAAATAGAAACATAGAAGCTGGATGATGTTTAAAAGAAGGCAGTGTAAGCTTGGGAGACTTTAAGTCGAATCTGACTTCTGCATGAGAAGGGAAAAGGTGTGGCAGGTGGGCCACTCGATGCAATGGGCATTCCAGGATATAGAAGCCAGGCGGAAGTTGATCCTGCTCTGTCGCTGAACTCATTATAGCAGCTACAATGGCGTTCATTGAGCCCATCCCCAACAATAGCATTGATTTGCTCTGTCTAGTGGGCCGTGATGAAGCCCACGCGCTCCACAGACAACGCTTCCCTTCCTATGCGTGGCATTTCCTGAGAAGCACAGAGAATGCTCCCTCTGTTCTTCTCCAGGTTTTTTATTAGCACCTGCCCAGGTCTGTGCCTCTCGCTGCACCTGTAAGTTAGTGATCTCAGTGTAGGTCATGTCCCCTGAGATTGTGATGACAGCGGGGTTCTGGTGAACCACAGCCTTTCCCTGGAGCTCTGACAATAACAGATCTTGAGAACTGACCTGTACTACTCGCCTCTCAAAGGCCCCTTGTGATCACTTAAACATAAGTATGTGGAGAAAAAGATCCTAATAAGATATGGTAGAACTGGGAAATGACATTAGCAGCCTTCTATAATGAGCATGCTGTAATCAACCATAAGCAGAGGAACTGGTGTGTTATCAGGAATTAGAAGATATTTAAAATAGCCTCCTGGGTCAAAGGCATACAAGTTTGTGGGGAATCAATAAGCGTTTTAAAAACTGGTACAAGTAAAGGTCTTTTTCAGTGTGACATTTTCTGAGTTTAGATCCTGAATGTTCTATTAGTAGAATAGTGTTATAATTGCCTAATAATTTCTGTAAAATAAGTGGATATTCTGATTATAATTGCTACAATGTGAGGGCTGAATTCTGCACTAATAACACTAAAAATGAACTTAGAGTTACAGCCTCACTTAAAAGGGTAAGACACCAGTTCTCACTGTGGAGACTAAAAACAAAACTCCCTCTGCAATCCAGGTCCCTCCCTGGTGATGTGGTTCTTAGAACTCCTGAACACACCTCTTGGAAGCAATACATACTTCCTCCATTACTTCCCTTACTCTTAACCTTGCTCCTACTCACTTCCTCCCTTGCACATATGGGATGCCATCCTGATGAAAGGGAAAAGTGGAGCATTGACTTATCCAGTGACTATTCCGGGTGTGGACTCTGGTTGAGGGAAGAAAAGAGGTGGATTATATTTCTAAGGACAAGGTCTTGGAGAGATGAGATCTCTTGAAGGGCCCCTCCACCACTGCACCTCAGTCCTGAGCATGGTTTTAGCCCTGTGGCCACCGATGCAAAGACTGTTGAAAAAGGGTAGGATGGTTGTTCCGTAGCAGAGAGATAACGGTATAACTAATCCAATAGCTAAATAAGATGCATTCCTGACTTCTGTTTCTTTAAACATTTAAAGTGCTAAGCACTGTACTAGAGTCTAGAGATGCAAGACTGAGAAAGTCACATTCCTAACTAAGGGGGAATTTCTTCCTGTCAGAAATCACAAGCATGTGAAAAATAACAGTACTGTAGTGACATTTTAGGTTTGATACACAGTGAGGAGGTCATTTTTATCCATAACCATTGGTGTCAGGAAAAGACCACATGAAGAGAACTTAAAAGGTGACTGACATTTGGGGGTAAATAGGAAGAAAGGTTGGATTTAAAATTTTATTCTGAAAGACTACCCACAAAAATGAAAAATCTGTATTTCCTATATTTAACAAAAATTCAGTAAAAATTGCATTCATTATGCTAATTCAAATAATGGACAGAGATAAGGGTTGATCTTGGAGGTGGTTTGAATATTTTCCTTCAGATTGTTTGACCCTGCGTATTGTCTTTGCATGTTTGACTTTCTCATCTCATGATGCAAAATGGCTCTATTTGCAGAAATAGCAGAGGGCTTAATGTTTTCAAAATCTTTTCTTAATTTTGTGGGACTGAAGGCATTTTCTTTTGGAATCTCACTGATCTGGTTATACAGAGAATAAACTGCAACATATCTAGAAGTCTAGCCAGTGCATATACAGTCTTTTAATCAATCCACATTTCTTCAGCTCAGTACTTGACTACCTCCTCTGCCTCATCTTAAGTTCTGGGAATCTCAGAGGCCCTATAAGAGCAAATCAGACAATTCTAGTCTCCTACAGCACCTTGAGCTTTCTAAGTTCTTTCCACTCCTACTTTGCCTTTCCTTCTTCCAAAAATATGTTGATATTTCTCACCCACTATGTCGCTGGTTATTTTGGTTTGTACTTAAATGTTTTTCTCTACACTTAAGTGAAATCTTGTGAAAGAAGGTAGACAATTATATGGGCCGGTTTACCACGTTTAATCAGGAGCCTCTGCAGATTTGGATGTTGACAAGATCACACTTTGTAGCAACATGGAACAGAAATAGAGAAAGCAGAACCAAGGCCGAGGGTGCATTTGGGAGGCTCCCCCTGCTCCCGTTCAGTGAGCTGCTGGAGCGCACAGGCTGCATTGATTGCTTCTGCAGTTTCCCGTCTGGTTATTTTTTCAACTCATTTCAGTCTGGCTTCTACCCCATCAGTCCAGTGGAATCTGCCATGGTCAAGTTTACCAGTAACTTCCTGGTTGCTCAATAGAGTAGACAACTATTAGTCATTATCTCAATTGGCTCACTGTCGACCTTTTCTTTGGATTCTCTCTCCTTTGGGTTTTTGTTTTCTCTCCGCTTTAATTTTTGTTCTTGTCGTTGAATCTTTCACACCCTTGCTCCCTGTATCCTTTTTTAATCGTTAAATGTTGAAGTGATCTAATGTTCTACCATTTGCCACCTTATATTACACTCTCGACTCTTTGATTTAATTTCAGCCCATTTTCCTTTCCTAGGGTAGAGATTGTTTTTGTACACACACACACACACACACCCTTCTGCTAAGACATCATTTTGATTTTCCACAGGCACATCAAACTCACTACGTTCAAAAGTAAAAACTAAGCTTATTTCCTCACCCGATTTGCTTCTCCTTCTTTATTCCCCATTATCATAAGTGATCTTCCCATCTCCTGTGCTTTCTATTCTCTCATCCATCACAGATGATCATTCATTAAATTTTGTTGCTTTTTCCTCCTTAAATCTGTTTTTCACTCTTTAATCCTAAAGCCAAGGCCTTGGTTCAGGTCCGTATCACATCCCTACCTAATTCATGTGACAGACCTCACTTATTTAACTGCCTTCATTCTACCTCCACTCTAATAATTTCTCTATAGTTCATAATGCCACAAGTTTCATGAAACATGTCTAATCACATCACTCTTGTTTTCTTAGTTATCCAAGACAACTTGTTACACACAAAGATCCCAAAACTTAGTTGCTTAACACAATAAAAAACATTTATTAATCTCATTGTTTTTATGCATCAGGACTTTGGGCATTGCTTAGTTGGGTTTTTCTGGCTAAAGGTCTTTTACAAGATTGCAGTGAAGCTGTCATATGGGGCTGCAGTCATCTAACGGCTTGAATGGAGCTGGAAAATCCACCTCCAAGGTGGCTCCCTCCTGTAGCTGGCGACTTGATGCTGGCTATTGAAAGAGACCTTTGTTCCTCACGACATGGTCCTCTGTAAGGCTGCTTGAGTGTTCTCACAGCATGGCGCTGGCTTTCTCTGCAGTGAGGAATCCAGGAGAGAAAGAACCATGCTGAAGCCAACCTTTTATGACCTAGCCTGAGAAGTCACATAGCATCACTTTGTGCCACATTGTTTCATTAGAAGTGAGTCATTAAGTTTGGTTCACAGTCAAGGGTTGGGGAATTAGGAACCACCTTTGGAGGACTGGGAAAACATTCACAGACTTAAGACCATCCCACATTCTAAAAATCTTTCAATGTCTTTTACAATATTTCTACCACTTTATTTCCTTATCCTTCAGCTCTGCAAAACTACCCACAGTTGTATAAACTTGGTGTGATTTTTTTCTCTGCCTATGCCTTGCACATACCATTCCCTTTGCTTGGAATATCTTTACCAGACTAACTTCTACTTATCCTTCAAAATCCTAACATAAACATAAACCCGGGCATAAATATTTCCAAATATTTCCTGATTCTGCACCCCCACTGCTTGTCTTCTACCAATTAGACTTAATAGCACACCTTTTTTTTTCCATTTGTTTAAATATTTCTTTTTATCCAGATCTATAAGGTTGGGCTAGTATCTTTCAACTGTATATCCTCATTGCTTAGCACAGTTTCTGCCACATTTGTGGATGCTGAGAATTTATAAAACAAAGGGGTGAGTTCATTAATATTAGTGCCTAAACCCCCACAAAAAGCTCAACAAATGAACAAAATAAATACTAAGGACTTGAACCAAGTCAGCGACAGTAGGTATGAGACAGGAGGAAGAATTTAAGAAAAATTGAGTGACTGGATCCAGGAAGAGAGAACAAAGAATCAAGATGATTCAGTGGTATCTAATTGAACTATTAAGTTAATTAAAAAAGAGTCAATTACAGGGGAGAGAGGATCATGAATTCAGTTCTGAAGATGCAGGTTTTAGAATTCCTGTGATTCTTCTATAGAATTGCCTCAGAGGCCTTGGAAAAAGGGCCTGAAAGTCAGGAGAAAGATTACACCAGAGATACATGTGAGAAATGCTATCTATACCTCCCTCATTACTTTCATTGTCCTGTATAAAGGACCATAAAAGGTGGGGAAAATATTGTCAAGGAGAGAGAGAGAGAGAGAATAAATTACCTTCCTTAAGGTTACAAAGGGAGAGCAAAAGCTGATATGGTTGACTATTGCCTTTCACCCTGGGGTCACTCATGCCAGATACTCTGGCCAACTCCAGGCACCCTCCTCCCCAGCACTGTTCATGAACTACTGTGGCAAATTACCTGCCACTCCCTACTCTAATGTAGTGTGGATCAGAGACTTAAAATTTTCAACTGCTATGTCCATGTGCTGCAGCTCAATTCAATTGTATTCATATTCTATGGCACCACTTACAATTGTTGATAAACCAATCAGTATCAGTATGTTGGCTTGCCTATATTCTAAACGCATCTTACGGTTATGTATTAATCTAAAAATTAAAATGCTAGTTTTTTGAACCTGAAAAATAAAACTATTCTCCAGAAGTAATTGAAGTTACTTTGTCTGTAAGCAATAACCTCTTCAATGAGCATAAATATAGGATTGAGAGAAGGGGTTTCTAAGTTATGCATTTTTGAAAATGAGTCTTTTTCAGCCATCATCTCATGAATAATTAGGGTAATTTGCAAGCCAATTTTAGGAGAAAATAACTTTTTTTTTAAGGCAATTCATTTTTTTTTCCACTCAACATTTTTTTCCAAACCTTGTTTTTTAAACTTGGAATGTATTTGAGAAAGTTTTCAGATTCTATTTCCCTCTGAAGAGCCTCTCAGCAGAACCTCTGAGAGATCAGTCTTTGAATCATCTCAGCAGTTGTAAAAGGAGTCAGCCATGTAAGCCAGAATGAGTCGTATCAAAGCACCTTTGATCATTTTATTAGCTATTCACTCTTTCAAGAGCTAGGACAAGAGGTTATAATAAATTGTCTTGCTGCTTCTGCCATTACTTCTCAGCTGCCAGTAGAGAGGGCTGAAAGCAGATGGCAATCGGGAGAAGTTTGTCTCCAGCTTCATGTGGAGCATTTCAACCACAGACCTCCTCAGTCCACGCCTCATGGAAGAAGCAGCTCTACAGCGCATATCCCAGTGAGTTATGTGTGCTCATAAAAACATACTGCAATTCACAAAGCTATCAACTCCTAGTCATGAAACAAAAACACCTGTCAAAATAGTTTTATTTTAACTTGTTAATGATACCACAAATAGAGGACAATGCCATCATTTAAGGGGACAGTTTTACACAGCAGGCCTCTTCCAGAGCATTCAGGATACTGCAAGCTGCTTCTGGTCACTAATTAGAGAAGCTTCTTTGTGGACACCGTAAATCAGTTGTCACCAGAATACTGTATGCAAGGAAGCTTTGCATCTATTAGCACAAAGGCCAAGCCCTGTGGCCATTACCATTGACCAGTAGTTCCTGGACATGACTCATTGCTCGGCAGATAGCTTTATATTGTCCTCAGAGTCCCAAGATGATAGAATGGCTTATTAGGTACCATTTTGCCTATTGCACTTATAGACACACCCTCCAGTGCTCAAGGCCCTGGGATAAGTATGGAGAGCAATTCACACAAAAATATAATCTATCATTGCACCAAATCCCTGAGCTCCTTTTGAGAAGTATGGAGTGAGATTGGGGATTTTCAGGCAAATTCCACCTCATTTAGCAGGCCTCACCCAATGTAACAACCCAACAAAGAGTCCACTGAGCTCAATGTTGGGCCTCTTCTGCTGGGTAGAGACATTCAGCCCTGTTTGTAGCCCTTCTCTCTCTAGTGCAGTGGCATGATCTCCCCTCACTGAAACCTCTGCCTCCTAGGTTCAAGTGATTTTCCTGTCTTAGCCTCCCAAGAAGCTGGGACTAGAGGCATGTGCTATGGAAGCTAATTTTTTTTTTTTTTTTTTTTTTTTAGTAAAGATGGGGTTTCACTATGTTGGCCAGGCTGGTCTTGAACTTCTGACCTCAAGTGATCCATCCACCTTGGTCTCCCAAAGTGCTAGGATTACAGCCATGAGCTACCATGACTGGCCACAGCTTCTCTTTTTTAGGGACAATTTCTGAGCAGGAATGTCAGCAATGGACTGCCTGCCCAAAATTCACATGCTGAAGCCCAGAATCTCAGTACCTTAGAATGTGACTGCATCTGGAGATATAATTTTCAAAAAGGTGATTAAGTTAAAGTGAGGTCATTAGAGTTCTAATTGATATGACTCAATGTTTTTATAAGAAGAGGGGATTTAAGACAACAGGATTTAAATATTTTCCATTCAAAGTTAGTGCATAGTAACAGCAATATGATTGCTTATAAGCAGTGTTCCTTTTTTTGGGAAAGGTGTATTTAACTTTCCGCATTAAGGATGTAATAGTCAAGGGCTCTTTTATCTCAGTCAAGAAGTCTTTTATCCTAGGTACAATCTGGTCTGAGACAGAAACAAGAAAATGAGGAAAGAAGTTAACCTGTAACAAAAGGTCAGTAACTAAGCGGTCATGCTCCACTACTTGGTCTTCAAAGTCAACCTCACCTAGGCCCTAACAACTTTTAGAAGCCCCAATTAGACAATCCACTTTCCTTCATATTTCCCCCTTTTCTTCAAGATCTTTTGAAGAAACATTGCAGAAAAATCATTTTGTTAGAGACGTGGTTAAATCTTGCATCCCTAGGAAGGCTCCTTCCTATAAAGTCATGTCCAGTGGAGGAGGGAAATGTTGAATTTGTAGGATGGAAATGTATAAGGTGGACTTATAAGGCAACAGGAGGAAAGTAACTTGGTCTGGTTCAGGTCACATGACCATATTTTCAACTAAATAAAATTTTCTGAGCAATCATTCTAGTTTTAGTCATTGGTCATAGGCAAGCTGAAATACAAATCACGAGTAAATTTGATAACTAGGAAAATGACAATTGTGCTTATGATTATGTAAATAACTACTCGAAGAGCAGCATGAAATACAGAACTTAGCCCCAAGGGTAACCAACTAAACAAATCATTTAGAGAATCAGTTTTTCTTAAGTCTTTTGTAACCCTTTTAGACTTTTAAGTTTTTCTTTCTAATCGACTCTCCACTTCCCCAGAGGTGTTAATATAAGTACAGTAAGTGCTGTGTGCTCCTCCACAGACTCCTCCTTTTTCATCCAGTAAATAGAGGCAATTCCGTTATTTAGTGCCATCTGGGCAAAGGAATCCAAAGGTTTTTGTTGCGTTTCAGTGCTTTTGGCAGTGTCTTCAGCTATCTGACCGATGGTGGTTGATAGGTTTGGACTCAGATCTTTAATATAAACTCTAGCATTTGGGATTAGTCCCAAAATGCTTTGCTCTGAGATATCATCATATCCTGCTAACATAGTCCTGTTAGCGCTGAATGGAGGGAGAAAGGGAGTTCATCTGTATTTCTATGTAAGGATATGGGAGTTACAAAATGACCTAATAAACATATATCCTCTATTGACCAACTATTGAGGCAATGATGTGCCCAACATTGGGTAAGCAAATCAGTCCCAATGCCACATACAAACACATAACCTGGGAGAACACAAGTAATTCCTCTGGGGGTATGTTCATTAATGGCCTCATTAACAGGAAGGGTAGAGAGCATCAGATCAAATCAGAAATTTCATTTTTTGCATTTACCAGAACCCACTTGTATGATGTGAAATGAGAGAGTTTAGGGCCAGGTGTGGTGGCTTACACCTGTCATCCCAGCATTGTGGGAAGCCAAGGCGCGCAGATCATGAGGTCAGGAGACTGAGACCATCTCTACTTAAAACAACCAAGTGTGGTAGTGGGTACCTGGAGTCCCAGCTACTTGGGAGGCTGAGGCAGGGGAATCGATTGAACCCAGGAGGCGGAGGTTGCAGTGAGCCAAGATTTCATGCCACCGCACTCCAGCCTGGGCCACAGAACAAGACTCCGTCTCAACAAAAAACACAAAACAGAAAACGGAAAAAGAGATGTTGGCAGAGTAGGAATTTTTTTCAGCAATGCATTTTTTTTTTTGTAATGGCATTAAATGTGTCTGGAAAAATAGATCCAGGAGTCATACAGCAGATCCAACAGTTCAGTTTCCTCCAGTGGCAACAATTTGGGAAAGTTTAATCAAAGTGTTATCATGCCATTCCCTGCATCGAGACAAAGGAGTAACCACAAGGAAGAAAAAATTATATTTCAACTACCCCTGCTAAGTACTAAAACAATAATTATCTCAACAGACTAGAATGGGCATCTTTCTATGTCACAAAAAATAATAATGAAATTTCTGAAGCAGGGATAATGCTTGATAGTAAATAAGTGTAAGTGTTCATTTAGATACAGGCCTGGTCTGGCATCTTCGGAGCGTTGTCAACCTCATATCTTTTTTTTTCTTAGCCTGGCATCAATATTAGTCAAAGATCACCTTCCAGTCCATTCATGAGGCTCAACCTTCTTTAAATGAGAAATGTGGATCCATGAGTCTATGCTTTCAAACTTGGTAGCAAAGGGTTAGTAAGAAGTACCTGACAGAAACCTTTGCACTTCTATTGAAGGGAATTCTTTAGAAGATGTCACTTCCAGTAGAAAAAATATTTTGGCTGAATACCATGAGTTCAAGGTTTTGTTTTTTGGGAATTCACAATAAAAATAATCTTGTCAGATTGTATGTTTTTTACTTGTTTCATAAGGCCATTATGTAATATAATCCTTTAGCATTATGAATTCATAATTTCCCAGGGATAGTTTCATAAGTCTACCTGTTATATCTCAATTGGAGAAAACCGATGTCTACTAAAAGGGATGGGTCTTGGGTTAAGCAAAACCTATGAATGAAATTTTAGCCAAGGAATTTGAAAAGCCTTGATTAAGTTCGCCAATTGAGTTTAGATTATTCTGCTTGTGCATTCTTCTAACCTGGATGACTGAGGGTGATTTGCACCATGGAAATGTTAAAGAATTGACAAATATTACATATTGATTGGATAATGTGTCTGGTAAAATAGTATCTCTGTTACTGTGAAGTTCTAAAGGGGCTCCCTAAGTCAGTAATTTTTTTTCCAGGAGAATTTTACTTAAGGCTATTGCTCTTCTGCACAGAAATGCTTCTACCCAATGAGAAAATGTACAAACCATCACTTAGAACATATTTGTATTCTTGTAACGGGTATAGCTGAATAATGACCACACTTCAAAGGGGACTTCAGGTAAAAGAAAACGTCCTTGAGAACACTATAGATTTTCCTGGATTATATTTTGGGCAGATATGGCAGCAACTTCATGCCTTATAAGCCATAGTCAGAGAAGGTTTCCAATAATACTGTTTTACCCAAGCAATCACTGTAAAAAGGTTCCAGTGAGTTAAATCATGTACATATGTTAAAAATGATCACTGTAATAAGAATTATAGGCAAGTCACTTGGCCCATAATACATTTCAGCCATGGGGGAGTATGTTTTCCTTTTGTTTTCTAATGTTCCTATTCTATTTTTGGAGCTCTGGATTGAGGGACTTCTTTAAAAGTTAATATGGATTGCTTTTCTTGTCTGGATATATTGAGAGCAGCCCTCTTTGCTACCTTTATGAGCTAGCTAATGTCTCTTGTTTTCTGGTTTATCTGATTTGGAATTGGGATTTTAATAATTGCTAGTGATTTTGGTAATATATGGCTTCTAATAATTGCAAGATAGTGTCCATTTTTAATGGACTGACCAGAAGAGGTTGGGAATCCTGTTTGTTTACACAACATTCCAAAGTCATGAGTTACTCCAAGGCGTATCGACTGTATGAATCATTAGCAGTTATTCCTTTTACCTAATTGACAACCTCTAATGCTATCAATCCTGCTTGTAGAACTGATGTTGGTTTTGGAAGATAAGCACTTTCTATTTCTTCAGCACCATAGGACACTACAGCATAATTTGCATGATATATTTCAGGCAGAATAGTAATAGGATTTAGACTATGGCACTTAGAGACTGTAATATGAGGTACAAATAGAAGTGTAGGACTTCAGAAGTGGCCAGGCTGCTAACTGAATAATATCGAGTATGGTGTAAATTTAGAAGTGTTTCCAAAAAATGTGGAACAAAGACAATGAGGGGTGATCCTATAATTATTTCTTCAGTTTCTTTTACTGGCAGGGTGGTCTGTGTTATCACTTATGTAAGGTAGTCCTCCAACCACTGTATTGCTGACTATAATATCCTATAGGTCTATTTTGACCCTCATGTTTTAGGGTCAGAATGCCTAGTGCATGTCCTTAATTGCATATACAAAAAGTGCAAACAGAACATTATAATTTGAGTGTCCTAAGGCCGGGACATCTGTAAGATCCCTTTTAATTGCTTCAAATGTTAACTGATCTTCCTCTGTCCATTCCAGAGAGTCTGGCTTGTCTTGTTTTAAAAGAGTGTATAAAGGCTGATATTTTAAAGAAAAGTTTGGAATTTAATTTCTGCAATACCCTACCAGCCCCAGAAATCTTCTTAGTTGTTTGGTAGTTTTGAGGGTACGAAAGGCCAATATCCCCTTTTCTAACCCAGACTAATGAAAATGCCTTTCTTTCATGTTAGGTGACCTAAATATTTCACTTGTTTTTTTGACAAAACTAAAGCTCTTCTTTTGAAATTTTGTGGGGGGTTTTTTAAAGGCAATTGTTATAACAAATGAATCTCTTATAGAGGTTTGCTTATCTTTTGAACAGAAAAGTAAATAATCCACATATTAAAGTGGATTTTTTAAGAAAAGTCATCATTCAAGAGATCTGCTTTTAATATTAGAAATGAGTTGGACTCTGTGTATCCCTGAAGCATAACCATCCATGAATATTGTCTGTCTTCTGAAGTAAAGGTGAAGTGGAACTGGCTGTCCTTAAAATCAGGAATGCTAAAGAAAGCATCACACAAATACATCACAGTGAAGAATTCACTGTCATTTGGGACTACAGTCGATGACGTACGAGGTTTTGGCACTACTGGACGTCAATGAATGACTGTTACTGCTTTTAGATCCTGTACAAACCTCCGTCCACTATAGTCTGGCTTTCTCATGGAGAGAATTAGTGTTACATGGACTCAGATAGGAAATAATCAAGCGTCTTTTTATGAAATGTGGAATTACAGGCCTTATTCCTTCCAAGGCCTCAGTCTAGGGGATATGGCTTAAGGTTCAGAAGAGGCTTTGATGGGTCTATTTAAATGGGGCAGCCAAGATAAATTTTCTGATATCTCTGGAGCACTAATGACCATAATTGATCAAGCACTGCTTTTAGCACTTTCTGTAATTCTTCGTTACTCAAAAATTCAGTATCCTCCCTGGCAATGTGAAGGGCAATTTCTAAATTAGAAGGGTCAAGTTTTAAATTTTCTGTATCTAATGTTTTTAAAATTTTCTTTACATAATATTTTAAAATATTCTGTCTTTTAGTTTGAAATGTATGTCCCTTTTGGGGAAAATAAGATGTTGTATAGTTCTAAAAAGCCCTCTCCCTGTGAGATGGGTGGTGGCTGATGGAACCAAGTGGAAAACATAAGCCTGGTTTAAGCCCTTTGTAGGGGACCTAGTTGAAAAGCCACAGGCTGAGACTTATGTGCTGATACAGGAGTATTAGTGACAACCGTCTTTTGAATTGTTTGTTTACTCTAAGGAATGGAACCCAGTAATAAGGTGGGATTTATTACAGATAATATATCAACAAGAGCGTGTGTATGTGTCCTCCCCTCAAAACAATTTCTATTTTCCGAGTGTTAGTAAGAAGGAAATAGTTTCTCAGAGAATCCCTATTCTTTTTCTTTTTCCTTTGTTGCTGTTCCTTTCATCTTAATTTTCTACAATCTTTTTTTATTACTATTATACTTTGAGTTCTGGGATACATGTGCAGAATGTGCAGGTTTGTTACATAGGTATACACGTGCCATGGTGGTTTGCTGCCATCATCTACATTAGGTATTTCTCCTAATGCTAATCCCACCCCTAGACCCCATCCCCCAAAAGGCTCCAGTGTATGATGTTCCCCTCCCTGTGTCCATGTGTTCATTGTTCAACTCCCATTTAAGTGAGAACATGAGGTGTTTGGTTTTCTGTTTCTGTGTTAGTTTGCAGATAATGATGGTTTGCAGCTTCATCCATATCCCTGCAAAGGACATGAACTCATCCTTTTTTATGGCTGCATAATATTTCATGGTGTATATGTGCCACATTTCTTTACCCAGTCTATCAATGATGGGCATTTGGGTTGGTTCCAAGTCTTTGCTATTGCAACTAGTGCTGCAATAAACACACGGGTGCCATGTGTCTTTATAGAATGATTAATAATCATTTGGGTATATACCCAGTAATGGGATTGCTGGGTCAAATGGTATTCCTGGTTTTAGATCCTTAAGGAATCTCCACACTTTCACAATGGTTAAATTAATTTATACTCCCACCAACAGTGTAAAAGCGTTCCTATTTCTCCACATCCTCTCCAGTATCTGTTGTTTCCTGACTTTCTAATGATTACCATTCCAACTGGCGTGAGATGTTATCTCATTGTGGTTTTGATTTGCACCCAATACAGGAGCACCCAGATTCATAAAGTGAGTTGTTAGAGACCTACAAAGAGACTTAGACTGCCACACAATAATAGTGGGAGACTTTAGCATCCCATTGTCAGTATTAGATCAATGAGATAGAAAATTAAAAAGGATGTTCAGGACTTGAACTCAGCTCTGGACCAAGCAGACTTAATAGACAGCTACAGAACTCTCTACCCCAGATCAACAGAATATACACTCTTCTCAGCATCACATCACACTTATTCTAAAACTGACCACATAATTGGAAGTAAAACACTCCTCAGCAAATGCAAAAGAACAGAAATCATAACAGTCTCTCAGACCACAGTGCAATCAAATTAAAACTCAGGATTAAGAAACTCGCTCAAAACCACACAACTACGTGGAAACTGAACAACCAGCTCCTGAATGACTAGTGAGTAAATAACGAAATTAAGGGAGAAATAAATAAGTTATTTGAAACCAATGAGAACAAAGACACAAATGTACCAGAATCTCGGGGACACAGCTAAAGCAGTGTTTAGAGGGAAATTTATAGCAGTAAATGCCCACAGGAGAAAGAGGGGAAGATCTAAAATTGACACACTAACATCACAATTGAAAGAACTAGAGAAGCAAAAGCAAACAAATTCAAAATCTAGCAAAAGACAAGAAATACCTAAGATCTGAGCAGAACTGAAGGAGCTAGAGATGTGAAAAATCCTTCAAAAATCAATGAATCCAGGAGCTGGGTAAAATGTTATCAGGAATGTTGTCACACTGGATAAAACTCTTCCATTTCTTTTCTCTCTTAATAGAGACTGAAGTGCCTTCCATATCAGTACAGAAAAGCTGCCTTTTGCATGGCTGTGTCATTTTCTACATATGGATGTATCATAATCTATTTAAGGAATTCCCAATTGATGGTCATTTAAGTTCCAGACTTCCACTATTGTTGAAAATGCCTCAATGAAAACTTTGTCCATAATTACTTGGTGCATGTACAAACCAAAATTATTCTTCTTGACAAAATAGTTTAAAATTCTCTTCTCATGATGAAAAGGGGCAGAACAGGGAGGGAGGGAGGTGCCAGAGAGAACATATAGATAAAGGCTTAGAAAGCTCAGCCTGAAATCTCAGTAAGCTGCAGCAGCAGAATCACAGCCTCATGTTTCAGGACCATTGGAGGAAAGCAAAACATTGCAGAGAAATACACTAATAAAGACTTAGAGATCTGTGTTTTGGAAGAAGACATTCTAAAGCATATCTGACATCACAGGACACAGCCATGTGGATCACAAGGAAGACAAACTAAACCAGTAAGAACCATTCCCTTAGCTTCCATGGAAAAAGGTGATCGGCAGATCTTCAGAAGAATTTCAGACAGGGATAGGAAACTGTATTTTCTGTCTAGCTTTTATTGTCAAGTATTGATGTAGCATTTATAAAAAATATTTTTAGATGCTTTATAAAGTCTGGAGTTCTTCTACAGAAGCAAGAGCAAATAAATTCAAAAGCTAGCAGAAAAGAAATACTAAGATCAGAGCAGAACTGCTGGAGATAGAGACCAAAAAAAAAAACCTTCAAAAAATCAACGAATCCAGGAGCTGGTTTTTGAAAAGATTAACAAAATAGATCACTAGCCACACTAAAAAAGAAGAAAAGAGAGAAGAATCAAATAGACACAATAAAAAAGGGGGATATCACCACTGATACTACTATCAGGGAATACTATAAACACCTCTATGCAAATAAACTAGAGAATCCAGAAGAAGTGGATAAATTCCTGGACACATACACCCTCCCAAGACTAAACCAGGAAGAAGTTGAATTCCCGAATAGACCAATAACAAGTTCTGAAATTGAGGCAGTAATTAGGAGCCTACCAACCAAAGAAAGTCCAGGATCAGACAGATTCACAGCCGATTCTACCAGAGGTACAAAGAGGAGCTGGCACCATTTCTTCTGAAGCTATTCCAAACAATAGAATGAGAGACTCCTCCCTAACCCATTTGATGAGGCTAGCATCACCCTGATACCAAAATCTGGCAGAGACACAACAAAAAAAGAAAATTTCAGGCCAACATCCCTGATCGATGCGAAAATCTACAATTTTTTTTGAAAAAAGTAGTCTGATTTTTTGCAATAATTGCAGAGAGTTAGGTTCATTTTGAGGTTTATAGGGACATTTTAGAGACCCAGACTGGATACATAGTTGCTTCAACTGTAAACTCAGAAACGTATTAGCCCTACCCTTTTGTTTGGACTCTTTCCTCTTTCTTTAGTTAAGGTGCAAGACAACTGATTGCCAAGATTAAACAAATTGTGAGTTTGAGAAGTAGCCCAACTAGAGCATTGTCTTATTTCTATTAATGCTAATTCCTCATCTAGCCCAATTATGAAATTGGAAGTGAGACTATCATTTTAATGATTAGCACAACTCACTTAGATAATCCTGAATATTGTTTAAATATTTTTTATATCTCTCAAAATATGACATCACTGACTCATTGGGATTTTCTTGACATCATTATGTTTTATTCTAGTTAACTCTTTTTGAAAGACTAAATAACATCAAGTAAAGATTTAGCAGTCTCATGGGCATATTCACAATTAGTTTCTGAAAATTGCAGAAAGTTTCCAAAGGAGTTTCTCCAATTTTCCTTAGGTATCCGATCTCTAGCTTTATTTTCTGATACTAACAATGTGAATTAATATAAATCAGAAAAACCAGGATCATGAGCCTGAATATTCAGTTCAAATTAGCTGGCAAAACTAATAGTGCTTGTGAAGGTTGGGAATTCTTGAATTATTCCTTTTAGTGTTGTACCTTTGACCATGGTTAATAAACCAAAGCAGGTTATCCTTCAGCAGACACCGGCTGTTCACTAAATGGAGCCAAAACAGCAGGTGTCAGAGGAGGAGGAGGAAGAGAAGGTAGAAATGGGTAAGGGAGGTCCAGACCATGAAGGATAACGAGAAGAAGGAGCTAAAGGAGGAGGAGAAATTTTAGCGGTCTTTTTAAAGACAGAACTTGTTTTAGATAATCTTTTGTTTCCTTCCTGAAGAGAAAGGACTTTATCAGAACCCCTTTTGGAAGTTTCCAAATACCATTGAAAACAATTTTCACAATTGTGTTCTATGTCAGAGCCAGCTTTCTCTAGTTGAGCATGCAATTTAACTAATTTAGGCATTTTAAACATAGTGCATTTTGGCCATTGTAATGTGAGATCCTCAGGAGTTATGTGTGACCAATTTTCTAAATATTTGCATGAAAATGCACTATACGTGTTAAACACAAATCTAGCTTATGTTTCTAATGGTGGGTCCTCATTAAGAAGGAAGAGTTCATTTTAGACGCACAGTTGCCCATAATTTAGTGCTTTCCTTCCTGAATGACCAAAATACTTGGAAAAGGTGTTTTGAATCGTGTGCTGCTTGTGGGGATGGCTCCTCAAGGTGTCACCCTTGAGTCACTTCTTCCGTCTTAAGCATCTCGGTAATCCCAAGAAACTTTGGCGCTTTCCCCGCTAGTTGATCAATCCTTCATGTGTGCCAGCCGAATTACGTGAGGCTACCTTTATTTTCTTCTTAAGGGGTTTTGTGTGAGACCATTACTCATCATGAATGATTAACTCTGACGCTCCAACGAGAACTAAACCACCTAAGGTACCATCTGGCAGTGAGGAATGGTGTCTCTTATCTTTGGGACTTATTTTGTCCTCACAGAGAGCCTGTTATACTTGTGGCCATTCACAAATAAAGTTTGGGTTTGTCGATCGAACCAGGCTTCAGAACCTGGCCAGTTTTTTAAAGACTATAAACTTTCCCCACAGACCACAAAGATTCACTTTCTTTCACCACATCTTTTCAAAGGGAAACGGTCTCGATACCAAAATTTTGAATGACCAGAAGGATTGTAAAAACTCTAAGGAATAATTCAAGACAAATCTTAACTTCACAGAAAGTGAAAACTAGAAATCTGCTATTAGAATCTCTAGAGAATAACAAATGAATCTTCTACCTTGCAACAGAACTTCATTTCCAACCCCACTGAGTTAGGAAGGTACAGCTTGAATAAAGTCTGAATCCTCAGCCAAGCTGAGAATATTCCAATCCAAGAGGCACCTTACCAGGGATTCCTGTCAACTCTGGTGAAGGTGGAAGATATATCAGTTGTGCTGTTATCAAGGATCTGGCTGCTGGTGAAATGACTGGGAAGGTCCCCTTCATAATCGCTAATTTGTCAACCTTAAATTAGGATTCAGGGAATATGATTAAATATTGAGTTTATTCAAGCACAAAGTTTGAGGAAAACTGCTGGTAAGGAAACATACTCTGAAAAGATGGGGTCAGTGCACTGAAGAGACGCTTGAGGGCTGTTAATATAGACAAAAGCTGGGGAAACGGAATAGGTTTTCAACATTTTCCATGCAAGGTTAGTGCATAGTTACAGCAATTTGATTGGTCATAGGCAGTGTTTCCTTTTGGGAAGGGAATATTAACATTCCACATTAAGGATGTAATAATGGTCAAGGGGTCTTTTACCTTAGTCAAGAAATCTGTCTCAGGTGCCATCTGGTCTGAACTGGGACAAATAATAAGGTCAAAAGGTCGAGGTCATGCTTCGTGACTTGATCTCTCCAAAGTCAACCTTGCTCAGGGCCTAACAACTTTCAGAAACCCCAGATTATCCATTTTCTTTCACAATAAAGAGAAATTTGTTTTTCATAGAAATTCATTGTATGATTTATTTCAGTACAGTAGACAACAGTCTCCATTTGTTAATCTCACATTTCCCACAAGAAGGCAACATTTATTGCCAGTCTGGTAAATGTTAA
The DNA here is from genome assembly GCF_000951035.1 of Colobus angolensis palliatus. NCBI lineage: Eukaryota > Metazoa > Chordata > Mammalia > Primates > Cercopithecidae > Colobus > Colobus angolensis. The sequence goes on along the minus strand of NW_012115311.1, from coordinate 2,942,424 downwards.
GGGGTTTTAGGTCTATAAAGGGAAATTTAACTAAGAGTTTCCCAGAAGACAAAAGTTTTATGTAGAATCTTTCTACAGGATATTTCAAAACACCACCAAAGTAGTCATCATGGGGAAAAAAATAAGAATTTATTGGACTTCATTACACCAGTTTTATGATGTAATGTTCTTTTTCTTTTGAATGATACCTTGTGGGTATTGGGATGGGTTAGAGGGGGGTCCCACAATCTAGCCCAGAGCTTGGTGTAAAGGTCTTAATATGATCATATGTTGTTAGATCATTATCAAATAGATAATTGCAAATCTACTTAACATTCTTAAAATAATAGTTTCCTTACAGAAGAAAAGATATGGTTAGAATGCACGTGGACTATGGGAAGGGCAAAGTGGGGCGTTCAGACTGGCTGGGTGGGGTCAGGGCCTGTGCATGAGAGAGAAACAGACTCAAGGCAGTTGGGCACATGAGAACAGAGATTCTTCAAACCAAAAGATGAGAATCTTGTTCTCAATTAGCATATGTTTTAATGAAGACCTTTATTATGAACTTAATAAGAAATTTTGATGATTATTAAGAACAGGTCAAAGTAAAGTTGACTTAGAAATGAATTTTCCAAACATAAAAATAAAACCATGAAAGATAAAAAGAATAAAATCATAAAGATCACCACAGGACCACAATTATTTCCAAACTATGGACTAAATGCAAAGCCCCCTCTCACCAGGATCTGCTTCTGTAGTTTCCTTCCCTGAAGTTTCTTCCACCAGCGCGTAGCTATTGAATGCTTTAAAACTGAAAATGAGTCTCAGTTAATTACCACTGTGAGGGTTTAAAATATAAGAAATCTAGTATTTTGTGGTGCTTATTATATATAGACACCCTTCTAAATGCTTTATATTAATTTATTTAATGTTGACTGTTCAAGGTAGCTACCAACTATTATCCATTATACAAATGTGGACATTAAGGCACAGACAGAAAAAGCAATGTGCTGAAAGACACACAGTTGGGAAGAGGCAGAATCACTAACTGGACTCAAGCAGTCTGATTCCAGAATCCACTCTCTTAACACTCAGCTTTCAGTAGGTGTAAGACATTCATAGTCTTTAGCAATCATGATAATATACTTTAGATTTTCTGGGACATCCTGTTTTCAAGCATTCTGATCATTGAACCTAAATAAATTCTGATATTTTCGACTTTTTTTTTGTCACATACAAAATGTTTGTAAACCTATGTAGAAGTTCCAGTCACCAAATACTCCAATTTTAGATGTCCCGTTAAAGCTAGCTCTATAGTTTGGATTATCTACCTTTATACAAATATTTAGACTCAGCTCCTCTGGACCTCAGTCTCCTCATCTTTTTTAAAGCGAGAATATTGCCTGCGCTTGCATGTTCATCATAGCGCTATTCACAATAGCAAAGTCATGGAACCAACTTGAGTTGGAACCATCAACAGTTGACTGGATAACTACTACTTGGTCATGGAACCATCAGCAGTTGACTGGATAAAGAAAATGTGATATATATACACCATGGAATACTACACAGCCATAAAAAATAATGAAATCATGTCCTTTGCAGCCACATGGGTGGAGCTGGAGGCCATTATCCTAAGTGAACTAACTCAAACAGAAAGTCAAATACTGCCTTTTCACATATAAGTGGAAGATAAACAATAGGTAAACATAAATAAAGATAGAAATAGACACTGGGAATTCCAAAAGCAGGGAGACTGGGAGGGGAATTAGGGTTGAAAAATAACCTATCATGTACAAAGTTTGCTATTTAGGTAATAGATACACTAGAAACCCAATTCCCACCAGTTCTCAATGTACCCATGTAACAAACATGCACACCTCCCTGCTGTATTTACAGTTAAATTCAATTAAACTAAAATGAGGATGTTGGACTAGATGTACTTCCAATGTCAAGATTACATTTAACATCTGTCAACTGTATCCAGGTTTAGTCTCATTTTTGCTGAAGTAGCATGTCGTCAGCCTTCCAGGAAATGATTGTGAAAATCCATTCATACACTCTGAGGATCAGCATAGCACATTCCTAGAGGTAATTGCATCTGCTCAAATCAATGAGTCATTGGCCGTTTGTAACTCTCCATGGGTTAATTACCAACACCATTGTTGAGACTGTAACATGTTTGTGCTTAGAGAAATGTTTTTGTGGTTTCACTCTTAATTTGGCAGCAGCTGATATGAATTCACACCACATATTATACTCATCAGTCTTTCACAACTGCCATTTCCCACAGACAGCGTGATTATCCTACCCATGAAAACAGCAGACAGCACCTAGCTTGTGACATAGCAGATGAACAGTACTCAGTGAATATGCTTTAGGTACTAAATGGGGCGTGAGGTTCATCGTGCTCCCTGTCACAGTCAAGAGGACTCGCAACAGGGAGAAGAAATAAGTCATTTAAATAAACTGGAAGAGATAAAAGAAGAGTTCAAAATCACTCAGCCAGTTAAAACCAATTTAACACCTTTGTTGAGTTTAGGAGCTTTCTGCTTAAAGTATTCTGGCAGATTAAATATCCAGACGGTAGGCAAAAAGAAAGGAAGTGATACCTGTGAGTATTTAATATGTGTCAGACATTATGCAGGGTCTTATAATAATAAAATAACACACATTTTTTGTATGTGCACAATTCTGTTTCACATGTCTTAACTCATTTAATCCTCATATCAACTCCAAGGAATAAATATAATTTTAACCCGGTTTTTGTTGCTTTTAATTTTATAAGAAACATAAGAGGCATCCAATATTGACCTTACTTTTCAAATAAGGACACTGTCTCAGAATTTGTAATTTGGTCATGGTTTCATAGCTGATAAATCAGAATTCACATGTATCTCTGTTGGACCTTAAAGTTGTGTTTTCTCTTGCCTTCACAAGAATCCTGATATATTTGAAAAGCTCGGCATTTTGTCATGTATCTGATAATTTCCAAATTGGAAGGGACCTCAATGATAGCAATCCTATTGCTTTTACTTCACAGAAAACCACTGGTTTCTTCAAATGATTAAGCTTAAGGTCAAATGGTTAGCTGATCTGTAAACCTAGGTCCTTGACTTCTTGGTCTAAATCGCCTCCTTTACTTCTGTAATTCCTAGTCCATAGAACTGACATAGTTCTAAAACAATTAGTTGGGATGTGCATCAGAGTTTACCTGTGGGGCTTTTTAAAAACACAGATTCCCTAGCACCACCATAGACCTACTGAATCCCAGTTACCTAGTAGTCAACAAATATGTGATTCTGATGTGACTAACTTCACACACAGTTAATATAATTAAGTTCCCAGAAATTCAATTTTAAGGCACCTTATTGCCATCAGAATTACTAGGGGCTGGGTTTCAAGTCATACCAGGACTCCAACAGAACAGGCAAGTGGAGAAGGAAAGAAGTCGGATCAAATGCTACAGGCTCTGACTCAGAAGTAGAGTCATAGAGCTGGCCACTGAGTGGAGTGGCCAGAAGCCCATGGGGGCAAGGTGAAAGGTGGAGGCGGGATTTGGCTTTCTCAGAGGTCTTTAGGCAGTGAAATGCTTAAAGTCAGGCAGGAGGCAACATTGCAGTTGGGCATAGTTGGAGTTAGGACAGGTCCCTAACCAGACATAGCGATCAAAGGAGGAGTGTCCATATTCAGAGAAAAGGGGCTGGCAAGGGGTATAGTAGTCAGCAGGACTTCAGTCACATAACCTAGGGGTTTGGAGAAGGCTGTCAGCCCCACGGAAAATGTTTAGTACTAATAAGGATCCAAGCCAAAGCTCATTCCTCTTTTCTTCATTTAAGCATCCATTTCTTCATTTAAATATCTATTGGTCACCTCTTAGTCCAGTCACTAGAGTAGATGGCTTACATATATTCCATCTCTGTAATGCCGATTATTCATTTCTTCACTATCCAGAAAATTCAAACATTCTTTCCATATTTTAAAGATGCCCCCACGTTTTGAAGGACTCATGGAAGCCAGATACTTTTTTTTTTTTTTTTTTTTTTTTTTT
>NW_012115311.1:2719915-2936784 GCF_000951035.1 Colobus angolensis palliatus | reverse complement strand
GCCAATACTTGTTAAATTTCAAATTGGATTTGCAACACAGATTTTGGAACTGTACCTGGTGTTCTGTCAGCTCTCAAAAGTTCAAGAGACTACTGGGAGGTAAACATGAATTAGGTTAGGAGGGCACACCAGTGCTGCCAGACCTGTCCACAGAGGCAGACTTGATTTTGCTCTGCTCTGACAACATTGGAGAGAAAAAGCTCACTGCTGCTCTAAACAGAAATAGACAATAGCAGCTGACAGGAAGGCAAAAGCGTGTATAATGAAGGTGCGGCAGAATATGATGCTCCATTCTTAGAAGTTCCAGGAAGTACCTCAGGTTCTTGTAGGACTGCAAATGTTAAAGAAGATACTTTAATGAATCGTTTGGAAAACACTTTCCTAGCCGCTGCTTGCATTTGATACCTCTTTAGTGACTGTAACCATAGACAGGAGCTTGAATTACGAGGTGATGATTTTAAGCTGCTTTCTTTAACTTTCTAACTTCCCTGAGGTAGTGCTTTGGCAGTCTAGGGTGATGATAAAATGTTTCTGGAAATGTATTTCTCCATCTCAGTCTATGGACATTGAGAATTGAACGTGCACGAAAGGTTCTGGCATAAACTGTGAAAGGCATCCAGACAACAGAAGAAGGAAGGAAGGAAGGAAGGAGTAGGAAGGAAGGAATGAAGAGAGGGAGGCAAGGAAGGAAGGGGCTGTCCTCGGCCCACTTGCAGAGGGTGCACTGGCAAGGAGCTCAGGGGGAAGTCACAGGATGCTCCTTATTTGGGAACACAAGTTCAGCACTGGGAAAACAGACCTTTGAATATAGCATAAAGCACTGTTACCCTGAAGAGCTTTCTGAACGGAGCTGGATCCAGATTTCTCTAAACTTGAAGAGAAAAAAGTACCTTTCAGGAAAGCCAAGAGATCAAACGGCTTTCTTGCACAATATTTGGGCCTCAGATTCTCAGAGAAAATAAAGAGACTGTGGCACATTCCTCAGCATGGAGGTGAGGTAGAGGCATGTAAGCACCAGTAGCCATTGGTGAACTTGTGCTGCGAGACCGCCAAAGAAACAGCTTCGGAGCTCCAGCTAAACACTTTTCTGATTATGACCCTGAGATCCTTCACTTCTGTAACCAATGTGGTCTCAAAGGCATGGAAACATGTAGGAATATATTGATCAGCCTAATGTATGGTCTCAGAGTCAACTCTGGGAATATTTTAAGCCAGACATATCTTGGATTTGAAAAAGTATAAAATGGGGCCGGGTGCAGTGGTTCATGCCTGTAATCCCAGTACTTTGGGAGGCCGAGGCAGGTGGATCACCTGAGGTCGGGAGTTCAACATCAGCCTGACCAACATGGAGAAACTCTGTCTCGACTAAAAATGCAAAATTAACCGGTGTGGTGGCTCATGCCTGTAATCCCAGCTACTCGGGAGGCTGAGGCAGGAGAATCACTTGAACTCAGGAGAAAGAGGTTGTGGTGAGCCGAGATCGCACCATTGCACTCCAGCCTGGACAACAAGAACGAAACTCCCTCTCAAAAGAAAAAAAGAAAAAGAAAATGTAAAATGCGTATATTTATTTTCTTAATATACCTGAGGTAAGATTGTTGAGATTTGTGCTGGGTATATTAAGAATTAAATAACCAATTCCACAGATTCTCTTTGGCTCTTCTATAGATTTGATGATATGTAAGTGGTTACTATGCAAATGTATCATTCATTTATTTCCCCAACTCTTATGAACATTCTCTACAGTTTGCTAACTTCACCAGGTTCATTGCTTCTCCTTTTCCTGGACATCCATATTAGTGAATAAAGTGGGACAAGTCCATTTCCACATCCTAAACCAAACTCACATACATTTACACATGTAAACTTTTACGCACACATGAGCACAGATTCATTCCCATCCCAATAATTTGGCTCATGGGCCGGGAAGCAGGAAATACGGACTCTAGAGCTGGCTCTCTCACTAATTGGATGACTTAACATGTTTGTGATTGTTTTTTCATAGCGGAATGAATGGGTTTGGAGTACCCAAATACAAGTTTTTTTTTTTTTTTTTGGTGAGACGGAGTCTCGCTCTGTCGCCAGGTGGTTCTCCTGCCTCAGCCTCCTGAGTAGCTGGGACTACAGGCACACACCACCATACCTGGCTAATTTTTGTATTTTTAGTAGAGACAGGGTTTCACCATGTTGGCCAGGATTGTCTTGATCTCTTGACCTTGTGATCCACCCACCTCAGCCTCCCAAAGTGCTGGGATTATAGACAGATACTCTATTTTTTAGCTTCCCTAGCGAAGGTTTGCAGGTCATAATCTAGACCCTGTCAATCAAAGACCAACCAGGGTTCCAGGCTCTCTGCTAGGCACTGGAGATTTAGAGATCAAGAAGACATTAACTGTACCACAGGAAAAAAAAAAAAAAGGAAGACATCATATTTGGAACTTAGTCTGAACTTCAGAGGTATGGTGCCTTCTGATACACAGACCACTTTCATCAGAACCAGCTAGGAACTGTGCAGGGTTGAGCGTGTGTGTATCCAACATCAGTATCAGCTGACCAGGAAAGGGGGAGGTATTGATAATACAGAAGACTAAGCATATGCTGTTGCACGTATGTATTCTAGCACAACTGTCACAATCGGTAAAATACGTCTAATAACTAGGATGTAAAAGGGAAAAGTGGGTGGGGTGGAATCTTTGTTTTTGAGATGGAGTTTTGCTCTTATTGCCCAGGCTGGAGTGCAATGGTGGGATCTGGGCTCACTGCAATCTCCACCTCCCAGTTTCAAGCGATCCTCCTGCCTCAGCCTCTGCCTCCCGAGTAGCTGGGATCACAGATGCCCACCATCATGCTTGGCTAACTTTTTGTATTTTTAGTAGAGACAGGGTTTTACCATGTTGGCCAGGCTGATCTCAAACTCCTGACCTCAGGTGATCCACCTGCCTCAACCTCCCAAAGTGCTGGGATTACAGACGTGAGCCACCGTGCCTGGCCGGAATCTCCTTTTTAATGCACAAACTGGAAGTCGCACACATCACTTGTAAGCACATTGCACTGACCAGAACTTAGTCACATCTCCACTAAAAGGGAACCTGTGAGTTACATAGGCTTTGGCTGGGCAGCCACAAACCCGTGAGCTCTGTTATATTATGTTGTCTATTAAAAAGTAAAATTTTAAAAGGAAAAAATATGTCTATAAGCAACTTGGGTTTTAGAATGTCCATCTTGCCTTTGAGCATTTGGGATCTTTTCTCTCCAGCTCAGACTCTCTAGTTCATGTAATAGGACACTCCTATTCTGATCTGATTGCCTGCAAGCTGCATGTGGATGTGTCTTAATACTATATTGTACCACCTGCTATCTGCTTGGCTTATGATCATGCTTTGATCTATACTTGTATTTATTCTACTTGGAGAAAGGTATATTCTTTATAAGACTGGAATGGTAGAACTTGTGATGATTTTTACAGGCTCTGCCTGTAACCACTGAGGAAGCAGAAGATGAATCCAAATGGAACCTTATTTAATCAACACACACAGACACTTGGGTGCCAAACGTGGTTTATAGGATACATTTTGGGAAAATTTACCGACTTCCCCACTCATGAAACCGTCATTAAATACTATATCTTAGTTAGTCCTTCTTTATTTCATCTTTGAGAAGTTATCAATTTCTCTTAAAGTCTTACACACCTATACCAGAGTTCACCTGCCTTTAAGCTTGGGCTGGAAATATTAGGGAGATGAGAAGAGCAAGAGAGACTGAAGAGCTTGGCTACTCAGTTGGTTACCTTATTATTTTCCAAGGATGAATTAGTTGCACAAAATCTATGGTGTACTTCTAACCAAAGTCTACAAGATCTTACATTATAAATCTTGTATATTAGTTGTACTAGACACTAACCATTCTTTTTAGTGGACAACACCTGAGCCTCATCATAGTTTAGGAATTCTTTACCTGTTTCCTAATTGGACATAGTAGGCCAGAGGTAGCAAATTTTAAACTCATATATGTAAGACATTTGCATATCAAACCTGTAAGTAGGGAACAAACCTGAAAAAACATTGATAGGCTTGCCATCTTAGTAAAGGGGTACATCTAGATACTCCTTCTAATGTAAAGGATAATTTGTTGCATCTGAATCTCAAAGATGTCAGGCCCTGTGAATGCTACCCTTCGGGACATATTTTTGCAAACATAACTAAAGGATCTTAAGATGAGGTGGTTAGCCTGAATTATTAAGGTGAGTTCTATCTGCCATCACATGCTATTACAGAAAGGCAGAGGGAGATTTGACAAATACACATGGAAAAGGCAATATAAAGATGGAGGTGGAGATTGGAGTGATGTGGCTACAAGCTAAGGAATGCCTGCAGCCACCAGGGCTAGAAGAGCCAAGAAACTAGAAAGTGGGGAATGTGGCCCTGCTGACACTGTGACTTTGGTCTTCTGGGCTCCAGAACTAAGAATAAATTTCTGTTGCTTTAAGCCACCAAGTTTGTGGTAATTTTTTTACAGCAACCACAGGAAACAAATGGAGATTTTACTGTAGTGGTCAGTGAAATGTCAGATACCAGCAGCTCACTTTCCCAGTCTCCCTTGCAGTGGGGACATAAGCATGTGCTGGTCAGATGCACCCTGGAATTTGAGTCAGGTGTTTCTCATACAAAACTCTGGGGCTGTATACAATCGTCTCTAGCAGCAATGTGGCTTATGGTAAGGTGGATCTTCTGGAACAGCAGTGCCAGGTCAGTGCTGCAAGAGAACTTCTGGCTGCACAGCCTTCATCTAAGCCTGGTTCACACGACCACCCACTAATTCTGTAAGCTACTGATGTCCTTTCAATATGTCTCTTTTCTGTTTATACTGAATTAACTTGGTTTCTATTATTTCACTAAAACCCTGACTAATACATGGCCTCATCAGTAATATGGTTAATTTCTGAAAACTTTGCCTGTTTTCCTCCATCTCGCACTTTCTCAAAATATAGATGGTAGGTATAGGCATAGATTTAGGTATGCACACATGTACAAATTTGACTCTCCCTCCTTTGAAAAGGAGATCTGAAAGGCATACCAAACATGTATTTGTGAGTAAATGCATTAAAGTCTCCCTGCATCCCCCCTCACACCCATCCTTGCCTTCCTCTCTGTTTTCATTTTTACCTTTTCTGGGAAGGCGTCATACACTTCATGCTTCCTTCACATCCTACTGGTAGCATATTTCAGTACTTTATCACACAGTATCTGTTCAACAGATAGTTGATCATATTAAGCAATATTCTGAATAGTAAAATCGATTAACTCTAGCCTTGCTGACAGCTGCTTTAAATCATGAACTAAAGTGATTCGATTTATCTCAAAACCACCTCAGTTTGGGGTGCATTTGTTGCATCTATTTGATCATGAAAGGCTTTCAGTGAAAATCTTCATTCCATGCTATATTGTTTGCCTGTTTCCTTTAAGGCTTACATTGAAGTAAAGCTGTATTGAAGTGCTTTAAAAATATAATTTCATGAGTAATATGTCTGAGACAGAATTTCTGAATCTATTTGCAAAGCTGCCATCAATCTGTCACCTCAAAATATTTTCCCTAGCTGTTCCCACATTTACCAATGTTATTGCCATAGAACTCACAAAGTGATTTTGTTGAATGAATGAATTAAGCACATGATGATGCTTATCAGAAGCCTGAAGATGCACTGGGAAGAGAGGAAAGCTGAAAGTATCAGTGTGAGGATGAGCAAGCCTCATGGCGCCCTCCAAATTGGGTCCTATTTGAGAACACAATATAAACAGATACGACAGAATTAAGGAGCTTGCAAGAAAATGGGATACATAAAACACTGAGTGGTTCAGAAATAAAGAATCCAGGCTTCTGCCCAAAATGGGTAGATAGCAAGAATGAAAATGGCAATTTTTACTAGTTACTTTTCTAACTATTTGATTTATCTCACCGAGTTTGTTGTACTTGAGCTTTTGCAAAGAATAGAACAAGGAAATACCAAACAGGAAAAAATGGCTTATGGTATAAAGCAGTTTTTTTTTAATTAGCCATGTTAGAATTTTTTTGTCAAAAGCAAAAGAGATGTACTCTGGTTTATTCAAGCACAATTGAAATTTATTAAACTGAAATTTATTAAAAAGACACACTGGATAGTTTACAGGGTAACAGCAAGGCTGAAGAATGCTTGCAGCCTGCTCAGCCACACAAGAAATGTCCCCAGATCACACATCTGAATTGGTCACTAGCTCACGCAGCTTGTATTACCAATGTCGTAATACAAGTTGTAATACAGTGAATATCATTATGAGTACTTCTGCCACTTCTCTGAAAACTTTATTTACATCAGCTGTCATCTCAATCAAATTCTCCATGATCTTTGCCTCTCTGCATCCTCAGTGCCCAAATTAAAGGACAGGTATGTTAGATGCTGTTCAGCAATAAATAATGACAAATGACTACTACAGCTAAACACATGAATTGACTGGATATATTGGAAATTTATCTCAGCAACATATATTGTCAAAAATTAACTTATTTGTGAAATAAGAAGCTAGAATTGGCCCTTTGCTCCTCCCTCAGGTATTCTGTCTTTCATTGACCATGGTCATTCTCTACAAGGGAGGCAACTGAAAGTCTCATTCAATTATGCCATCCATTTCAGTGGCAATCCAGAACCCTTGCTCATCTGTTGTCCTCTCCAAAAGGTCCAGATGTGACTTCTCCCAGGTTCAATGCTCTATATACTCAAAGCCATCTGCTCCCCATCCTGCACGAATATGCAAACAGTATGCCATGTTGGAGCAGAAAATGATAACCACGTGGAGACTCCCATTTAGAAAATGGAAGAATGAGAAACACACAGCATTCATTGGTCCATGGCAATAACACATCCTGGAAAGCAAGAATCACAAGTACTCTCTTCTCTGCCATAGAGTTGTCCCTGCTCAGAGAGTTATTCCCTCATTTTTTTTTGTACTACATGGTCTGTGACTTTGCTGTCTGACAGGTTCATCCTGGCCCACTATTCTATAGTCCATATCCGAAATGGGTATTTAGAGGCCCTTCTTGGGGAATGAATAATCAAGGACTTTTATAGGATAGGTCTGTAGTTTCTTTGATAATATTCTCTTAGAAACTTAGGCTTCTGGGATGTTTTCTCTCAGTCAGTTTCATGTGCTAGCTCTTTTCTGGACATAATTCTTATACCTTATTCTTTTTGATTCCTTGATCTTGTACCTTGCTCCTTTTTTAATGACAGCTATCTTGAGGCCATCTACAACAATGCAAGCATCTTAGCTTAATATTTTCCAAACCAGACCTGTATCCCTCTGTTTGATTTAACAGGAAGTCTTTGAAAAAGGCTCCAAACAACAATTTATGTCGATAATAGATGTTTGCAGTGACTGCTGAGTCTCCATGTTTCTGGACAGTCCTTATTTCATTCCCTTTTTGCTTATAAACTGCTGATTCTTCCAAAGCTTATAGATTTCTTATCTATTATCTCATCTATACCTGCTAAAGGCAATACATAACTACAAAATACACATTAACATTCTTTTTCTAACTGCTTTTTATAGACCTCTGGGATTTTGGCACATGGTCTGCTCTTCATCTCATCATATGTCATGATTTTGCCAAATATTTCGATATTACGTCATAGGCTTTTACTACCTTTTCAGCCTGTATTCTCAGCATTTGTTGACTGTCCACCAAGCCCCAATGACATATATTTTAGGCTTTTGTCAGGGCAGCACCCCACTTCTGGTAGCAGTTCATATGTTACAGCAAGGCTAGGCAGCAGTCACAAAGAGCTTCCACAATACAGTAATTTAAATAGAAAATTATTTTTTCTCTTAATTAGCAGTCCCAGTATAAATGGTTATGCTAACTTTTGCTTTGTAATTTATGAAACTCAAGTTCTTCTGAAATTTATTGCCATCTGCATGGCCAAGTCTGGGTCATTGCCTGCATTCAAATTTCAATGAGCAGGCAAGGGAAAGAAAATGTCGAAGATGCCACTGTCTCACAGCTTAAATGTGGGAGTGGTACTTATCCCTTCTACTTACATTCAGTTGGCTACAATGTAGTTTATACGGTCAACTGAAGCTTCAAGAAAGGCTGAGGATGGTAGCTGATTTGAGCATTCATGTGCACAGGTTGAAGAGAAGAACAGCATTTTGTAAATATGTAGTATTTATTGCTACAACAGGCTCGCAAATAATTGGTTTTCTATATGGTAATAATTCAATTCTATTTTTTCCAAACACAAAAATAAATGAATCCCAGACATATTAAATACTTAAATATGAAAAGTAAAACTATAAAATTATTAGTAGACAATAATACATAAATACATTATTCGAACTTTGGAGAAGAAAGGAATTCTTTGAAAAGGCTCAAAATAAAAAGAATAGGCTGGGTGCCGTGGCTCACGTTTATAATCCCAGCACTTTGGGAAGCCAAGGCGGGGGTGGATCACCTGAGGTCTGGAGTTCGAGACCAGCCTGGCCAACATGGTGAAACCCCATCTCTACTGAAAATACCAAAAAATTTACTGGGTGTGGTGGCGGGTGCCTGTAATCCCAGCTATTCGTGAGGCTGAGGCAGGATAATTTGCTTGAACCCAGGAGGCAGAGGTTGCCATAAGCTGAGATCACACCAGGCACTCCAGTCTGGGTGACAAAGAGCAAAACTCTCTCAAAAAATAAAAAGAAGGATAAATTGAACTACATTGAAGTTAAGGATTGCTGTTTATCAAACATTAAACATTTTTAAAACAAACCACAAACTATACATGAGGCAAATATCTTTTTTTTATCAACAAAGGATTATTGTTTGAAATACATAGCAAATTCTTATGAATAGTGAAATGAGTAAACATATTAGCAGAAATTTCACAGAAACACCAAAAGCTTTTACATATGAAAATATCCTCAATGTTTTGTATAAAGACAAAGGTTTCTTATATGCCGGTGGTACTAATACCAATTGAAGTAAATATTGGGAAACAGTTTAGTGTTGGCTCATATGTTCAACAAATACGTGTGCTCTAGGGTTAGACATTTCATTCCTAGGGCTATAAAATAAACTCTTGCCTATGAGGACAAGACCTAGTAAGTAGATAGTGACATTGTTTGTGACAGCAAACTAGAAATATCCAAATATTCATCAATAGTAGAAGAAACACATTTTTATACTTACGTAATAGAAAATAACAAACTACAGCTATACGTATTGTCATGCATGACCTTCAAAAACATAACATTAAAATTTCAGAAGAAAACTACAGTATGTTCTATTTATATAAAACTCAGCAATATATTTTTGAGGGATAATTAATTTAACTACAAAGGAGAACAACACAATGTTTAACTAAAATTTAAAATAGTAGTTGGAGAGGGAAAGGGAAGAAATTAGGCCACAAAAATAGAATCCAAAGTGCTAGTTGTTTTAAGTTGGCTACGGATTACACAAATACTCATTTTACTGTTATTTTTAACATATACACATGAATATTTGCTCTCTGGAATGTGTCTAAAATTTTATAATCACAAAAATTAAATGTTAGACAGTAGGTGCGGTGGTCTGGTGTTGGAAATAATGGCTGCCAGCCATGTGGAGCCCCTACGTTTTTGTATCCCATGCTGTGTATATATAGATGCCCTCTTAGGGTTGAAGTGTTGAGAACAGCTCCTCACATGACTTTCCCTACGTTTGCGAAGGTTTAATAGCTCTTTATCGAAGGAGTTGGGATTTGGGGTAATTGAGTGGTAAGTACTAGTAGAGAGGATATGGGTTTTGCACTCCTGATCTAGTTACTAGTTTTCTTGCAGTGCCACTACAGTATTACCGTCTAGACTTTTTGCCACGAGTGTCGTGTGGAGGATCTCCAGCTCTTCTTCCTGTCCTCTCCCCTGGGCCTCTCATTCCTTACTCTCTGCTTTCCTTATCTTGCCAAAGCACTCTTCCTTTAACTTTTTCTCCCTCATGTGTCCCTAATATTTCCATCTCTGCACTGCCCCTAACCTTAACCAGAGTCTGATTCCAGCAAGCTCTTCTGCATTTAACAAAGTTGCCACCTAGTGTGTTAGATTTCAGTTATGTTTCTCCTCCATCCAATTACTGCTACTTCATACAGAGAGGTATGAGTGGTTTCTGGCTGGATGTACCTTTCTGCTTTTGGGGGAAAAAAAAATGGCAGAATGTTTTAGTCCTGTGGAGGGTAACAAGCCTATGGGGCTGCAAGGGAAAGGCTTTCCTTCTGGGCTGCAGCTGTTCCTTTCCTACAATACCCAAAGTCAAACATATCTCACTACAGTGCAGGTGGATTTCCTTCCAAAAACTTCATCTAGTGTACATAAAAAATTCACATTCAGCCTATAGTGTAACCTTGACCTTTTTTTTCTGCCTACCAATATGGAATACTAAGGACTAATTATACCGAGAGGTTCCCCCTTCTTTGCTCTGAGTTGCGTCATGAAACAATTTCTGTGAACTGACACTGGATGGTAAGAGGAAGGACAGCTAAGGAGGTAGCTGTACAGCTTTTAGAATCAGGTTGTCTGGGTCTGAATGGCAGCTTCCCTCTTTGCCAGCTGGCTATCCAAGGCAAGTGATCTAACGCCCTCCATCAACTTTCTCCATCACCTGGAAATAACAATACTTACCCCACCAATTAAATGAATAGTCCATGTAAAGTACCTGGTATGTGGCCAAGGTTCAATGTTGGTTATTACTATGTCATGTGCAAGCCACGTCTATCTAATTACAGGATTTGTCCTTGTGAACAACGAAGTGTGTGGCTGGGGGGAGGGCAGAGAGCCAGGCAAGGCAGGGAAAAGTTGAGCACTCCTTTTAGCATGGGGTGTGTTTATCTCAATTGATACATACTTTAGAAATACAGCCCTCATTTCTCTGGTGGGAGAGGGTGTTAGATGTACAAAAAGCACAAGAAGATGAGTAGTTTTAAAGAAGAAGCATTTCTTGGATATAAATTGGACCATTTAAAAAGAAACAAACTTTTAGTTTTTAAAAATTTACAGAAGAAGCGATTTAAATCTGCCTGCTTTTAGAAACAGGCTTACAAATCTGTCTTCATTCTAAATTTTCCCCTGAAGAGCAACAAGGAAAATGTAAATAGTTAAGGGCTTCTTATTCCTTGTTTTTTTGTTTGTTTCCTCCGTCAAGAAGACAAGGCCAATACTTGTTAAATTTCAAATTGGATTTGCAACACAGATTTTGGAACTGTACCTGGTGTTCTGTCAGCTCTCAAAAGTTCAAGAGACTACTGGGAGGTAAACATGAATTAGGTTAGGAGGGCACACCAGTGCTGCCAGACCTGTCCACAGAGGCAGACTTGATTTTGCTCTGCTCTGACAACATTGGAGAGAAAAAGCTCACTGCTGCTCTAAACAGAAATAGACAATAGCAGCTGACAGGAAGGCAAAAGCGTGTATAATGAAGGTGCGGCAGAATATGATGCTCCATTCTTAGAAGTTCCAGGAAGTACCTCAGGTTCTTGTAGGACTGCAAATGTTAAAGAAGATACTTTAATGAATCGTTTGGAAAACACTTTCCTAGCCGCTGCTTGCATTTGATACCTCTTTAGTGACTGTAACCATAGACAGGAGCTTGAATTACGAGGTGATGATTTTAAGCTGCTTTCTTTAACTTTCTAACTTCCCTGAGGTAGTGCTTTGGCAGTCTAGGGTGATGATAAAATGTTTCTGGAAATGTATTTCTCCATCTCAGTCTATGGACATTGAGAATTGAACGTGCACGAAAGGTTCTGGCATAAACTGTGAAAGGCATCCAGACAACAGAAGAAGGAAGGAAGGAAGGAAGGAGTAGGAAGGAAGGAATGAAGAGAGGGAGGCAAGGAAGGAAGGGGCTGTCCTCGGCCCACTTGCAGAGGGTGCACTGGCAAGGAGCTCAGGGGGAAGTCACAGGATGCTCCTTATTTGGGAACACAAGTTCAGCACTGGGAAAACAGACCTTTGAATATAGCATAAAGCACTGTTACCCTGAAGAGCTTTCTGAACGGAGCTGGATCCAGATTTCTCTAAACTTGAAGAGAAAAAAGTACCTTTCAGGAAAGCCAAGAGATCAAACGGCTTTCTTGCACAATATTTGGGCCTCAGATTCTCAGAGAAAATAAAGAGACTGTGGCACATTCCTCAGCATGGAGGTGAGGTAGAGGCATGTAAGCACCAGTAGCCATTGGTGAACTTGTGCTGCGAGACCGCCAAAGAAACAGCTTCGGAGCTCCAGCTAAACACTTTTCTGATTATGACCCTGAGATCCTTCACTTCTGTAACCAATGTGGTCTCAAAGGCATGGAAACATGTAGGAATATATTGATCAGCCTAATGTATGGTCTCAGAGTCAACTCTGGGAATATTTTAAGCCAGACATATCTTGGATTTGAAAAAGTATAAAATGGGGCCGGGTGCAGTGGTTCATGCCTGTAATCCCAGTACTTTGGGAGGCCGAGGCAGGTGGATCACCTGAGGTCGGGAGTTCAACATCAGCCTGACCAACATGGAGAAACTCTGTCTCGACTAAAAATGCAAAATTAACCGGTGTGGTGGCTCATGCCTGTAATCCCAGCTACTCGGGAGGCTGAGGCAGGAGAATCACTTGAACTCAGGAGAAAGAGGTTGTGGTGAGCCGAGATCGCACCATTGCACTCCAGCCTGGACAACAAGAACGAAACTCCCTCTCAAAAGAAAAAAAGAAAAAGAAAATGTAAAATGCGT
Organism: Colobus angolensis palliatus; assembly: GCF_000951035.1. Lineage (NCBI taxonomy): Eukaryota > Metazoa > Chordata > Mammalia > Primates > Cercopithecidae > Colobus > Colobus angolensis. The sequence continues at coordinate 2,924,023 of NW_012115311.1, read as the reverse complement.
ATATTTATTTTCTTAATATACCTGAGGTAAGATTGTTGAGATTTGTGCTGGGTATATTAAGAATTAAATAACCAATTCCACAGATTCTCTTTGGCTCTTCTATAGATTTGATGATATGTAAGTGGTTACTATGCAAATGTATCATTCATTTATTTCCCCAACTCTTATGAACATTCTCTACAGTTTGCTAACTTCACCAGGTTCATTGCTTCTCCTTTTCCTGGACATCCATATTAGTGAATAAAGTGGGACAAGTCCATTTCCACATCCTAAACCAAACTCACATACATTTACACATGTAAACTTTTACGCACACATGAGCACAGATTCATTCCCATCCCAATAATTTGGCTCATGGGCCGGGAAGCAGGAAATACGGACTCTAGAGCTGGCTCTCTCACTAATTGGATGACTTAACATGTTTGTGATTGTTTTTTCATAGCGGAATGAATGGGTTTGGAGTACCCAAATACAAGTTTTTTTTTTTTAATTTTCCAAGAGAATGTAGATAAAGGGGGTAGAGTAGGAGATAGGTAGGCATTTAAGATGTTCTAAGCAACAGAAAAAATAGAAATATAGTCAACCCATGAACTTACACATTCAAACCCATACAGTAACTATGAGTCAAATTATAAAATTTTGAGGTCCTACTATTGATAGATTTTTTCTTAAAGCTCTTCATTTTTTAAGTTTCAATTGACACATAATAATTATACATATTTATGGGGCATAGTGTGCTATTTCAATACATGTATATAATATATAATCAGATCAGGGTAACTGGTGTTATCTATCACATAAAACACATAATTTCTTTGTGTTGGGAATATTCAAAATCTACTTTGTTAGCCACTGGAAAGTATACAATAAATTGTTGTTAATTATAGTCATCACCCTGTAATGTCATAGAACATATTCCGCTTATCTAGCTTTACTTTTATATCCATGAACCAACCTTTGGCTATTCTCCCCTCCCCCCTCCTTCTCAGCCTCTAGTAACCACTGTTCTATTCTCGACTTATATTAGTTCAATAAATTTGGTTTCCACATATGAGTGAGAATATGCAGTATTTATCTTCTTGTGCCTGGCTTGTTTCACTTAACATTATGTCTTCCAAGCTCATTCATGTTGCCACAAATGACAGGATTTTATTATTTTTTATAGCTGAATAGTATTCCATCGAGTATATATACTGCTTTTCTTTATCTATTCATCTGTTGGTGGACACTGAGGTTGATTCCATATCTTGGATATTGGGAAATAGTATTGCAGTAAACATGGGAGTGCAGATATCTCTTTGATGTACTGACTGCCTTTCCTTTGGATATATACCCAATAGTAGGATTGCTGGATCGATCATATGGTAGCTCTATTTTCAGATTTTTGAGGAACCTTCATACTGTTTTCCATAATTGCTACACTAATCCACATTCCAATAGACAGGGTATGAGAGTTCCTGTTTCTTTGTATTCTTGCCAGCATTTGTTGTTTTTTATCTTTTTGTTAATGGTCATTCTAACTAGGAAGAGATAATATCTTTTTGTGGTTTTGATTTATATTACATACAAACATTGTCCCAATTTGCAGATGATATAATCTCTTATGTATTAGAAAACCCTGAAAGCTTGATAATTAATGATGTTGCACATTTCTTATATACCTGTTAGCCATTTGTATGTCCTCTTTTGAAATATGTCTATTCAGCTCACTTGCCCATTTAAAAAATCGGATTATTTTTATTTTTTGCTATTGAGTTATTTGTATATTCTAAGTGTTAATCTCTTGTTAGGTGAATAGTTTGAAAATATTTTCTCTTTGTGCAGTGACTATAGTTAACAATAACTTAATTGTACATTTTGAAATAACTAAGGAGTATAATTGGATTATTTGTAACTCAAAGGACAAATGCTTGAGAGAATGGGTACCCCATTCTTCACATTGTAGGCCTGTATCAAAACATCTCATGTTCCCCATAAATACATATACCACTGTGTACCCACAAAAATTTTTTTTAAGAATATGGTATGTTTCTACATTAAACCAAGGTATTTTTAATATTACTCAGTATGAATTTGTAATTTTTTTCATGCAGTTATTTCTTAAGGGTTTAAAAATTATTTTGCTGCTGTGGGGGAATTGGATTGTTTTCCATCATATTTTCTGCTTATTGCTTACATGCAAGAAATAAATTGATTTTAGTGTACTTAAAAATGTAGTTGTTTATTGTCCCCCTAAGACAAACAGAACAAGTGTTAGGTGCTTGTATTTGGCCATCTTGCTGATGTCACTCTCCTGATAGAATCTTTGTATGTCATGGAATTATGCTTAAATAGCTATATTTCTCTTCTATCCATCAGATATTTCATTCTCGTCCACAGCTTCCCAAGTCAGCCTATTCATTGTTGGTAGCTCTAATCATTTTAAAATTCATTCTTAAATCGAGATAAAGTCTGCCTATTCTCAATTCTTCTCATTATTATTTAAATACATTCTTTCCAAAACAGAATATGGAATCGCAGGGAACAATAGTGGGTGACAAAAATGGGTAAAAGATAGCTTCAAAAGAGAAAATCCAAATAGCAAAGCAAATGAAAATGTGCATACCCTCTTAGTCATTAGAAGAATGCAAAATAAAACTGGAATAAATGATCTCTGCACAAACATCAGAATGGCAAAAACCTAAACATTGAACAATGTCAAGTGTGAGTGGGAATATATGCAACAAACTCACATATATTGCTGGTTGCAATGCCAAATAGCACAAGCACTGTGAAAAATTGTTTGATTTCTGCTAAAGCTAACATATGCTTGTCTTATGCTCTAGCAATTCACACTTAAGTATATGTATACCCAAGAGAAATAATTATCTATGTCCACAAAAGTATGTGCATGAAAATGTTCATAGCAGTTTTATACACAATAGCCCCAGACTGGAAATAACCCAAATATCTATCAACATGAGAATTAGTAAATAGTAGCTCATTTATACGGTGGAAAACTACACTGTGGTTGAAAAAAAAAAAAAAGACAAATACACAACACAAATTAATCTCACCGAAACTATGTTCAATGAAAAAAGTCATCACAAAAGACTGCATACTATACGATTACATTCATTTGAAGCTCAAGAAGCATTAAAACTAACCGATGATGATACAATTCAGAACAGTGGTTATCTCCGTGGGGGTGGAAAGTGAATATATAATTGGAAAGTGTATGACAGAAACGTGTGGGATGCTGGAAGCGTTCTGTATCTTGATCTGCATAGTGATTATAGAAAGAGATGCGTGTGTACAAATCTCTAAGTGTATATTTATCATTAGTGCACCTTCTGCACTGTGTTTATCCCTCAAAAAATAAATGAATAAAACAAAAAAGAGATGAAATATGAAGGAGGGAGGACTAGGTTAGATATGGAGATGAAGATATGGAGGACCCTATGTGCCTTGGGTCCAAAACAGGCAAGGAACAGGGAGCTGGAAATGTCACACAGAGCTAAACCAGCACCACCCTAGAACATGCAAATAATATAGTGAGTTAATATATTTCTCTCTAGTATTTCACTCTGACTAAAGGATGTAGAAATCTAGAGTTGTGTAAGGCAAGTTCTCTGGAAATAGGCTCTGAGATGGAGATTTATGTGTAGGAGTTTCTTTAGGGAGTGTGCTTAGTAATAACACTGGTAAGGAAGGTAGCAGGACTGGCCAGAGGAAGAAATAGAATGGTGAGGTGATGCATCTTGAATAGAGGTCTCAGCTAATTCACTGGGGACCTCTGGAGCTTGGATGGTGCTTCAGTGTTGTTCTGAATTGAGACAAAAGGGCAAGGCCTTTCTACCGTGCAGCTACCATTTATGCGATGCAGACTTCCCTGGGAAGGGGTGTAAACTTGGGTAAGGTACTCTCTTTGGTCAAGACCAACCCCAGAGAAGTAATCAGCTATGAAGTATCGAGAGTCAACCCTCCTGGCAGCTGGGGAAATGATTGTATTAGTCTGAAAGAGACAATCTGACCAGTGCACCAGAGTGTCTACCCCTCGCACCATTTGTTCCTTATAGTAAGTTCACTCCATCTGGGAGCAGCTGCTCTAGAGCTCAGAATTCTAGATTGATTGGTCTCATTTCCTGGATAAGCCCACAATAAGAAGGTTAGTGGGATGAGCTACAGATACTAACATTCTAATTGGCTTCAAGGTTATGACTGATTCTCATCATCGCTTTTTATTACTAGCCATTGTAGATTATCTCACTGTTGGCTACCAGCTATACTGGTCTGGGTGGCCTTCCTTGTGGGGTGATTCAGATCCACATCCTTGAGGGGTTTGATCTCCCAGCCACCATGCCCATCTCAGGCTAACTACTTAATGTGCCCATTTACTATTAAAATTAGATGAGAATGTACCAAGACATACCCCTGGGAGCAAATCTATTTTTCCTTGACCTACCAGAACAAAGTGGTCATATTGGTAAGCAAGGCCACTGCTACTTCAGCCTCCTGGGATCCTGGTCCATACACTCTACCTATTGAAGACACAGCACTATATAATGTTCTTTTAATTTAGTGTATACTCAGCTTCATCAAAGCTGGCACTCGATCGTTGCAAGGTGTCATCTTCAGATTGGTGCTTTAGCTTCATCTTTACAAGGTCAATCCATCATTTTATCCACTTTGCAGTTCTTGAGTGGTGCAGTCTATGATAGGATCAGCAGGTTCCATGTGTCCACAGTTGCGTCCCTTTCGGTGAAAAGTGGGTCTCTTGGTCCAAAGTGATGCCCTGCATTATCCCATGTCGACAGATCAAACACTCTGTAAGTCCTCAGGTTTGGTGCTGATTGGGACCCAAAGTGAAGGAAAGATAACCCATACCTGTTACTATTCCAGCCAAAATTAATCCATGCCTCTTCCAGGGTGGAAGAGGTCAAAAGTAGTCAATTTGCTGAATGACTGATTTTGTTCCCTCTGGGGATACTTCTGTATCGGAGTCAGTGTTGATCTGTGTTGCTGGCAGTTTGGATGTTCAGAGTGACAGAAATATAGATCAAGCTTACGTGTAGGAGTCTATGCCTTTGGTAGACTTCTTCTCTGACATCATGGGTACTGAACACATGCACTCATTGCGCCTGAACAGGAGGGCTGATGACAGAAACCAGCGGACAGCAACTAACTGGGTTATTCTGTCTACTTGGTGGTTTGGTGCCTCTTCCATGGGAAATGTTCCCAGGTTGGGTGTTAGCATGCAAGACAACGTTTTTACGCCTTGCACCCACTCCCACAACTCCTGACCTCAGGTGATCCACCCGCCTTTGCCTCCCAAAGTGCTGGGATTATAGGTGTGAGTCCCAACACAGGCCAGTGTTTCTACTTTATACAGTGTGGACCATCATTTTTCCTAGGCTTTCCAGAGCCAGCCTACTGGCATATGAGCATTGTCTCATGAGATCTCTGCCACGGTGTTACATTCTGTGCCCCAGAAGAAAACTCCATTACATGACTTGATCAGCACTCTCTGGATGTGGGCCCATCTTACTCTCCCAGCTCCTGTGGTCTGTGCTTCTTCAGGGTATAGTCCTTTCCCTCCCTTAGGAGGTTCAGCACTTTGCACTGTCATCAGAAAGGTTGGTGATAGCATTTAAAGGAAGGAGTGGGCCACTTCTGCAGGCCCAGAGTGCAGAGAATGACCTGGGGTTTCAAAGTTGCTGAGTGCATTGACCCAGATGTTCAACCCAAATTTCACCCTCCTCTTCCTTCCTAATTAAGGCTCTGACCTTGGCATAGCAGAGTTGCTGAGGTTGATCATTTAATATTCTCTGGAGTCCTGAGGCTGACCATCAGCTTTGTTCTGTCCTCTAGCTATAGAGAAGATGAGTCTTTTAAAATGTGATAAAGGAGGGGGGCCCTCTGACTTTTACAACTAACTTTAAATTAGTGATTAATCATTCTGATGGGTTTAAACATATCAGCAGATTTTGACATCTCAGCCAGCTGTCGTGGCTTACGCCTAACAAATATAATGCCGGTAGTAAATGCTACATGACCTCAGAGGAGAATTCATAAAGGGCAATGCAGCTTACACGTCACACTCTTTCCCCTCTTGGGACTTTTCCCCCTAAAACTTCAGCTATCGAGGTGTGATAAATTGAAGCAGTCATGAGAGGGCCATGGGTAGGTGTTCTAGCTGACAGCATCAACTGCCAGACATGTGAGGGAGTGAGACTTTGCATAATTCCAGATACTAGCATTTAGACCACTCCACTTGAGGCTGATTTATGAACAAAATTAATGTTTTGGTTGCTACTAAGTATTGAGTTGGTTTGTTACAGAGCAATAGATAGCTAGGACAATCACTCTCAACTTTCCATCTTTCTCCAGCACCTCAGTAGCCCTTAGTAACTGCCACCCAGTTCTGCAGGCTTTATCATTACTCCTTCCCTAGTATCTTTCGAATGCTTGAGATACTGTACCAGCTAGCACCTTCTCGTCCACTTGTATCCCTTCCCAGTTCTTCATTAGTGAAAATCTTAACAAATCACACAGCTATAGCATGTTGCATGCCAAGGGACATAAGGACTCCACCTACTGCCAGAAAAAGGATCCTCATTGTCATCTGGGCAGGGCATGACACGGCTCCAAAATCTCACTTGAAATTGTTTCCAAGGACCGCTTGACTACCTTTTGACACAGGGTCCCTGGAAATGAGCTTTGAGAAGAAAATTTGGGTACAGAAAGTTTATTGGCAATCACACTCAGAAACAAGACACTTAAGAAAATGATGGAACGAAAATTGTGTAGAGATAGAAGCTGAGCTGTGATACATATTCAAATTAAATCTTAGTTAATAACATGAAGTTCTCTGCAGCTGAGATGGCTAATTAGAATTGTTCTAAATTCAGAAGAGGAAGCTTGGCCTTTGACCCTTATATCAACATGGCAAGGAGCATGATCTTGAGTGAGGCACCTCCCAGAGGGCAGCCCCCAGAGAAGGGTGCAGGACTAGCCATCAGGAGTCAACACTCCTAACTGGAGTGAAAATCTCCAGAATGGGTCCTGTAGAGAGGACCTGGGTGATGCACCACAATGCCTGCGACAGGGACGGTATCTCTGGGTTAGAGAGGATGGGGATGAAATCATGAAAACAGGAAGTTTAGAAATGTTTAGGCCTGGGTGAAAGGAGGTAGTCGGTGGTTATACATTCTTTACACGATCAATTCATCCCAGATCATAGAACCCCCTGAAGCTAAATCAGAGATCAAACAAATGTGTTTTATTTTCTGCCAGCTAATGAATGCTCATGCACATATGTATGTAATCATTGTTGTAAATTATTCAGTCTCCTGCCCTGGTAATGCACCGCTGCTCTCTGACCATGCTCAAGAGTCATTTATCATATCAATTTAGAATCAGCTCCTCCAGAAGATTTCCTTTAATATTTTTACTGACTTTTCAAGAATTCAACCCATTAATTCCTTTTTATCCTGCCCCAAATGTCCCAAATATTTTCATATTGCCTTAAAATATTTATCTTGGGCCAGTTTCCAATCTTGATTCTTCATCTCATCTTGCTTCAAGGAGAAATTTCCTTTGATGTCAATAGTAAACTGCTTCCTTGAAAGGCTGCATGTGGTTGTTTAAGAGGATTAGAAAGAAACTTGGTCAGATCACCCTGCCAAGCTGTCAAGGCTTTCATCTTTTAAACTTACCTCCTGTGAATTCCTTGAGACCCTCTAACCTGTAGGAATATGTTTTCCTTTTGTGTGTGTGTGTGTGGAGGGTGGTAGTTCTTGTTGTCTTCTGCCCTTTAAAAAATTATTCTTATCATTGAATGGCACCATGGCCCCAAATATCTGCATTAGAAATTTTTACCCAAAGATAATCTTCTACCACATGCTCCCAATGTAGTGTAAAAGTCATAGTAAATTCTGACTAATGATTGTGTTTGAAATAATTTTTCACTCTTTCATTTTTTTTTTTTTTTTTTGAGACGGAGTCTCACTCTGTCACCCAGGCTGGAGTGCTGTGGCCGGATCTCAGCTCACTGCAAGCTCCGCCTCCCGGGTTTATGCCATTCTCCTGCCTCAGCCTCCCGGGTAGCTGGGACTACAGGCGCCGCCACCTCGCCCGGCTAGTTTTTTGTAGTTTTTAGTAGAGACGGGGTTTCACCGTGTTAGCCAGGATGGTCTCGATCTCCTGACCTCGTGATCCGCCCGTCTCAGCCTCCCAAAGTGCTGGGATTACAGGCTTGAGCCACCGCGCCCGGCTCACTCTTTCATTTTTTAACACATTTCTACTTACCCTTCTGTAGCTTCTGCAAATACCACTCTCTTGTAAAACCTTTACTTCTCCTAAGCAGAATTAATCACATGTTGTTCTGGATACCCCTACTGGTTCATTCATTCATTCTGCAGTCACTTATTGAAATCTACTATATGTCACACATTGTACTGATTCTGAATATAGATATAAGAAAACTCCCTGCCTTTTTAGATCAGTGAAAAAGAAAAGTGAATAGTTATTATAATGGCATAACTTCGATGACAGGAAGCAGAAGATGCTGTGGAAAGAGAATGGGGGAATTCAATTTGGACTGGGTCTCAAAGGATGAATGATGGTTTTCCAGTTCTAGGGGCAGGATGGATGTTTTGGTGAGAGGAAGCAGTCTGAGCAGGGCAGGCCTCTTTAGGAGAATTATATGTATCTGCAAAAGGTTAGAGCACGGTACATGTGCAGGTCTAACTAGGGACTTGGAAAGGAAGGCAAAGCCATGCTGAGTCACTTGGGAAGCCACTGACGGTTTATTCCTAAGAGAGTGACATGATCACATTTTCATATTATCTTCCTAAGAAAGAGTTAGCCAAAGGGAAAGAAAAAAGACCATATAAGCAAGTAAAAGCTAGGAGTAATATTTGTAACAAATAATACATGGTTTAATATTCTTAATAAGTAGTCTTAAAAACAGTTAAGAAATGTAATAGCATTCCAATAGTAGGCAAAGGACATGTTTTTTGCTTTCATTATTTTTAATTGACACATATTAATTGTGCGTATTTATGGGGTATGGCATGATATTTTGATGTGTACATATGTGTGTGATATCCATCACGTTTAACGTTTATCATGTTTTGTGTGAGGAACATTCTAAATCCTGTCTTCTAGCTATTTAAAAATATACAATAAATTTTTGTTAATAATTGTAACCCTACAGTGGTATAGAACACTAGAACTTATTCCTCCTCTCTAGCTATAATTTTGTATTCCTTAACCAACTTCTGGCTGCCCTCCCCTTCTTCTACCCTTCCCACCCTCTAGTGACTCTTATTTTACCCTCTACTATGAGATCAATGTTTTTAGCTACGTATGAGGGAGACCACACAGTATTTTTTTGTGTGTGTGTGCCTGGCTTATTTCATTTGATTACATCCTCCAAATTCATCCACGTTTCCATCAATAACAGGGTTATCTTCTTTTTTACTGCTGAATATCAATAGTACTCCATGGTATATAGAGAAAGTACATTTTCTTTACACATTCATCTGTTGATAGATACTTAGGTTGATTCCATATCTTGGCTATTGTGACTAGTGCTGCAATAAAGATGGGAGTGCAGCTATCTCTTCAATATACTGATTTCCTTTCCTTTGGATATGTACCCAGTAGTAGGCTAGCTGGATCATATGGTAATTCTGTTTTTAGTTTTCGACGAACCTCCATACTATTTTCAATAATGGCTGGACTACTTTTCGTTCACATCAAAAGCATATGAGAATTCCCCTTTCTGCACATCTGCACCAGCATTTTTAATTTTTTGTCCTTTTGTCTATAGCCATTCTGACTGGGGTGACATATCTCATTGTGGTTTTGATTTACATTTCCTTGATGATCAGTGATGGTGAGCATTTTTTCCTATTACTGTTGGCCATTCGTATGTCGTCTTTGGAGAGGTCCATTCAACTAATTTGCCAACTTTAACATTTTTTTTTCTTCCTGTTGAGTTGTTTGTGAACTATGCATGTGACAAAGAACTAATGTGCATACTTGTTTTCTTCCTGTTGAGTTGTTTGAGTTCCTTGTATAGTCTGGATATCAATCCCTTATCATATGAATAGTTTGCGAATATTTTCTTCCAGTCGGCAGGTTGTCTCTGCAATATGTTAATTATTTTCTTTGCTGTTCAGACACTTCGATAAAATTCTAGTTGTTTATTTTCTCTTTGGTTGCCTGTGCTTTAGAGATACTCTCTACAAAATCTTGGCCCAGCCCAATAAAAGGAAATGTACTGACAGTTCATAAAACGTTAACTATGGTTTTCTTTACATGCTGGAATTAATGCCTTATTTTTAGTGTCTTCTGTATCTATTTTTGTACTTTCCAAATTATCCAAAATGATCATATATCACTTCTAAAGTTCTTTGTTAATGGAAAAAATAATTTAAAAGATCACTCTGGTCATGTAAACAAATTTGAGGAGAGTCAGATGAAGGAGTGAGTCACTTTGCAAAGTAATGAGCATCTCAAGAGGCATGGCTGCAGGATAAAGAAGGGGAAACAAACTGAAGAAATGTTTCAAGAAGAAATAAGATGGTGATTAATAACGTTCTGACGTTGTATATATGGATTTGGAGTTTGGGAAAATGCTTATTGATTTATCAGCACTGTTGGTTCCTAAATTATTGTAGAATGATCTATTTGTATAGGAGACACATCAGTAATCCAGATCATTTTCAGAAATCTGGTTTGAAATTAAGTGATCAAAGAAGCACAGCACAGCACATGTGATTAGATCAGTGTTTTCTATGAGATGTTAATAGATGTTACAAGATAAAGGATTTCCCTGGACAGAAAATTGGGGAAACATCAGGTTAACAAGCTTAATATATGTATTTATGGCATAGAGTTTCTCAGATTCTTTAATATGCTAAAGTGTATTATAATCATTAATCATGGAGTATAGTGTGCAGCATTTCCCAAAACTGTTTTACAGTAGGTCACTTTTTTCAGATTATCTCTGGGGAAAATGTTTTATACCAACCAGAAACCATGGATTACACATTTGCAAATGCATTTTAAATACAAAATTTTCACTGGAACTAAAAAATAATAAAGCAGCAGGGAACATCTATTGTAGTGTATACAGTAGTAACAAATATAAAAAAGGCTTTTGTATCATTAGAAGTGAGATGGTTACCAATAAAGCATAGAAATACAGACAAAAGAGGAATAGTTAAGAATTCATAAGGGAAAAGAATGGGATGGCCTTCTCTATGGACTTGCCCGATATAGTCTCTAAAAGGAATTTCCCTGCTCTAAGGGTGGATGCATTATCAGGTTATCCCATTAATTAAACCTGGATTCAGTGTGTAGCAGTAGCTCTCTTTATAAATTAATACATGAATGAATTAGCGTTCTCCTTGTATGTAACATGTACTTAAACACTTCTCCATGGAGTATGCATGTATGATTAAATCAATTGAGCTTGATTAATTCTGGGGTTTGAAAACTGAGTTTCTGGATTTACAAAATGAGGGTCAAACAATAAAGCACTTGTGTGTGTATATATATATATATATGTATGTATTTTCGTATGTATTTATTTATTTTAGAGAGTCTCTGCCACCCAGGCTGGAGTGCAGTGGCATGATCATGGCTCCCTGCAGCATCAAACTCGTGGGCTCAAGCAGTCCTCCCACCTCAGCCTCCCAAGTAGCTGAGACCACAGGCGTGTGCCACCACGCCCAGCTAATGTATTTTTTAATTTTTGGTAGAGATAGGGTCACTATGTTGCCTAGGCTGGTCTTGAACTTCTGGCCTTAAGCAGTCCTTTCACCTTGGCCTCCCAAAATGTTGGGATATTACAGATGTGAGCCACCATGTTCCACCAATAAAACACTTTAAATCCTCCAGGATAATTCAACTCACTTTCCTCTGCCAGCACCCTCTACTTTCCCATAGGCTTTCTTCTGAACTTCAACAATATCTTGGGGTAGAGCTTTTTCATCTTTATCACCACTTTGTAGAAAAATGACAGACATATAATTGCTACCAGAAGAACATAGTAGTTTATTTGTCATGGAAAATTGTAGCAAGAATAATTGTGGTTTTTGTTTTTAAGAGTCCTGTCTGTGACAAACAGCCCAGTGATAGGCTATGAAACCATGAAACACACGATCCAACTATTCCTTTTAGTCAGGATATTGATTGGCTTGCTCCATAAAGGATATGATCCTATTTCTGGGTTGTACCTGAGTTATGATATGAGTCTTAAATAAATAATGAGGCTGTTCTTTGATGCAGAATTTGCCTTTGATTCATCTTTTAATAATTTTCACTTTGTTAACAGGTATATGCAGCCAACTGCAGGAAAAAGAAAGTTGCATTTGCAGTACTTTCCAGCTCTCAGATTGGCCGTTGCCTCAAGAATGGATGATAAATGTGTCACTTTCTGTTCTTGTTGTAATCCCTGTAACAAGAGCTGATTCGTATTTTTCTGTTTTACATTCTGCTTGTATTCTCTGTCAGGAGAAACGGTGATTTGTGGTTTTCAAAATGGAACATGAGCAGCTATGCACTTTTAACAGAAAGATAAACAGTTGTATTCTACTTGGTAAATATTTCCTGCTTTGAGTGACTGCCCATTCCAGCTCATCCCCATTCATGTAGCACGAGGAAAGACAAGAGCTAGGTGAGCTGGAAATAGACAATGCATCAAAACTTAAAAAGCTGAGGTCAAAGTATTCGTTTATTATCATCGTGTTTCACGGAATACATGAACCATTAAAATGCTAGCATTGTGCCATACCATTGTGATAAAATTTGTAATGGGAACAAGGAATGATACCAAATGAGTCTGTCCTAATGGTACTGGTGATATCATAAGCAAGAAATGGTCCAAACCACGACTATTCTTTCTATAACATTAAAATGAAAAACTAATGCTCCTGATCTAAAGCCTAAAATTCTACCTATATATCAGAGACAGTAAAAATAACATCAGAATGATAAATATCATATTTTAGTGGACAATGGAAGGCGATTAATTGTTCTTAATCCAACAACATAATTATTTTTAACATTTTTGGCCCAGTTTTAAATGTGTCTCTTCCATTTCTTGTGTTTTGTAATACAACAGTAGCAAGAATTTGTGCTATGTGTACTGTATTTGTTAAACATTCAGTCAGACATTGGTCTCAGAAGTCTAGTTCTGCATTCACTAATGGTACAATCCCTGGGTCGCTTACTCTTTCCACATCTCCATTTCCTCATCTGTAAAATGAGAGAATATATTCACTTCAAAGTGTTGCTGTGAAATTAAATATAAAGCATAGATCATAAGCACTGAAATAAGCAGCAATTACTATTAGTAATAGCAGTCATCATGTAATAGGGGGAACGCTTTCATCCTTTTCCCAACTCAGTAGGCAATTTCAAGGCAATTTTAGAGGGTTGCACTTTGCTCAAAGGCAGAATTTACCCTTCACATCAAGGTGTCCTGACCTCCCCACCTTGTTTGGGAAGGTGGACTATGTAAGCATGTTGGCATTTCTGACAGAGATTGCCCACATGAATGGGTCAGAGGGTGATCTAGGCAAGCTTCCGGAGCTCAATTGAGGCTAACTCCCAAGCAAAGTGTTAACTGTTGAAGCTCAGTGGTTGTACGTGGCCAGTAAGACCAGGGTACTGTGCTAGATTGCACCTGCCCTGTGGTCCTGCTGGTGAGGGAGACTTCCAGCCCCTCTGTGCCCTCTTGCCCTCTCGCCCTCTCACATGCTGCTCGTGCACACGGGCTCCTCCTCTTCCACCCTTCTTTCTCCTGGACACTGTGAAAGTCATTTAGCTTCTTGGTGTGGGAAAACATCACTACTCAAGTATACAACCAAATATTTATTTCTTTTAGGTCATATAGCTGTTCGCTTGTTCATTTTGTTTTACTGTTTTTGCCTTGCTTTGAGGCCTCTTTTCTGACTCTGCTGTGAATGACTGAAACAGGTTTTGGAGGAATGAAACAATTTTCAGTGAACTCAGAGATGTGCCAAAAAATCTCCATGTTAATACTTTAAATATGATCCTATGATATTAAGAAATAAAGATTTCTACCTTCAATCTGAATCAAAAACCAAATATAAATATCCTCTTTAACATGTATTTGGTATTTTGACATATGGACAACCCCCTGTAACAGGATTTTAAAATAACTTCTCCCCCAATCTTCAGAGTAATACGTGTTCATTGTTTCTTAATTTGAATCCCCAAAGCTGACCCCGATGCCAGAATTGAGATGCAAGTTGTTGATCTGGGATGTGATTTTAGGAAGTAGGGGTGATCCTGAGGGAGTAGGGGAAGAAAGCAGGGAAGGGAGGGAAGCCAATAAGGAATGCGTTCGTGAGTCAGTTTCTCATGTGGGCAACTGAATTTAATCTCACTGAGGACTCTCTGGGAGATGGTATCAAGCCCCAGAATCAATCCAGAAGGACAAGGAATGTGAGGTCTTCACCCACTTAACGTCACTCTTAGAACATCGTCTCTCCGGCAGTTCTGACCCAGCACATTCAGGCCAATCACATTCCTGCGTTAGAGGCATGAGGTGGGAAGCTGTAGGTGTTGTGAAACTGTTTATCGAAGCCACAGGTGATCCCAGGTGGGCCGATCAGATAGAAACAGTGAACCTACAGCCTCTGCTGCATTTGTTAAAACAAGCACACAAAGCACCATCATTCCATGGCACAAAGATCACTCTACTCACATTTCTTTTGGGTTTGTCTGTCTGTTTGAGATGGAGTTTGCCTTTTGTGCCCAGGCTGGAGTACAACGGGGCGATCTTGGCTCGCTGCAACCTCTGCCTCCCGGTTCAAGAGATTCTCCTGCCTCAGCCTCCTGAGTAGCTGGGATTACAGGCGCCCGCCACCACACCCAGCTAATTTTTGTACTTTTAGTAGAGATGATGTTTCGCCATGTTGACCAGGCTGGTCTCGAACTCCTGACCTCAGGTGATCGCCCACCTCAGCCTCCCAAAGAGTTGGGATTACAGGCGTGAGCCACCACACCTGGCCTATTCACATTTCCCATATGCCCTTCCAGGAGCATTTTAAAACATAAAATGAGGTGGCAAATGCAAATTTTTCTAAACTTGCCCTTTCCCCCACAGTAGGACCTGACAGGAATAAGCATGTGTTATTCTTAGTAGAAGAAGATTGTACAACTGAGTCAGGACCTGAACCTTGAGTTATACCAGTGGGTGTTCAAGTTGATAAAGCTGAAGCTTCTGTGGTATCTAAAATGAAGGAGATTTAAAACTAGAAAATAGGCATTTATAAAACTATTGGATGAATGCAAAAGTGAGCTCTAGAATGGGCCTCCCGGAATAACTTTCAGAAAATCACCACTGAACTGGCTCACCAGTGGAGTTGCTACCTCTGCCTCAGTCAGGAAGGTGGGAAATTTAGAAAGCACTGGAACTTCAGGAATGCACCTCACTAGCAGCAATCTAGGGATCAGGAAGCTGATATATCACTACAGTGAAGTCACACTGTATCTGTCAGATATATTTTTTTAAAAAAAGAGGTTGCCACCCAGTCTCTACCCCCATAAAGCTGGTAACCAAAATCTACTTCAGAATATAGCCTATTGCCAGGGTTGTGCTGCCAACCAAAATGGTAGAAGTATTCCAAAACCTAGTCTTTTACCTTGTTTCTGCTTTCCAAATCTCCCATAAATGCATCTAATTGGCAGAAACTAAACCTGAGCTGCGAGGAAGCCTGGAGATGTAGCTTTTAGGTTTATTATTCTGAAGTAGAGGAAATTGCACTAGAAGGGCCCTGGAATGATGCAGAGTAAGCGAATCCACAGTGTCCTCCACAGATATTTTTTCTTCAAAGTAAATGCATCTGTACTCATTCAGTCACACTCTCTTGATCCCACTGATGATCAAAGGTATAGTTTAGACTTAAGATGCAGCCTGCATAAATTCTTAGGGCAATGCAAAGTTAATTGGCCCACAAATTGATCAAAATTTTAACTTTGGAATCGTTAATGACACTAAACATATTCGTATACTTTAGTATGAACAACCTAGTTCTTAAATCCATAGATTTAGGCTTGCGGAATTGAATGAAGATGAATTCACTTAACAATATTACCTAGGATATATTTGAGGAATCAGGAAAATGACAATCTTCCCAGAAGACTAGACAGATGGGTCAATATTATACCTGTTTTCAAAAATGTGAGAAGGCTGGATTCCAGAAATTTGCCACTAGAAAGTTTGATGTCTATCCTTGCAAGAAATAATGGAATTTAAGTACAGCTTGGTTCCATGAGAAAAGGGATGCTGTCAGGCCCTAAGTAAGTTCTTCTCTCATCTTTTTGAGTCTCTTATCTCTCATCTCTGCCTCTCTCTGTACATCCTTTTCATTCTTCTCGCTGTATTTATTTCTTAAGACTACCATAACAATTTACTGTAAACTAGTTTGCTTGAAACACTCAATTTATTTTCTCACAGTTTTAAAGGCCAGAAGTCTAAAGTGAAGGTGTTGGCAAGGTTGGTTCCTTCTGGAGATTCTGAGGGAAAATCTATTCCCTGCCCCTTCCTGGTTTGCGGGGGTTGCTGGCAATCCTTGGCATTCCTTGGCTTGTGGATGTATAATTTTAATCTCTGCCTCTGTTTTTGTCACTTTTTTTCTTTGTTTTCTCCCCTTCTCTCCTCTTGTAATAGCATTTGTGTTTGGATTTAGGCCCAATCCAATCTACAATGATCTCCTCTCCAGATCCTTAATTACATCTGCAAAGACGCATTTTCCAAACGTCACATTCACAGGTTTGGGAGGACGTCTCTTTTGAAAGACCTCCATTCAACCCACTACGTTATCAAAGATGGGTTTCCTAAGCATGCCCATGGGTCTGTATTCCCTATAACCTGAATTCACACGTAATTCTTTGGTGACCACGGTCAAAACCAACATTCTGTAACCCAAGAACTTAGTATTCCTAAATCGACATGATTTAAACAATTATTTGTTAGAGCACTGCATTCATATATTATTTGTTTTATAAACTTGTTATTATGGAAAATTTCCAATATCCACAAAAGTTGAGAGAATAGTATAATGCACTCTGAATGTACTTAATGTTCAGAGTCATTCTTCTTTTATTTTTTCCTCTTACTGTCCCATACCATTGGAATATTTTATAGCCAAACTTAGCCACCATCACACTTGAAAGTAACAAATTCCTTAGCATCACCTAATGACCGTCATTTGCTTAAATAGTTTTCTTTTTTCTTCAGCTGGTTTATTTGAACCAGGATCTAAACAAGGTCCACATGTTGCATTTGATTGATATTTCTCTTATGTTTTTTTTAGTGTTTGAAAGTGTCCTTCTTTTTTCTCTTGTCATTCATTTGTTGAAGAGATGGGGTCATTTTTCTGATAGCATATTCCCCTGTCTGGATTTTGCCATAGTGTCTTTTGGCATGTTCCTCTAGCCCTGGATTTCCTGTGAAGAAGTAACTAAATATTCTACCAATAGTTGGTTCTGTGTACTTCCTATTGCATCACATTGAGAGTCACATAATGTCTATCTCACTTTGTGACAGAGTTCATGTATTGTCAGACTGATCCATCAGTTATAAAGTTCTTCATTAGCTTCTTATCTAATGGTTTTGGTCATCATTTCATGATTTCTATCTAAGTCTATTATTTCATTAAGGATTTCAAAATGATATTCTAATTCTAGCATTGGTTTTTCTTTTTTTGTTTGTTTTTTTGAGATGGAGTCTCGCACCCAGGCTGGAGTGCAGTGGTGCAATCCCAGCTCACTGCAACCTCTGCCTCCTGGGTTCAAGCAATTCTCCTGCCTCAGCCTCCCAAATAGCTGGGATTACAGGTGTGTGCCACCATGCCCAGTTAATTGTTCGTGTTTTTAATAGAGATGAAGTTTCACTGTGTTAGCCAGGATGGTCTCGATCTCTTGACCTCATGATCTGCCTGCCTTGGCCTCCCAAAGTGCTGGGATTGCAGGTGTGAGCCACCGCACCAGCCAGCTTTTTCATTTGTAACTGTCCTATTTTGAAAAAGGACTTTCCCTTATCAATGAATTGTCCTGAAATGGAGTTCACACAGGAAAGCAAGCTATACGTTTTATTACTTTTCTCATCAATTATCAGCATAATGACTTGATCTGGCAACTTTAAAGAGTTACTAATTATTATTTTTAAGTGTCATTATTAACTTATGGATTTTAACATGTTTGTGTTTCAATCCACTTTGATGTTGTTCTTTTGGCTACTCAAATTGCTTCAGCTTTGGCCAGCAGGAGGCCTTTCCACTGGGTCCTATACCTTTTTATATGTCTTCAGAAATCTTTGATTATTAATTTTTTTCTTTCTGCTTTAATTAGATATTCCAGGTTAATCTTGTACACTTTCTCACTCTCAAGAGCAACTAAGAGACAAAATACCTGTCAAAAACTTAATAAAAATGTGCAAAATTTGGTGATTAAAACTTAAAACCCTCCAGGCGAATGTCTAAATGGAAAGATGTGTCTAAATAGAAAGATATACCATATTCTTGGATAAGTAGATTCAACATCAGAATTCAACTCTAAGTTGCCCTAAATTAATTTATAATTACTAATTCATACTATCTTAATGAAAATACTAAGACTTTTTCTGAAGTCAGAAAAACTGATGTCAAGTTTACTTGGAAAATTAAATAAGGAAGAAAGGCCAGAAAAAGAAATTCCTCTAAAACCTGAGAGTAGTAACAGAGTGCAGGTTTACATAGATACTAAAATATATTATAAAGCCTCATTAATTAAAGCATTATGTCATTAGCACATGAATAAATAGACCAATGGAACAGAATAGAAGGTTCTTAGTGAAATCTGAAAATATACTGAAACTCAGTATATGATGAACATGACATCTCAAGTAGGATAAATATGGAATTTGTAATAAATAATGTTGGGATAGGAAGTTACCCATTGGAAAAAAGACAAAAATGAATATATACCTCGTCTTACAAACCAAGAAAAACTCCAAATTCGTCAAATATATAAGTGAGAGAAATGAGACCATAAAAGAACTAAAAGAAAATGTAATTTAATTTTTTTATAACCTTGGACCTATAAATTTGATGCAAATGCAGAGACCATACAAAAGGAGATAGAAAATTTAACTAAATAAAAATCAAAAACTTTTGCAAGACAAAAGAAAAAACTGCAATCAAAGGTGAAAACACAAAGGGTAAATAGGGACAATTTCTTTGTGATTTATATTAGACAAACGGCTAATCTTTATAAAAACCAGTCCGAGAAATTGAGATGAAAAAAAACCCAATAACTCAATAGAATAATAAGTATAATGTATAAATAGATGGTTTACCAAAAAATAAATGCAGATGACTCTCAAATATATTAAATCATGCTCCTCCTCTTTTATAAAAAGAAAAATGCCAAATAAAACTAGACTGACATCTTTTATTACCTAGGAAATTGGCAAAATCCAGAAGTATGAATCTATACACTGCAGAGCTGAGGGAAAAGGATGACTCTTGCATTGTTAATAGAAGTGCAAAATGGTACAATACATATGGGGGAATCTGGCAACATCTAACAAGTATGCATTTTGTTGACTAAGCAGTTTTGCTTTCAGAAATCTATTCTGCCAATACATAGGAATAAAAAGACGTGTGTGCAAGGTTCTTTGGAAATAACTTCAAGTTCAGCAAGGGAACAGATTTAATAAAGAATCCATAGAATAAAATACTATGCATCTGTCAAAACATGAGTATGTGCTCAGTAAAGTGATTTGAGAAACGTCCAGAATATATTTAGTAGGAAAAAGCACAATGTTTAGGTAAAACACAAGGTGAGTATGGAACATCTATTTGTGCCAAAAGTAAGACAGTATTGAAAAAGACAGTATTCAAACAGTAATGGAAATAGGTGAACTGAATATAGGATCAGGTCACATTTAAAACATCAAAGTTTGAGCATCAAAAGGAATAATGACAGTAATGGACCACAATATGAGTTTAAAACATCCATGGGACCAAAATGCTACTAAATTTAATAGTGTGTATATGGAAGGCAGCTCTTGATAGTAAGAATTTTAGCTAATAATTGTAGAAGGAATGACAGAATTCAAAAACGAACATTTTTCCAACCTCAATGCAATAATTAATTCAAACAATCATCAATGAATAGTAAGAAGTATTAGATGAAAGTCCAGGCCATAGGAAACAGGATAATCATAGGCTTAAGGGAAAAGTTAAAAAGGGAAAGGT
The DNA here is from genome assembly GCF_000951035.1 of Colobus angolensis palliatus. Classification (NCBI taxonomy): domain Eukaryota; kingdom Metazoa; phylum Chordata; class Mammalia; order Primates; family Cercopithecidae; genus Colobus; species Colobus angolensis. The sequence goes on along the minus strand of NW_012115311.1, from coordinate 2,903,753 downwards.
GACCTTTACAAAGGAGAAATTTGAACAACCTCAACCAAGTAATCAAATGTAAGGAAATCAATAAAGGAAAAAACAGATTCAGGGCCTCCTGATGTGCTGCATGGGAAGGACATAACATCACGTATGTGGTAGTCTTACCAAAATATCTGTCCTAGATGTAAAATGAGAACACCATCAGGCAAAGAGCATATGAGATGTTCCACCAAACATCTAGCTTAATATCAGGAATGACAAGAAAAGTTGTGGTAAATTTTTCTAAGTAAAAGGCTACTTAAAGAGACATAAACCTAAATGCGATTTGTGATTTCCTGAATCATAAAGAAACATAGAGGACATGAATGGCACGATTGGGGAAACCTGAATAAGGATTTTATATTAGATGTTATTGAATCAATATTAATTTTGCAAGGTATAAAAAGGTATTTTACTTAGAAGTTACATACTGATGTATTTAGGAATAATGTGTCGTATTTGCAACTTTCAAATTGTTCAGTAAAACATAAAAGATGACTAGGCAGAGAAAGGTAAAGGTGGCAAAATGTTAAAAACAGGAAAATCTGGGTGAAGTAGATACGTGTTTATGCTAACATCCCGTTCTGGTTTTTTTACTGATTTTATATTCTTTCAAATAAATGCAGAATAGTGTATATTTTAAACCATGACTTGTTACCAAAACAAATTGAACAGTATATCTAAAATGCTGCCTTTGTGGCAGAAATAGAAACAAAAATATTCATATTTGCATACAGAAATCTTGGAAATAGAAATTTTAAAATCTAATACAATTTTTTTAATAGGGAGGAGAGAAGAGTGAGAATAAGACTCTCAATATATAACTTTTTATATTGTTTGCTTCCTTAAGTATGTAAAAGTAATACCTATTCAGAAAGAAAATTAAATGTAAAATGCAATAAATTATAGAAGAAAGAACACGGACTCTGAAGTCAAACTTCTTACGCTTCATCCAGTTCAATTACTTACTGCTTCAGGCAAATTTCTCAAGTCTTGCTTCAGTTTCCCTATCTGTAAAATAAAGATAATAACACCGAGCTGCTAGAGTTGTTAAAGTGAGCATGAAAGTACTTAAACATGCCTGGTGTTCAGCAAAGGAAGTTCTCAAAGGTGGAGTCCTCAAACCACTAGTAGATAAAACAGAAAATGTCTCCTTTTTTAAAATTTTTTTTGCAAAAGCTAAACTTATATTATCCTAAAAGAAAAAGCAATTCTAAGATTTTAGAGTTTCCATACTGGCAGGGGCTGCTTCATGGTATGAGTTTCCTAGAGTCATGGGGTGATGAAGCTGGAAATGTCTTTAAATATCACTAAGTCTACCCATTCTTTAACAAAGTTCCATGGATGGTGGCAGAGATGGGCCAAGAACTCGGACATGGGTTTCTCTGTTCAGCCTCTTGTTATGTGTCACAGGAGTCACTCAGGCTGAGACCACACTCTTTGATTTAATAAATAGTTTTTGAATGGCTACATGCTAGGTGCCTGGATTTAGCGATGAATAAAAATGTCTGCCCTCTGCAGAGAAGTGAGGCATGGGGAAGGGCAGAAGAGATTAAAAGATCACAAAGGGGCATGAGGAGGCTTTTGGGCGTGATGGATATGTTCATTATCACACTGTCCAAAATTCAGTATCAAACACTATTTGGGAATGGAATATGTAATTGAAGGAACACTAGAGATGTGACCTTGGTCACGTTGCATAACTTCTCCAAGTTTTAGCTTGCCTGTCATGCAATGGGAAAAATAATATTAACTCACGAGATTATTAGGAGCATAAGTGAGAGAAAGTGAGAGAAAAGTTATCTGTTAGCACTGTGATTTTGTTTTCAGACCTCTGTTGTTACACGAGAGTGAATCACCCCAAAGAGAGTCAATTGTAACCATAACTCAGTGGAACTAACCATCCACATTCATTCAGATGCCAACCCACTCATTTACAAGCCACCATTGCGTATAGAAATACACATGCAGCCACATCCCATGCAGAGGATTCAGGAAGGAACTGTGGCCCTGGAAACTTCAAGTTTTATTTGCTGAAGAATCTTGCACGGTGGAAGTTTTGCCTTTCTTGATAGCTCATCTAGAAAGTCATTGTGATCTCCAAGAAGACCTATCATCTTTGCATTCCACCTGGGCTAATCATCATACTCAGCTTTATCACATTCAACAGATGGTCCTTTTAGCTCCAGAACCCACCATTTTCAGTAACTCACAGGTATGCACCTTGAGGCCATGCATTTGATTAATCTATCTTACAACAACCTTAACCACAGTCAATACCAGTGATCCATACAAGCAAGACAGCATCACAGAGTAAATCTCTGTGCCCATGCCTGCCATCTGCAAATGCATGGGATTGATTTTTTTTAAAGTCACTATGGAGATAAATGATAAAATGCAGGACATGCTTCCTCATTATTACAGAAAAACGAGTGCAAATGGCCTAATAGTAGTGGCTAAACAACATCATAATTATATTCCAATTAAATCTGGAAATATATCCTCTGCTCTTGAGGCTTGCTTGTTTTTCTTATTTTCCCAGTCTTATGATCATTTAGTTCAGGGGTTGGCAAACTTTTCCTGCAAAGGGCCAAGTCCGTAAATATTTTAAGCTTTGCTGGTCAAGCATCACAAAGACATTACGAAGGTATTTATGTAACCATTTTAAATGAAACCATTTAAAAATTTAAAAGTCATTCTTAGATCATGGGTCATAAGAAAAAAAGAACAGGTGCAGGTTGAACTGGCCCACTAGCCATCATGTGCAAATCCTTGATTTCGCTGCATGCGATTTGGCTTCAGAATTTAACATAGTTGAATCCAGTTTTAAAGAGTTCTTTTTTTCTAAATTAATTAGAACATGACAACCTTCTGCTATGTCTTGGTGACTTATTTTAGGATGAGAAGGGGTTAAACCTCTGACAAATCTTACTGGACTTATTCCAGTGGAATTACTGAGAAATTGGAGTCCCTCCACTGTTTCTGTTTGAAATGTTTTTTACTTCAGTGTTTTTGGTTTTCTTCCATAACCTATTTAACAGAAAACACATTTTCATCAGTGCCCTTAGTCTTTCCCATACTTGGCATCCTTTTAGATATTAAAAAAATAAAAATTGTTGGGCTAATTAATTATAACTATTTTGTGAGCAGATAGAAACCAGCATTCATTCGTTGGCCTAAATTATTAGAATTCTTTTAACATAATAATATTTCTCAGATGAGTAGATATTTCTTTAGAGAAATGCCTTTTTCATATCCAGACTTTTCTCAAGGGAGAAATATTCACAGGGAAACTTAATTTTTTTTAACCTCTTTTTCCATATTTGGATCTCTACTCCCATACTTACTAATTCTTATTAATTCCTCTATTAATGTTTCCCCTTTTTTTTGTTTTGCTTTGTTTTGTAAGCTGATTTAAGAATCTTTCCTACTCCAGTATCTTAGTTATCATCTTCCAATGACTTGTGATTTTCTTTTTAAAAATATTTTGGTCTTCAATACATCTAGAGTTTATTTTTCTGTATCATATTAGTTAGGTCCTAATTTTATCTTATTTCCCCATGTGGAACTTGAATTACACCGACAGTATTTATTGAACAGCTTATTATTTTATTTTGCTTTGATTGTCTTCTCAATTCTACATCAAGGACTTAGATATGCTTGGGTCTATTTCTGGGCTCACTATTCTGTCCTAATTTTCTGTTTGTCTGTTGTTAGATGATGGTGCATTGTCTTAACTATAATATGCATCTCTATATTAATTTTTGACATCTGGTAAGGGATGTCTCCCTTCCCCATTTTGCTTTTAAATACTTATCTTGGTTATTATTTGATTTTTTTCTTCCATACATAGAATATCTGCTCTATTTCAGGGAAAGCACATTTGGAATTTCTATTGGAATGACACTTATTTTGTCAGTTGAACTAGGGAAACTTATCTGTATGGTATTGAGTCTTTGGAGACATGGTATATTTTTCTACTTATTTAGATCTACCTTTATGCCCTTCAATAATGTCTTATAATTTTCCCCATAAAGGATTTGTAGTTTTAGTATTAGATTCATTTCTAGATTTGTTTTTGTGACTATTCCCTATTACGTTTTCTGACTTTACTGCTTGTTTATAAAGCTGCTAATTTTTATGTTGATTATATATCAACTGGCCTTGATTAAATCTTTTATTAGTTTTGATAGTTTGTACACATAGATGATCCAACAGAATTTACAATCATCTTGTCAGGGAAAAAAATGTCAATTTTATCTTCCCCTTTAAAGCATTCTATAGCTTCTGTGTTTTCTGGTGTTACTGCACTGACTAGAAAAACCTATGTATTGAATAGCAGGGATGACAGTAGACATACTTGTCTTTTTTCTTACCTTAACGGGAATCTTTTGTGTTTCATCATTAAAATTTGTTTACTGTATATTTGGGAAAAATATCAAGTAAGTGAAATTTTTGAAATTTCCTTCAATCTTAGGTTTCTAGGAATTTTTAATCTTTTTTTAGGTTTATTTTTCTTGTTTTTTCTTATACTTGAAGTTCTGGGATACATGTGCAGAACATCCAGGTTTGTTACATAGGTATACACGTGCCATGGTGGTTTGCTACACCCATCAACCCATCATCTACATTAGGTATTTCTGCTAATGCTATCCCTCCCCTAGCCCCTGACCCCCTGACAGGACCCTGTGTGTGATGTTCCCCTCCCTGTGTCCATGTGTTCTCATTGTTCAACTCCCACTTATGAGTGAGAACATGTGGTGTTTGCTTTTCTGTTCTTGTGTTAGTTTGCTGAGAATGATGGTTTCCAGCTTCATCCCTGTCCCTGAAAAGGACAAATATTTTATGACTGTATAGTATTCCACGGTGTATATGTGCCACTTTTTCTTTTTTTTTTTTTTTAGACAGTCTTACTCTGTTGCCCAAGCTGGAGTGCAGTGGCATGATCTCGGCTCACTGCAAGCTCCGCCTCCCAGGTTCACGCCATTCTCCTGCCTCGGCCTCCAGAGTAGCTGCGACTACAGGCACCCACCACCCAACACCTGATAATTTTTATAAATTTAGTCAAGACAGGGTTTTGCCATGTTGCCCAGGCTGGTCTTGAACACCTCAAGTGATCCACTGACCTCGGCCTCCCAAAGGGCTGGGATTACAGGCATTTGCCAGTGTGTAGTTCATAGTGAGTGTATCACTGCCTCCTACAGGGCGATCATGGAAGAGCAAGACCCTGTCTCAGAAAAGAAAAGGAAAGAAAGAGGAAAAGAGAAAGAAATGCATAGTTTCCACTGTGATTTACTCTTTCCCATCTTTTATTGACTGATAATGAATCTAATTGCATTGTAGCCAAAGGACATGGGCTATAGGTTATAACCTGGATTCTTAAGAGCTGAAAATAGTCATTTTCAAACCTTTCCATGGGTGTTTGAAAGGGACATATATTCTCTATTTACTAGTTCAATAACTTATAGGCAACTATTAGATTAAGTTTGGGACTTCAATTGATTGAATGTCCTGTGTTCTTACTAAATGATCCTACTTGATCTTAATTTCTGAGAGAGATGATTAAATCTTCCTATACAACTATAGATATATCAATTTCTCTTCTGTGTGATTTTGCTTTATGCATACAATTTCATGAGAACTCTATTTGGCAGATTGTTCCTTTTATCATTGTAGTGTCTTTCTTTAACTCTAGTAATACTTTTGCCTTTACTTTTCCCTGATAATAATAGTTGTATCTTTGTCTGTTTCAGATATGTCTTTCTTACATATCTTTATTGCCTATCTTTCTGTCTTATTTTTCCTTAAGTTTGATAAAGCAGGGCAGAGCTGGATTTAAAAAAATCATCTGATAGAATTTTCCCTTTCCTATAGACTTGCTGTTATTAATGTTAAACAAAAATAAAAGTGGTACAATGAATTCCACAAGCTCATCACACAGACTCAACGCTGACAGGATTTCCATATTGTTTCATCCATCCATTCCACATACTATTTTCCTTCTTGTCCTTGTCCTTCTTCACTTTCTTGTCCTCATCCTTCTTTGTGTGAGTTTTTAAAACAAATCCTACTGCTACTCAAGATTTTTTCCCTCAAGCATAACCATGACACCATCATCAAATCTGAAAAAAATCAATTATTTTTAAACAGTATCTAATACTCAGTGGCTATTCAAATTTCCCAAAGTTACCTTGAATTTGTTTAAGAATGTTTATTAAGGTTGTCAAATAGGAGATTACTTCATAAAAATTAGCGGTATTCATATATATACACACATACACATATATATACATTTATATACATGCATCAGCAACAACCGATTTTTTTGTCAAAGAAAACAGTACCTATGAAGAACTAGACCTAGAAAAATGAAGATGATTGTTGTTGCAGTGCATGAAGTGTTTTGACAGAGGGGATGACAGTTGATTGGGCTGGAGGGAAAGGTAAGTGCCACATTATCAAAGAGCCATGCTAAGTCATACCAAGGAGTGTGAGTGGAGTACCGAAAACAACCTGGGGCCAGGTGCAGTGGCTCATGCCTGTGATCCCAGCACTTTGGAAGGCCGAAGCAGGTGGATCACCTGAGGTCAGGAGTTGGAGATCAGCCTGGCCAACATGGTGAAACCCTGTCTCTATTAAAAATACAAAAAATTAGCTGGGCATGGTGCTGCCTGCCTATAACCCCAGCTACTCAGGAGGCTGAGGTAGGAGAATCGCTGGAACCTGGGTGGCCAAGGTTGCAGTGAGCCGAGATCGCACCACTGCACTTCAGCCTAGGAAAAAAGAGCAAAACTCCATCTCAAAAAAAAACAACAACCTGATATACACAGAAAGGTATTAAGGAAGACACAAGTGATAAGGTATATCATTTTAGAAGGACACATTAGGTTGAAACATGTAGGATTAGAGGAGTCAAGACTGAAGTTAGTAATGAGAAGGCAGGTCAGAAATGATGATGGCTTAAAGTGGACTGTGAAAGTGAGGAAAAATGGGAGGGCAACTACTGGAAAACGGTAGAGGGGGTAGAATTGGTTGAGAATGAAGTAAAGGAGGAATCACTGGTAATGACCAAGATTCTGGTGTAGGCAATTGAAGGAATGATGGGGTCACTCCCAGAGAAGGAGCAGCATCTAGTTTGGCACATGTTGAATTGGAGCATCCTGTAGGACTGCTGGGCGACAATTTAAAGAGAAGCTTAATACATGGAGCAGAAGCTCAGGAGAGGGATGTGGATTTCCAAACTCATATTGGGAATAACTGTATACAGATGGTGCAGTGGATAGAAACTGGGCCTAACATAGATGAAAAATAGTATATTTGCAAGACAAGAAGAGAACGAGCTATAAATAAATCATTTAAAAATGGGAGGTCAAAGAATTGAAGCAAATCAAGAAAGTTCATGTAACTAAAGCCAACAGAAGGAAATGCTTCAAGACTTATTTTTCTCCCCTACTGTATTCTCAGCACACAAATCAGTGTTTGTCTCTTAGAAGGTAATCAAGATGTATTTGCAGAATAAATGAATGGAGAAAAGATTCATTAGTGTTTTCAGAGGCTGCCTAGAGGCCAAGTAAGATAAAGACAGATGCACATTAAATTCACTATCAAGAATTCTGCTGGTGACTTTGGCAAGAATTGTTCCTGTGGAATGGCGAGTGCCGAGTCCAGCCTGCAGGTGTCTTAAGATGTGGTGAATAGCGCTGAAGTGAAGGTGGAAAGTATAGGCAATTATTTCCATAGGAAGAAGAAGGGAAATTACAATGCCTGGAAGGTATTGTGTGTTAAGAGACATTTTTATTCGTTTGCTTTTTTAAAATCTGGGACATTTGACTATTTAAGCGCTGATGGGATACAGCCAGTGAGCTCAGACCATGTGAGAGAGAGGAAATGAAGATTGAAGATCAAAACAAAGAAAAGGATAGTCCTTCAATAGTGTAGTCCCAAGATGGTTGAGGGAATAGAGTTCAAAGAACAGAGGAGGTATCAGTCTTAGACAAAGGAAGGGCACTACATCCCCTCCAGGTAAATGCAAGCCAGATACGGTACAGGGCAGCTAATGAAATTCCCATTTGATGATACCTCATTTTTCTGTAAAGTGGGAGTCAAGATCATTTGCTGGGAATTGAGGAAAATGATTAATTTCCTGGGTTGCCTGGAATTTCTTAATTTATATTTCCATAGAACATATGTCATACCCTTAGGACCTCCCAGGAACCATCACTAATTAAGGCTTTTTAATAGGCCAACTATAAGTGCTGATTTTCATTATTTATTTCCTAATTTATGCTGCTCTCCAGCAAGAAAGTTGTCATGGTATTGAGCAAAGAAGACATTCATCCCTCTCCTTGAAACTGGGATATGGAAGTTCCTAAACTCTTTACCACCAGGGGTGCCTTTTAGAATGTTTCTCATTAGCCCTTATGTATTTGAAAGATGCTGTCTAGCAAACAAATCACATTTATAAAGTAAAAAAATAGACTTTTTTCATTAATTTAATGTAATATTTGTTCTTAGCCTTAAAAATTAACTGAGCACCATGCACAATCATGTTTGATTAATTGCATTCCAATCAAAATCAAAGGAATAAGACATTCCAGTTACTCTGTGAAATCTTACTGAGAGGGAATGTATGATGCTTCTTTAACAATATTGAAAACAACTTTTGGACTCTTATTATTTTTAATAGAACCCTGGGGAAAAGACTACTAGTATACTGCAACCACTTGAGCCTTGCTTTTCATTGCATTTTTAATTGCAAATCTTAAGGCGTTCAATACCAAAGTGTTTTCTTTCCCAAATCAAGAATGTGAACCCCCATTTTTCTTCATGTATATTAACCTTTAAATGGAAAATATGATTTATGAGTCACAAACCCTGAAAATAAATGGTTGATTTGGAACCTATTCAGCAAATCAAACCATCATTTACAAAATTACTTTGTTCTTGAAAGAGGTATGTCAACAACTCCAATACCTTGAAGCAATTGAGAGTGTTTAGTTTCTCCTTGAGAATAACAGTGAGTGACAACTTTATGAAAAAGCTACCAAGGGTGTTCTTATCTACCTTAATGCCTTAAAATAGAAGATATTAGAATTATGTAGAAAGAAGTCTGTTTATTTAATAAATACATCTTGAGCTTCATCTAATGAGCCACAGAACATTGAGATACAGGTGGTGACATGATAGATGCGAACCCTATTCTTGTGTGTGTTACATGAAACAAATAATACAAATAAGCATGGTATAAGTTGCTACAATATATAGGAAAATTATAACAAATTGCAACATGAAGGGAAAATATAGTGTGCAGTGAGGGATTATAACAATACAGCCTAATTTAAATGGAAATCAGGAGGCCTCAAGGAAGTTTCATTTAAGCAAAAGTTTTAAGTGGTAGTAGATTTGAGCTGGAGATGGACAGGGGTGGGAGGGATTTCCAGGCAGAAGAAATGGAACCTTTGAATGCTGCATGGTGCAAACAAGTTTTCTTTACCCCCTCTGTGCCCTCACCTAGGGCACAAGAGCCAGATGAGTACTTAGGGCGAACTCAGGGGATATGAAACAGTTACAGTGAATTTATTTCCATTAGGGCTGTATTTGCCAAAATGATTTCAGCAAAGGGTGACTCATTTACAATAAACATTTTCCTTTTGACAGTATCTTAAATTAGATTCTGAAGAAGGAGGTGACAAAAGACTAAGTGACCTGCTTTGGCCACGAAGAATGTACCAACTCCTTAGTGCACACCGTGTTACAAAAGGAAAATCCATTAGCTTCAGGAAAAACAGAAAACCAATCGTGATGATAAAAAATTGAAATGTAACTATTTCTTTTCCTCGTATATTACTAGTGAGCCACACAGGTATTCACTTTCAAATCATCACAACCAGAAAAGTCTCATGATTCATTTCTGTGTTCATTTCCATGTCTTATTTTGACTAAGGAAATGAAATGAAAACCTTTTGGTTGTCAGCTTCATGTTGGTTCATCCTTGCCTCTGGAGTACTCTGAGGATGACGTAGTTTCCCTAGCACCAACTAAAGCACCCTCTTTAGGAAAGACGTGACCCTAATTACAGATGTCACATATCTTCAATTTAAAAGTTAAATTACAGAGATCGGTGCTAATATTTATAAAAGAAAAGCAGCACAAAGCTAATGCAAGTAATATTTTCAGTGTATGGTATTTAACAGACACTTCCTCATCCCCTAAAAACCTCAGTAGATTTTACTGTCCCACACTTGAGCCATTTATAGTGCACTGTTCACTTCCTGAGAGAGGAGTAACTCTGCTAAGCCATAGAGGTATTCCCTGGTTAAGGAATGGTTCACTGAAGAGAACTTTCTGAAATGTGTATGTGCTCTCTAGTGGGATTCCATCTTAACATTCCTCACACCTCATTTATTCAAGGCTGGGAACCTAAGACCTTATAAGGCATACAGAAAGAAACATACTTCTCAACTGTTGCTATGCTGTTGCTGAACTCCCTGGGGAGTTCATAAATTAATTGCAAAAAATCTACAAATGTAACATTGGCAAAGTCTGTATTTTGTGCACAGATATGCACTACTATTTTTCCAATGTGTATAGGCCACAGTGATAAAATACATTGCCATTTTCAACAATTACTGAATTCATAATATTCTATTTTTTCAAACAATAGGTAGAAGGAAAATTATGTCGTAAATTCTGATGATCCAAATATTTAGAAATTAGTACAGTACTACACATTGACTTGATTGATTAAAGTAGTATTTTTTCAGATTTTGATCACACAACACTAACAGTTTTTTAAAAAACTGAGCTCATATATCTTAACATATTTATATCAACAAACAGCATACATGTACTGCTATACATATATATACACAAACATGTATATACACACACATATATATATATACACACACAGCCAATATTATTTTGGTCAACAGACAGCACATATGATGGTGATCCTGTATGATTACAGTGGAGTAGAAAAATTCTTATTGCCTAAGGATGCCATAGCCGTCATAACATTGTAGTATAACACATAACTCACGTGTTTGTGGTGGTGCTGGTGTAAACAAGCCTATACACTGCCAGTCACATAAGAGTATAGCACACACATGTATAGTACATAATACTTGATAATAACTGGGTTACTGGTTTATGTATCTATTAGATTGTTTATCATTATTTTAGAGTGTACTCCTACTTTTATATATTTTAAAAAGTTAACTCTATCACAGCCTCGGGTAGGTCCTGCAGGAGGTATCCAGAAGAAGGCCTTGTTATCATAGGAGATGACAGCTCCATACATGTTATTGCCCCTGCAGACCTTCCAGTGGGACAAGATGTGGAGGTGGAAGACAGTGATATTGATGAGCCTGACCCTGAGTAGGCCTAGGCTCGTGTGTGTGTTTGTGTCTTAGTTTTTCACACACAAGTTTATAAAGTTAAAAAATCAAAATAGATAAAAGCTTCTGGAATAAGGATATTAAAATATTTTTGTACAGCTGTACAATGTCTTTTAACCTGCTATTACAAAAGAGTAAAAAAGTAAAAAACAATTTAAAGTTTATAAAGTAAAAAAGTTACAGTAAGCTAAGGTTAACTTATTACTGAAGAAAAAATATTTTTATACATTTCATGTAGCCTAAGTATACATGGTTCATAAAGTCTTTCGTAGTGAACAGAAATGTTCTAGGCATTCACTCACTCACTGACTCACCGCAAAGCAACCACCGGTCCTGCAAGCTCCATTATAAGTATCCATTATAGGTTTACCGTTTTAAATATTTTACAGTGTGTCTTCACTACACCTTTCTATGTTTAGATAAACAGTCCTGTGCCACGTAATATTCCAATCAAGGAAGAACCACTATATGACAGCGGCCCCAAAAGATTAATAATACTGTGTTTTTCCTGTACCTTTTCTATGTTTAGATATGTTTAGAGACACAAATATTGACCATTGTGTAAGAATTTCCTATAATATTCAGTAAAATGCTGTACAGTTTTGTAGTCTAGGAGCAACGGTGTTTAACACTCAATATTTAGTAGGCTGCACCATGTGGAGTGCAAGCAGACATCATAGTGTCAGTGTACTCCATGATGTTCACACAATGACAAAATCACCTAATGATGAATTTCTCAAAATGCATCCTTGTCGTTAACTGATGTGTGATTATATATATATATAATATTATATATGTACTTTATAAAAGTTACATAAAAGGAAGTTTAAAACAATTGGCTAAAAATAAATAACGTGTTAAAAATTTCTTCCAGCACCCCTGCAATCTGGTGGCCTCGTTTTGTAAGATCATTGATAGAAAGAGGGAAAGGGTAAGGGCTGTCTGTAGAAATAACCGGAATTAAGTCATCACTTACTGAGAGAAACTGTACAGGTCAGTCTGACCTTGTGTAGAGGGCTGTTGGGTACTGCTGACTTATTCAATTTTTTTTTTTTACTGACTCTGGGCTTTAGTACAGCAATAAATCCCAAAGTCACACACCCACATTGTCTTACCTGCTAAACACGTCAGCACTGCTGAAAAGAATTATATGCTGGAAAAGGCAAAAACTACTGTCCGGGTGCCCCATAGAAACTGACCTGTATATGGAGCAACCTCGGCAGGCTGCTGCATCCTTTGATTGCTGTCCACACTTGACCATGGCTGTGAGCGCTGGGTCTGTTATAGACATGGCAGAGTGAGCAGTGTGCTTAAACTGGCCTCTATGTTTAAGAGACACACTAGGGCTGAGAGGGACATGCCTGGCATGATCTCATACTATGAAATTTCTTAGGAGGACACTAAATCCAGATCAGTGTAAATGTGATTTATCCATTTTCAAGTTTTGAAGAGAGGGAACTATTTTATAACCTTCAAGAAACTCGACAGTGATGTTATGGGGGTGTTCCTAGTTGTGGAATGCAACGAGCTATCTACCACTAGATGGGGGTGGGGGCAGGGAGGTTGGAAAGCCAGGGGACCAGGAAAAAGGGAATCTGTTACAGAGGTTAGCCACAGAGGCAGCCAGGAAGATGCAAGTTTTGAAAGCGGAGTCGCCAGGAGAAGTGGACTCTTCCAAAGAGTTTGACCCAATGGATGGACCAAGGAGGAAAGTGACTTAGAAGCAGGAGCCTTAAGAAGGCTCTTCTTTTTGATATGGCCAGGGTAAAGGTCAAAACAGTTGGAGAATGAGAATACACAAGTAAGATCCCTAGCTAGTGTTTTCTGGCTGGCGTTGGAGCTATGCCAGGCTTGCAAAGAAGCTTGGGAGAACAGGAAACAGATTTTCTCATGTTGGTTTGTCACCAAATAGGGGTGGTAACTACTGATGTTATGGGAACTATGATCACTAGGGGATAGAGCAGGAAATAACTCCTCATTTGCAGATCACAGCCACTGCCACATGCAACTGACCTCAGATTCAAGGGTGAAAAATTGGGTTTGTCAGGGAAGGCCAAGTTATATCTGCTAGAAAGAGTTTGCATGCCTAGAGATTAGGGCTCCTGAGCAATTACCTAGGTTCTGTTTCATGCCTTCTGGGCATTCTTTAAATTCAAAGATCCAAGAGAAAGATAAGACTAAGGAGGATAAAAGAACTGACTTGGAAAAGGTCTGGCACTTCACAACAGATCCTTTCCTCAGTGAGAAGTGAGAAGATATCTGGGTAGGCAGAAACCTTGGGACCATTCAACAGGACCATTCAACAGGGGAATCGTAACATTGAGGACAATGAAACACGCATTAGGACAAAATTGGCAGTCAAAAAATAGCTTCTCAATGCTGCTAAAGTGGATGCAAATTTTCAAATAATTACTGTTTTTTATACATCAAGATTTAGCCTTAGTGAACAGATATAAAGAAATTTAATTAAAGGAATTAGATGCTTACAAAACCCTTAGAGACTGAGTATGGAGGATTAATTCCAAGAATAATACCACAGAGCTGCTCCTCTGGGATAAGCACTACCTCTAGCACCATCAGGGAAGGGTGGAAGTTGGGAAGTTGCAAGAGCAACTGATGACCACAAGACCATCATGTCTCAGCCACAATGTAGGAAGCAAGGACCTAACTCCAAAACCGTTAGCTCCAGAATGGCACTGGACCTCCCAGATCTACCTCAGAAACTCAAGTGCTTGCATGCCTTCTTCTCTTCATTTGACTTGGTTTCCAATTTGAATCATGCACAAGTACATCTGAATGGGAGAAGTCAAATCATTTAATCATAATTAGAATTTTTAATATTTTGCCTGATTTTTGTAAGAAAAAATTAATTGAATATTATTATTCTGGTAGTGTTATAGTGTTATAATAACAAATACATTAAAGAAAAATGAAAATGACAGTAACAAAACCACACTTAAAATTGTCCTTAATTAAAAAAATGAAAAATAAGGAGATATAAGTAGGGTGTGGGGAATATTGAGTGAGATTTGTCAAATAGGGGGATGATTATTTTATAGGAGGTAAAACTCCAACTAGAATTTTAAAAAGGATTTGTTGAGCGAGTAAATGTTACAGTACCAATCAGACACACCTTGTGGAAGGGGGCATTTGGGTGTAGCTAAGTTTTCTGTTTCTTTTTTTTTTTTGAGATGGAGTTTTGTTCTGTCACCAGGCTGGAGTGCAGTGGCACAATCTCAGCTCACTGCAACCTCTGCCTCCTGGGTTCAAGTGATTCCCCTGCCTCAGTCTCCCAAGTAGCTAGGATTACAAGCACGTGTCACCGCGCCCAGCTAATTTTTTGTATTTTAGTGGAGACAGAGATTGAGAGCCAAGACGGTCTCAATCCCCTGACCTCATGATCCACCCACCTTGGCCTTCCAAAGTGCTGGCATTACAGGTGTGAGCCACCACGCCCGGCCAACAGGTTTTATCTGTCACTGACTCCAGGCAATACACTGCTGGCAACACATCATGTGATTACATATTTGCATCACCTTGCCTGCTTTAGTCATCAGATGTGGGCTTGTTGGGGTGATCAGACCCAACACCAGGTCGTGGGGGTGACGAAGTCCAGCAGAGTCAAAGGAATGAGAAAAGACAGTTTGAGAGAGAAACTGAGGGCCAATGCGAGTATGGAGGCTGCAAAGACCCTGAGCTGTGAAAACCCAGACTATTTGTTGGTGACCAAACAAAGAAATAGGTGGTGAGAATGTGGGGGTGAAAGGGCAAGTGCGTGATCTACAGCTGCGATGGTTTAGCATTTCCTTTGCGGCATATGGAACATGTTCTGCTACTCGAGATAGTGGGGAGCATGTTCTTCTAGTTTAAGCTAGAAGCAAGGAGCCAGCAAGTCTAGACTCATTCCAGAGGCCATAAGGGGTTTTATGCCCTGAGTCCTGGATGTTATGTCAGACAAGCAAGCCCTGCCTCACCTTTTTTTCCCAACACTCAGCTTTTTCCCAACATGGGCTGAAAGGAGTCATGGAATGAAAAAGGCAAAAACTTGCCCTGCTGGTATTTGTAGAAAAAAATATAAAATAAAAGCATCATTATTCTTGTAATGTTATAGTGTTATGTTGTAATGGCAAATAACCACAAAGAAAAACAAAATGACAGTGAAAAAACTATAGAATAAATTCTCTTTAATTAAAAATATGACAATTTTTTGTTACATCTTTATACTCTATTCCTGGGTTTGAAGCATTATATAGTACCAAAGTCTTCGGTATGGCCAGAGTGGGGGAGGAAAAAAAAAACTCAACAAGAAATGCTTGCCCCTTGGAGTGGATGCAGGAGTGGGCCACATAAATTCCCCCTTCTGGATCAAGGAACTTATTCCCCCAGTGGCCAGGAGTATTAACTAGAGACTCCCTCTTTGGGAATTGCCCTCCAATGAAGGCACCTGCCTTGCCTAAGGTCCTACTCTTTCTGGGGGTGTGATTGGCAGTCCACATGCAATGACCGGTAGATTCAGTGATACAAAAGTCTGACCTCCTTGCCTCAATTCTGGACCAATCCGAAAGACCCTCCCAGCTCCAGAATTCCCCATGGAATTGGCTGTAGTCTCTGTTGCAACCACCTTGCAGTTTCCCCCTTGCATTCTTCCCTATCTTGCCACCTTGCTTTCTTACAAATATTCCCAAGAGCATCCCCCAATAACTCCAGCAATCCCATCTTCAACTCGGAGTCTGGTTCCCTGAGAATTCCACTGAAGACATTACTCTAAAACTCGGGATCCTTTTAGTGATGTCAAAGCCTCAAGGAGGCAAAACATGAATTTCAGCACATGACTCTAGATAATGTATTTTTATCCCATTCTGAATGTTCTATCATATCTGAAGGGCTGGCTGAGTTATCCCACCACGATACATTTACAAAAGAAACAAATTGGGAAGAAAGAAATAGGAGTGAACACCAAGAAATTGACTGTCAGCTTCAGATTAAGAGGCCATAGCCCTTTTAAAAACATGAACCAGCCAGGTGCAGTGGCTCACGCCTGTAATCCCAGCACTTTGGAAGGTCGAGGCAGGCAGATTACAAGGTCAAGAGATTGAGACCATCCTGGTCAACATGGTGAAACCCTGTCTCTACTAAAAATACAAAAATTAGCTGGGCATGGTGGCATGCGCCTGTAATCCCAACTACTCAGGAGGCTGAAGCAGGAGAATCACTGGAACCCAGGAAGTGGAGGTTGCAATGAGCCAAGATCGCACCACTGAGCTCCAGCCTGGCGACACAGTGAGATTCTGTTTCAAAAACAAACAAACAAAAATCAAGAACTATCCTCCTATATATTTTTCCATGCCATCTCCCCTAGCTTTCAATCTACCAGATGGGGAAGGAACTTAGATGGAAAAGAGATGGGAGAGAGACTCGGGGTGTACAAGATTGGTCGAGGTGGAAACTACTGAAAGTGTCACTCGGAGGCCAGCTGCAGATAGAGGAACAGCTGATTCATTAGGGAAGATGACGGAAACCTAAATGAGAGGAAGCGTAACTGAGAGTAGCAAAGGAAACGCTCTACTGCTCACTAAAATTTCTCGTGGAAACTAAGAAAACTTGTGAAACCCGGAGTTTAGTCCTAGTGGTTTTCTCCTTTGATACCACTTCTGGAATTGTTGGAATGGACAGAAGCACTGAACACCAAGAGTATCAGGAATAGTTTAGTATTGCCATAGGGATTCAGAAACCTGGGTATATTTATATAGGACTGGAACTCCAGGCATCTACCTAGATTGGGTAAACCAGGAATAAATTGGTGAGTGCTTATATTCTTACTTTATTGTACCATTATACTCTGGGACTGCTAGGTGATACCATTTTGCCCCTGATAGGAGAATCTTAGAGGTTCATCTCTGTTTTGACTGACCTGCCTGCAAATCTTTGGAGGCTTAATCAGTGCAGACATGGGACCAGAAAGATGATTGTTCACAAGTTCACTTTCTCTCTAAAGCGATTGTCAACATGGCAGCTTATGCTGCCTCTCAAATTTCAACCGCTCAAATGGTGATTCCATTGCTGAAGCCAGGATTAAATTTACAAACTGCATTTGGCTGCTGGATGGCTACACCCTGGATGGGCAACAGCAGGAAAAAAAATTTTGTTTTTCTGAGAAAGGATTTTACTGTGTCACCCAGAGCTGGAGTGCAGTGGCATGATCACAGTTCACTGCAGCTTTGAACTCTGGGGCTCGAGCAATTCTCCCATCTCAGGCTCCCAAGTATCTGGGACCAAAGGCACATGCCACCACACCCAGCTAATTTTTGTATAAATTTCTAAATAAACAAATAAAATAATTAAAATGCCTGCCAATTTCTACAGTCCTGGAAAGCAGTGACTATGACCCCCAAATAGAAGCAAATCTTATCAGTAATGTTTTAACTACTGTTTAAAAAAAATAAAATTCCTGACTTGTAAGCAATGAGAAGTGTTACAGAAGCAATGGGGAATTAGGTAGTTGGCATCACAGGCTCTGTGATGATTTTGGAGCTTTATTACTTGGAATACATTCATCTAATTGCCACCTACTTTCTATAAAATACAAACATAGCTTCTTGAAGACAAGAGTAAACATCTCTAAGTTGAAGGGGCACATAAACAGAATCAAGAAATATGAAACCTCCTGGGAAGAACAACAAGAGCATCCTACCCGAATGTGTGCCCTTGCTGCTGTCCCGGAGCTGCTCCCTGAGCTGCACTGTGAGGACTGACATCAGTCGCCACATCCTCTCCTTCCCCATGGGCCTTACCAACACACCAAACAAGAGTCATTGCTTGCTGACTCCTTTCTCCTTTCTGATTACCTGTTTCTTTGTGTCTTCTCTGTACCTTCTTAGAGTGCTCAGGGTGTCTCATTAGACTTTTACTTTGAGCTTGTGGTTGTCAGTCCCCTGCTGACGATGACTCACTTTGGGCTGGTAAGGTAGGCCACTGTTTGCAAACTCATGGCACAGCAGGTCTGGATAAAAGAGGAAGTTCTGTGTGCAAGTGAGAAATGGGCACCACGCACAGAGGAGAGGCTGCTAATAGATTCTCTCACACTAATTAGCTGGGCACCTTCAGAGAGCTCCACAGCACCTCTGGGGGCCTCAATTTCCTTCTGTCTAAAATGAAAGCATAGGTCTTTTAGGAGTCTCTTTAGTGCTAACATTGTATGACAAAAGACTGCTTTTTTTAAAGCTTTGTTTTTGTTATTACACTTTAAGTTCTGGGATACATATGCAGAATGTCCAGGTTTGTTACATAGGTATACACATGCCATGGTGATTTGCTGCACCCATCAACCCGTCATCTGTATTAGGTATTTCTCCTAATGCTATCCCTCCCCTAGCCTCCTACCCCTGACAGACCCTGGTTTGTGATGTTCCCCTCCCTGTATCCATGTGTTCTCATTGTTCAACTCCCACTTACAAGTGAGAACATGTGGTGTTTGCTTTTCTGTTCCTGTATTAGTTTGCTGAGAATGATGGTTTCCAGCTTCATACATGTCCCTGCAAAGGACATGAACTCATCCTTTTTTGTGGCTGCACATATTCCTTATGTGCCACATTTTCTTTATTCAGTCTATTATTGATGGGCATTTGTGTTGGTTCCAACTCTTTGCTATTGTAAACAGTGTGCAATAAACATACGTGTGCACGTCTTTATAGTAGAATAATTTATGATCCTTTGAGTATATACCCAGTAATGGGATTGCTGGGTCAAATGGTATTTCTGGTTCTAGATCCTTGAGGAATCACCACACTGTCTTCCACAATGGTTGAACTAATTTACCCTCCCACCAACAGTGTAAAAGTGTTCCTATTTCTCTACATCCTCTCCAGCATCTGTTGTTTCCTGACTTTTTAATGATCACCATTCTAACTGGTGTGAGATGGTGTCTCATTGTGGTTTTGATTTGCATTTCTCTAATGACCAGTGATAATGAGCTTTTTTCCACGTTTGTTGACTACATAAGTGTCTTTTGAGAAGTGTCTGTTCGTATCTTTTGCCCCCCTTTTGACGGTTTTTTTTTTCTTTTTTTTTTTTTTTTTGGTAGATTTGTTTAAGTTGTTTGTAGATTCTGGATTATTAGCCCTTTGGTCAGATGGATAGATTGCAAAAATTTTCTACCATTCTGTAGGTCACCTGTTCACTCTGATGATAGTTTCTTTTGCTTTGCAGAAGCTCTTTAGTTTAATTAGATCCCATTTGTCAATTTTGGTTTTTGTTGCGATTGCTTTTGGTGTTTTAGTCACGATATCTTTGCCCATGCCCATGTCCTGAATGGTATTGCCCAGATTTTCTTCTAGGGTTTTTATGATTTTAGGTTTCTCATTTAAGTCTTTAATCAATATTGAGTAAATTTTTATATAAAGTATAAGGAAGGAGTCCAGTTTCAGTTTTCTGCATATGGCTAGTCAGTTTTCTCAACACCATTTATTAAATAGGGAATCCTTTCCCCATTGCTTGTTTTTGTCAGGTTTGTCAAAGGTCAGATGGTTGTAGATGTGTGGCATTATTTCTGAGGCCTCTATTCTGTTCCCATTGGTCGGTCTATCTATATATACACATACACATATATATATATAAATACATATATATGTTTTGGTACCAGTACCATGCTGTTTTGGATACTGTAGCCTTGTAGTATAGTTTGAAGGCAGGTAGTGTGATGCCTCCAGCTTTGTTCTTTTTGCTTAGGATTGTCTTGGCTGTACAGGCTTGCTTTTGGTTCCATAGGAAATTTAAGGTAGTATTTTCTAATTCTGTGAAGAAAGTCAATGGTAGCTTGATGGGGATAGCATTGAATCTATAAATTACTTTCACCAGTATGGCCATTTTCACGATACTGATTTTTCCTATTCATGAGCATGGAATGTTTTTCCATTTGTTTGTATCCTCTCTTATTTTGTTGAGCAGTGGTTTGTAGTTCTCCTTGAAGAGGTCCTTCACATCCCTTGTAAGTTGGATTCCTAGGTATTTTATTCTCTTGGTAGCAATTGTGAGTGGGAGTTCACTCATGATTTGGCTCTCTGTTTGTCTGTTATTGGTGTATAGGAATGCTTGTGATTTTTGCACATTTATTTTGTATCCTGAGAGTTTGCTGAAGTTGCTTATTAGCTTAAGGAGATTTGGGGCTGAGATGATGGGGTTTTCTAAATATTCAATCATGTCATCTGCAAACAGGAACAATTTGACTTCCTCTCTTCCTATTTGAAGACGCTTTATTTCTTTCTCCTGCCTGATTACCCTGGCCAGAACTTCCAATGCTATGTTGAATAGGAGTGGTGAGAGAGGGCATCCTTGTCTTGTGCCAGTTTTCAAAGGGAATGCTGGAAGCATTCAGTATGATATTGGCTGTGGATTTGTCATGAATAGCTTTTTTATTATTTTGAGATAAGTTCCATCAATACCTAGTTTATTGAGAGTTTTTAGGATGAAGGGGTGTTGAATTTTATCGAAGGCCTTTTCTACATCTATTGAGATAATCATGTGGTTTTTGTCATTGGTTCTGTTTATGTGATGGATTATGTTTATTAATTGGCATATGTTGAACCAGCCTTGTATCCCAGGGAGGAAGCCGACTTGATCGTGGTGAATAAGCTTTTTGATATGCTGCTGGATTCAGTTTGCCAGTATTTTATTGAGGATTTTCACGTCAATGTTCGTCAGGGATATTGGCCTGAAATTTTCTTGTTTTACTGTGTCTCTGTCAGTTTCAGTCTGCAGCTCCCAGTGAGATCAACGCAAAAGACTTCTTTTAAACAAAGTCTGAGATGTCAGAATTTTAGACAAAGACCAAAAATAACTGAAGGGAGAAATGCACAAGCAGATCAAAGACAAAACTCGGGCCCCATCCTCTATTTCTCCTATTAAAATGAATGAGGATGGAGAAATGAAGTGCAAACGACATGCAGGTGTAGGGCCCAAGGGAAAATGTCCCCTTTACCCTCTGAAGGTTTGCTGAGGCAGAAAGGCAGATTAATAGTAGAAAAGGCACACAAAATTAACATCCACAGGGCGAACCACAGTGATTTACCCTATCACACAGTGGGGTACAGATGCTTCTATACCCTTCTCCTTAGAGAAAATCGATCTGGGAAATTGTGGATTTTTTGAGTGTGGTAGTAAATAATGTTTAGGGCAATTCAATGGCCTTAAAAAGCATACAATGATCTGGGAAAAAGTCTGTTGGGCCCATTGAGCAGACAATAGTTTGTGACAAATTTTGTCCTGGTGTGTTAACAGACTAGTCTTTCTTTCTATAAGAGGAGTTTAGTTAATGAAAACTTAGGGAAGGAACCCAGAGGTCATTGTTTTCATCTTTGATGGGTCTGGACTTTAGGCAGATGAGGGAACTTCAGGGAACAACTTGATCCTGCACTTTAGGAGAGAGAAAGGATTGAGAGGCAAGAAGTGGGGAGGTGAGAGAGGCCTTGATGTTTCTTCAGTTTAACATGTCAAAACACCATATTTTGGGGTATGACTTGCTCAGCCCCATTACAAGTTTAAGCAGCTCATGTAGATGGTCCAGTCTTTGGCTCGTGGGTCCATGTTTTTATGGCTTGTGTGTACCATTTTTTATCAATTAATTGAGCCACTTTTTATTTTAAAAAGTGCTCAGCACCAGCCAGCCCTGTTGCCTGTCACTTTCAGGGCCCAAGGCTGTCCATTTCTGCCTCCTGAAAGTTAGCTGTGGGCTCTGGTTACTACCTGGTATTCTGTCCCTGTTGGGAGCATTGTTAGCCTCTATAGGTACTCAAAGCTTGGGCCTGATCCTTGCCTCCACAGACAAGAGCCCACAGAAACCATGACTTATGTTGATAGTGAGGAACGGAATCCTGCCTCCCTGGAACAAGCCTAGATGATGTCTTTGCCTGATTTTAATCCCTAGATTTCTGAAGCCCACACCTGAAGAAATACTTATCCTAGTAGCATTTCCAACGTTATTCATTCCCTCTTGATTCCTTTCTTCCTCCACTCACAATTTTCTTACCCGTCACTCAGTAAAAGACAATCAGATGAGGAAGATATCTTTTCAAAGAACGGTAGTTCTTTTTTATCTTTTCAGGCTAAAACCTGCAAGCTGGAAGTATTCATGAATACTTCATGAAGTCATTTACACTGAACCTTCAGCCAAAGTTCTCAAAGGAACTGGCAAGCATTACCTTCTAAATGTTGACCCAAGACCATTATTATTGCATCAAAGATGAAAGAAAGAAAACAAGAAGTTAAGAGAATGTCTCAAAGTTCCGTGTTGAAAGAGATCCCAAAATGCTTAAGTACTCTCTCCACCCTCAAGCCATTAAGGCAATGGAGAGAATGGGGTCAGTGCTGAAGTCAGCAGTGCCAGGCTCTGGTGTCTTCAAATGTGGCCTGATGTCCCTACCCATTCACAGCTCACGTTCTCTTGGAAGACAAGGTCTCCCTGGAAATCTGCAGCCTTTCCTGAATTCCCTATCACCAGATAATGGCGTTTCCAGCCATCTGGGTAGTTCTTTAACTTCTCTCCCTTCTCTCCTCTTCTGTATCACCAACTCCAATGAATCCTACTTCCAAAATCTCTCTCAAACTCCATTCCTTTTCTTGTAACTTTTGCAGCCTTTGGTCAATCCCTTATTGTCTTTAATGTGGACATACTATAAATATTCTAATTAATTTTCTACTATTCCTGTCCTCTCAGAAGCATGTTTTATTCCACCTCCTGGAATGACACTTCTAAAATGTAAACCAGAGCATGTCACTCCCCTTCTTAAAAGAGGTATAGTCTACCTGTAACCTTAGCAATGCATAGAGCTACTGAAGTTGCATTAATAATAGACACTCAAATACTGTAAGCTTAAAAGGCTCTTTCTCTTCTTGTTTTCCGTGAGTACCTGGAAATGTTACATTACACATGTGCATCACGTGGTTCATCTTTTGGGCTACCCACAACACCAGACTTTTCACAACCAACATACCTCTATTGCCCCAGGCACACCTGCTCCCACACCACTGTGCAGGCACTGTCTCATCATTACTCTTGGGCCACCACCCATAATGTCTGGTCTGCCATCATTGGCTCAGGATTACTTATACATTTCTTTGCTGTGATATGTATTGGAAAGTGAATTCCTGTGATGAATGTTAGGCTCTGTCAGAGGGTCCTATGCTTGTTTTCTGATGTTTTAACATTTTTTTGGCTTTTCACAGACAGTGTTTGTACTCTATCTTCTACCTCTAGCGGGCCTGTGCACCCCTTTAGTGTGGCCAGGTCAGGGATACATTTATCATGTACCTGGAACCACTTCTCTCCCATTCTCTCATTCTGTTACTAGTTGGACTCAGAGAACCAAATCTTTCTTTTCTTGGGGTGGATTCTCTCTCAGGCATTCCTGCGCCTTCTGTGGTTAGCTTCCGTTTGTTGCCTCCAGTATGTTAGGCATTCCTGTAGATGTCTAAAACCCAATTGTTGTCATTATTTGAGCTCTTTTCTCAGAAGCTTCCTTAGCTCCCATGAATTTTAATCAAATCAAATAAGTCTTAAGAGGACTTCCATCAAGGGCTTCACAAACCTTGTTATCTCTTAGGTTCAACTGGGTCCCATATTACATTTTCATTTCCTCAAAATATTTGCAGGATTAAAATCCAAAAACTTTCTCAGGATAATATAGAGTCCTTGAGAATCTAGCTCTTCCTGGCTGGGTGTGGTGGCTTACACCTGTAATCCCACCACTTTGGGAGGCCGAGGTGTGCGGGTCACCTGAAATCAGGAGTTCGAGACCAGCCTGACCAACATGGAGAAACTCTGTCTCTACTAAAAGACAAAAATCAGCTGGGCTTGGTGGCACGTGCCTGTAGTTCCAGTGACTTGAAAGGCTGAGAAGGGAGAATTGCTTGAACCCAGGAGGCGGAAGTTGCAGTGAGCCCAAATTGCACCACTGCACTCCAGCCTGCGCGACAGAGCGAAGACTGTCTAAAGAAAAAAAAAAAAAAGCTCTTCTCGTTTCCAGTTTTGTCTCATCATTCGTTGTCACTGTCCTAACTCCCCAGCCTCAAAACATTTCTCCACTAATCTGACCCTCCCTGGATGCAAAGCCTTGTGTTCTTCTTCAACCTGGAGTGCCTTTCTTGAAACCCCTGTCCACCAAACTCGCACTCCAATTTCAAGACCCAATTCAAGTGTTACGTCCTTGTGAGCCCTCTCAGACCCCTCGAGGGGGTGCTCGTTGCTCTTCACTCTGCATTCACTCTCTGTCTGCATCATCTTGTGTTCATCCTAATATGGTGTCAGTGTGACACTGCCACACGTCTTGCCCAGCCGCTGTGAGCTCCTTGAGCACAGAGAAGAAATTCACTTTCCGGAAACATCAGCCCTGAAAAAAAAATTGAGAAAGAATAGTCAGAGAAATAATAGGGAAACCATAGAAACTCATCAGATTAAGTCCTCTGTGGAACAAGGCATGTGTAAAGAAATGAAATATGTCACATAAAGAAACTTTAGAAAATATTCAAAACAGGTTTGAGAATAAACTGGCATTTCTTTTAGCACTTTTAGTAAAAAGATAAATTTTATATAGATGCAAGTGATGGATTAGCCAACAATAGCAGAAAGCCTGCTGGTGATTAATATAACTTCAGGATGAAAGGAAACTGTCTATGCTGATAACTTCTCTCTTCAGACAAATCGTGTGGAATAGAAACTGTAATTACACTGCACTAGTCTTCAAACCAAGGAAACCCATTAGTAACCAAGGAGCTTGATTAAATCCTGCAACAGAAAAAGGGGTGATGGAACTTCCTCAAGGCCTCAGTGAGAGAGACGATTCTCCCCCAAATCAAGTGTTGGGATGGAGAGACTTGTTTTTACTCAAAATCAGATCAGAGAAAGATCTTTAAATTAAGGATTACTACTTATCTTCATCTAAAATGTTTATCCCCTTAAATAGTTTTGTCAACTCTAATTTATTGCTATGTTGTGGTTTTAAAGTTATATTTTGTATGATTGGGAAAGAATATACAGCTAGTACTTAGTTAATTGCTTCTTTGTGAAAACTGCCTTGGAATCATAAGGCCAATAGCCCAGGAATCACTATAACCTGTTTGAGCACCACATCTCAGGTACATTGCTTAGGAAGGAAAGTCATTATGAAAATGTACTATTTCTGTTTCCAGTCCTGGTGAACCCAAAGATCTCCCTTTATTGTTTCTAAAAACCAAGCTTAAGCAACCAGCTTTATGTTTGCCTTGTTTCTCCTGAAACTTCAGTCCTCCAAGGTCGAGATCATCTTTCAAACAGAAAGTAAATTCAATCCAATTTTATACCCCAAAATCAGGACACAAACAAGATCTTGAAGGAGTAGAAAAAACCTGAGTCCTCAACTCCTTTCTCAAAAACTCTAACCCCACAAGGGGTGGGGTTAGTTTTCTTTATGACTCTCTTTGCCCCTCAGTGGCCACCAGAGTTGGATAGTAATGAAAGTGGCGGTGGCCCTAGTGGTGATAACTACGTGTTGAGACTCAGTTATATGCAAGGTATAATGTCAAGCATTTCCTCTTTCGAATTTCTTTTTTTAATTGACACATAAAAATTGTACAATTTTATGGTGCACAATATGATGTTTTCATGTATTTATGTGTTGTGGAATGGCTAAATCAAACTAACTAGCATAGGCATTACCTCACATGCTTATCTTTCTTTGTGGTGAAAATACTTAAACTCTACTCTCTTAGCAAATTTCAGGTAGTCAGTGTATTGTTATCTGCAGCCACCATGATGTGCAATAGATCTCTCAAACTTACTTACTCCTGTCTAACTGAAATTTTATGTCCTTTGACCAACATCTCCCCA
Source organism: Colobus angolensis palliatus (assembly GCF_000951035.1). Classification (NCBI taxonomy): domain Eukaryota; kingdom Metazoa; phylum Chordata; class Mammalia; order Primates; family Cercopithecidae; genus Colobus; species Colobus angolensis. The sequence goes on along the minus strand of NW_012115311.1, from coordinate 2,877,488 downwards.
ATTCCCTCCTCCCCCAGCCTCTGGTAACTGCTATTTTACTTTCTGTTTCTATGGGCTCAACTTGTTTAGATTCCACATAAAGGTGAGATCAGGCAGTATTTATCTTTCTGTGCCTGCTTTCTATCACTTAACATATTGTCCTCTGATCTCATCTATGTTGTCACAAATGACAAGATTTTCTTTTTAAAGGCTGGATAGCATTCCATTGTGTTTCCATAGGAAAATACACCACATTTTCCTAATCCATTTATCTGCTAATGGACACTTATGTTGATTTTTGTATCTTGGCTATTGTGAAAAATGCTTCAATGAACATGGAAGTGGAGATTAACTCCTTAACACACTGATTTCATTTGTTATTTTTATTTTATGGGCAAAAATAATTGAGCTTCATCAAGGAGAAGTAACTCACCTTGGCTCATTTAAATATTAAGGAGCAAAATGAGAATTCACTCTTAAGTCTCGATGATGACCTAGTTTTCAAAACCCCAATCCATACAGAGTGGTCTCATCACTCTATGATCTGAATATGCATCCTCATCCTTCCTTATAAATTTTGAAAGTCCTTGAATATAATTGGAATTAGATGACATTCAGTTTAGATTATTTTTGATGATGAATGAATTAGTAATAATAGCAAACCAATGAACATCACTATGCCTTTATCTAATTGTCAAAATTCATTTAATTCTGAGTTAGTCAATAGAATAAATATTTAAAAGTCAGTTAAGTGTAAATCATTCAACGTTTTTATAATTTAGACAAAATGGCAGTTATTATTTGACATGGCAGATGCCCTATGTACCAGGCTGTCTCACCCCTTGCCATGTTCCTGCTTAGTTTCCTCTGTACTTGTAACATGTTTCTCCACCTCCTGCCACACGGTGCTTGGCATATGAGAGGAAATAACTGATCTCTGGTTTTGCACCTGTGTTTGGCTGCATGCTTTGTCTGTTTGCAGAGGGTCTTGCTTGGCTGCTATTGCCACTGTTCCCTGGTTTGGTCCAGGGCCACTACTAACTCAGGTCTTCCTTCTGTCATAGCAGGTGTAATAAATTTCTATGGCTGCTATAGCAAATTGCCGCAAACTTAGTTGCTTAGGCAATACAAATGTATTATCTTTCAGTTCTGGAGGCCAGATATCAAAATGAGTCTCATTACATTAAAATCAAGGTATCAAAAAGGCTACATTTCTTTTTTGGATGATGTAGTAGAGTGTATTAGTCAACGTTTTCCAGAAAAACTGAACCAAGAGGAAATATATACGTAGTGAAAAATCGGCTCCCATAAGTATGGAGGCTGAAGAGTCTCACAATCTGCTGTCTGCAAGCTGGAAACCCAGAAAAGTCAGTGATATGATTCCAGACCAAGTGCAAAGACCTGAGAGCCGGGGTGCCAATGCTGTAAATCTCAATCCAAGGGCAGAAGACTGCATGTCTGCTCAAGCAGCAAAGCAGAGCCAGCAAATCCTTCCTTCCTCTGATTTTTGTTCTACTCTGGCCCTCAAAGGATTGGATGGGGGCCATCTACTGAGTCCACCGATTTAAATAAATGCTAATCTCATCTGGAAACACCCTCACAGACATGCCTGGAAATAATACTTAATCTGTGCACCTCATGGTCCCATTCATGTTGACACATAAAATTAACCGTCACAGAGAGAATCTGTTTTCTTACCTTTTCCAGTTTCTAGAATTTGCTGGCATTTCTTGGCTCATGGCTCCTCCCTCATTCTTCAAAGCCAGCAAAGTTGAGTCTTTGTCACATAAAATCACTACTTCTGTTATCATACATTTTCAGACTCTGTCCTCAGTCTCCTCCTTCCTGTGATTACCTTGGACCCACTCTGATAACCCAGGATAACGCCCCCTTCTCACGGTCAACTGGTTTGCAAGCTTATTTCCAACTGCCACCTGAATTCCCTGTTACCATGTAACATAACATATTCACAGGTTCTGGGGATTAGGAGGTGGGTGCCTGTGGGTGTTCGTTATTCTGCCTACCACAACAGGGCATGCAGGTGGAGAGGCTCATGAGGAGTGGGTAGCAGGGTGCGGTTGGAGAGTGTAACACATGGACAGAGCATGTGGTCCCTGCACTCAGAACCAAGCTCAGATGCCAGCCTCATGATTTGCAGCCGCATGACATTCAACAGGTCACCTCACATCAATGAGCTCATTTCCATCATCTGTAAAGCTGGAGGGGACCATGTGAATAAATGATATGATACGTTTAAATTGATTAGCACAGAGCCTGAAACTTAAGAATAACAATTATAGCAACTAAGATTTTTGAGCTCTTATGAAACGCTCAATGAAATTACAACTATGATTTGGATGATGATGATTTTGATGATGTAGCTGAGAGTCTGAGGTAAAGTTTGGCCAGTCAACAGTCGCAACAGGGATTGAAATCAAGAATTAATACATCAGAGCTCTGGAGTCTGGGGTGGTCCTAGTGATAAGTGTTCAAAACTGGCCAGCGTTTGCTCTTGTTAAAGCGTAGGACAATTTGCCCTCTCTGCTAAATCATCTGTTGTGTCTTATCCTCTTCTCACTGCCCTTTTAAGACTTCAAAGGTTATTGTTCACCATTTAGCTGACTCTTCAAAGTCAGTGTCCCCTGGCAGCATTTTAAGATGCATAAAGAAGTTCAAAAGCAACTCCAAATTATCGGGGCTTGGGTCCTGTGTCTTCAGATGTCTCCTTGTTACCTACATGGTTCAGTAGAGACCATAGCCTTGAAGTCCTTAAAATGAATATCCCTAGATAAAACACACCCTCTTCATCTTAGAAAGAATATCCTTGTGAAATAGCTCAGCTAATGACACACACATTAACTGACAGAAACAATTTAGCAACTGTCATCATATAACAGAATAATGACATCCTGGGTTTCAGGGAGAGACTGACTTACTAAGGGAGAGTATCTCAAAACTAGACAATGCAGACTACTTTATACTTAACTGATTATTACATACACATATCGTTTAATAGCTTAAGATACTTGCAAATATTTCCAGCTTTGTTTTCAACAGTATAAAATAAGGTTTCTTATTTAAAAATTAGTACTAGGTGCTAAACTATCAACCTCCTCTCCCTGTCCCTGGGATCATTTAAAATAGTATAACACAATTATAAAGTCTGAGTATCTAAAGCAGAAATGGTCACTGGTTGGCATTTATGCTGTCCCTCTGCTCCCCTTACCCTCATCTGCAAGACAATCAACACTGATAAATCATTTCAAAAATAATAGTCAATGCTCTTCTACAGGTAGGCATAAAAAATCAGCTGGAGATGGCCCACAAGATGAAACCTAGCAGACATTGAGCCTACAATGTTTTAGTCATAGGGGTGAAGGTTGCTGAACTCTGCAGTTATTGCTACTAAAGAACAGAGAGACATTCACATCTTACAGAAGCCAAACCAGCAGCTGAAGTCATACAATAAACTAGAATATTCTTTTGAACAATCAATTTTTAATTAGTTAAATACAATCCTAAAAACCAAATTGTAATTCCAAAAAATTAGAAAGCATAGAGACGTAAGTTACAAAATAAACTTTTGAAAAATAACCTTTTAAAATCAAAGAAATGTAAATTAAAATCTTCTCATTTTTGGCATCAGATTTTCACAGGTCTGGTTATAGCTTTTTGCTGTGTATTTCATCACGCTGAAGAGAGCGCAATGAATTGGGTGCTCTCATTAAACCCTGATGGACTGGCAAATTGATAAAACTTTCCCAAAGGTAATTTACAATAGACATCAAGGAACCAAATATTTAGATCTTGGATTTATTAATTTTTTAATAGCTATTTGTTAGGCATCGTTCAAAATACATGTACATAAATATTATTTAGAATAATAAAGAATTACACATCATATATACAGTATTTATAATGGCCTCTTTATATATTCTGTAATCTTAACAGAATATATAATCACTAAGAATAAGAGGCCTTTGAAGAGTTTTAAAACAGGTGAATGGTTAAAAAGTTTGATACAAAAGTGAATATGTACATGGTCCCCATTATGTAACACATACACACAGATGCACAAAAGACTAAAACTAAAATGATAATTGGCTGGGCACGGTGGCTCACTCCTGTAATCCCAGCACTCTGGGAGGCTAGGAGGGTGGATCACCTGAGGTCAAGAGTTCGAGACCAGCCTGGCCAACATGGTGAAACCCTGTCTTTACTAAAAATACAAAAAATTAACTGGGCATGGTGGCAGGTGCCTGTAATCCCAGCTACTTGGGAGGCTGAGGCAAGAGAATCACTTGAACTTAGGAGTTAGGGGTTGTAGTGAGCCAAGATTATGCCATTGAACTTCAGCCTGGATAACAACAGCAAAACTCCATCTCAAAATAATAATAATAATAATGATAATTGTGACTACCTTCCTGGTGGTGAGAGTGCTATTGAGTTTTATTTTATTCTTTGGACTTTTCTATTTCTTCTTTGGACTTTTCTAAATCATACACGTTTTCTATAATGAAGAGTTTTTGTTTTATAATTTAAAACATTTGCAAAGCTAGTTAAGATATCTTGTCAAATTTAAGTAAGCAAAGATTTCTTAAACAGGACACAGAACAAAACACACTGAACAGAATATGAAAAATGATAATTTGAAAAACATTAAAACTAAGAATTTGCACTTCTAAAAAATGTAATAGTGAATAAAGAATGGAATCTTCAGAGTGGGAAACGATATTTTAAAATACATATATCCAACAAAATAATATACAGAGAATATACCCCAGAATAATCAGAAGATAATCACAGTATTCCATGGTATATATGTACCAGATATTCTTAATCCAATCTGTCATTGACGGACCTTTGGGTTGGTTCCAAGTCTTTGCTATTGTGAATAGTGCCGCAATAAACATACGTGTGCATGTCTTTATAGTAGCATGATTTATAATCCTTTGGTTATATACCCAGTAATGGGATCGCTGGGTCAAATGATATTTCTAGTTCTAGATCCTTGAGGAATTGCCACACTGTCTTCCACAATGGTTGAACTAGTTTACAGTCCCACAGTGTAAAAGCTTTCCTATTTCTCTACATCCTCTCCAGCACCTGTTGTTTCCTGACTTTTTAATGATCACCATTCTAACTGGTGTGAGATGATGTCTCACTGTGGTTTTGATTTGTTTCTTTAATGACCAGTGATGATGAACCTTTTTTCATGTGTCTGTTGGCTGCATAAATGTCTTCTTTTGCAAAGTGTCTGTTCATATTCTTTGCCCACTTTTTGATGGAATTGTTTGATTATTTTCTTGTAAATTTGTTTAAGTTCTTTGTAGATTCTGGGTATTAACCGTTTGTCAGATGGGTAGGTTGCAAAAATTTTTTCCCATTCTGTAGGTTGCCTGTTCACTCTGATAGTTTACTTTGCTGTACAGAAGCTCTTTAGTTTAATTAGATCCCATTTGTCACTTTTGGCTTTTGTTGCCATTGCTTTTGGTGTTTTAGTCATAAAGTCCTTGCCCATGCCTATGTCCTGTAATGGTATTGTCTAGGTTTTCTTCTAGGGTTTTTATGGTTTTAGGTCTAACATTTAAGTCTTTAATCCATCTTGAATTAATTTTTGTATAAGGTGTAAGGAAGGGATCCAGTTTCAGCTTTCTACATACAGCTAGCCAGTTTTCCCAGCACCATTTCTTAAATAGGGAATCCTTTCCCCATTGCTTGTTTTTGTCAGGTTTGTCAAAGATCAGATGGTTGTAGATGTGTGGTGTCATTTCTGAGGCCTCTGTTCTGTTCCATTCATCTATATCTCTGTTTTGGTACCAGCACCATGCTGTTTTTGTTCCTGTAGCCTTGTAGTATAGTTTGAGGTCAGGTAGTGTGATGCCTCCAGCTTTGTTCTTTTAGCTTAGGATTGTCTTGGCAGTGCAGGCTCTTTTTTGGTTCCATATGAAGTTTAAAGTAATTTTTTCCAATTCTGTGAAGAAAGTCATTTGTAGCTTGATGGGGATGGCATTGAATCTACAAATCACTTCGGGCAATATGGCCATTTTCACGATATTGATTCTTCCTATCCATGAGCATCGAATGTTACTCCATTTGTTTGTGTCCTCTTTTATTTCGTTGAGCAGTGATTTGTAGTTCTCTTTGAAGAGGTCCTTCACATCCCTTGTAAGTTGGATTCTTAGGTGTTTTATTCTCTTTGTAGCAATTGTGAATGGGAGTTCACTCATGATTTGGCTGTCTGTCTGTTATTGGTGTATAAGAATGCCTGTGATTTTTGCACATTGATTTTGTATCCTGAAACTTTGCTGAAGTTGCTTATTAGCTTAAGGAGATTTTGGGCTGAGACGATGGGGTTTTCTAAATATACAATCATGTCATCTGCAAACAGGGACAATTTGACTTCCTCTTTTCCTAATTGAATACCATTTTCTTTCTCCTGCCTGATTGCCCTGGTCAGAACTTCCAACACTATGTTGAATAAGAGTGGTAAGAGAGGGCATCCCTGTCTTGTGTCAGTTTTCAAAGGGAATGCTTCCAGTTTTTGTCCATTCAGTATGATACTGGCTGTGGGTTTGTCATAAATTGCTCTTATTATGAGATACATTCCATCAATACCTAGTTTACTGAGAGATTTTAGCTGAAGGGCTGTTGAATTTTGTTGAAGGTCTTTTCTGCATCTATTGAGATCATCATGTAGTTTTTGTCTTTGGTTCTGTTTATGTGATGGATTATGTTTATTGATTTGCATATGTTGAACCAGACTTGCATCCCAGGGATGAAACCAACTTGATCGTGGTGGATAAGCTTTTTGATGTGTTGCTGGATTCGGTTTGCCAGTATTTTATTGAGGATTTTCACATCGAAGTTCATCAGGGATATTGGTCTAAAATTCTCTTTTTTTTTTTTGTTGTGTCTCTGCCAAGCTTTGGTATCAGAATGATGCTGGCCTCATAAAATGAGTTAGGGAGGATTCCCTCTCTTTCTATCGATTGGAATAGTTTCAGAAGGGATGGTAACAGCTGCTCTTTGTAACTGTGGTGGAATTTGGCTGTGAATCCATCTGGTCCTGGACTTTTTTTTTGGTTGGTAGGTTATTAATTATTGCCTCAATTTCAGAGCCTGTTACTGGTCTATTCAGGGATTCCACTTTTTCCTGGTTTAGTCTTGGGAGAGTGTATATGTCCAGGAAATTATCCATTTCTTCTAGATTTTCTAGTTTATTTGCATAGAGGTGTTTATAGTATTCTCTGCTGGTAGTCCGTATTTCTGTGGGATCGGTATTGACATCCCCTTTATCATTTCTTATTGCATCTATTTGATTCTTCTCTCTTTTCTTCTTAGTCTTGTTGGCAGTCTACCAATTTTGTTGATCTTTTCAAAAAACAAGCACCTGGACTCATTGATTTTTTTGAAGGGTTTTTTGTGTGTGTCTCTATCTCCTTCAGTTCTGCTCTGATCTTAGTTATTTCTTGCCTTCTGCTAGCTTTTGAATGTGTTTGCTCTTTCTTCTCTAGTTCTCTGAATTGTGATGTTAAGCTGTCAATTTTAGATCTTTCCTGCTTTCTCTTGTGGGCATTTAGTGCTATAAATTTCCCTCTACACTGCTTTAAATGTGTCCCAGAGATTCTGGTACGTTGTGTCTTTGTTCTCATTGGTTTCAAAGAACATCTTTACTTCTGCCTTCATTTCGTTGTTTACCCAGTAGTCATTCAGGAGCAGGTTGTTCAGTTTCCATGCAGTTGTGCAGTTTTGAGTGAGTTTCTTAATCCTGAGTTCTAATTTGATTGCACTGAATTCTAATTTGATGCTATTTACGTAAAGTATAAAAACAGAACAAACTGCCAATGATGGGGAAGTGATTGGAAAGGGATATAGGAGGTATCTGTGCTGCTGGTAAAATTATTTTATGATCTGAGTAAAGATACAATACATAGGTCTTTTTAGACTGGGAAAGTTTATGGAGCTGCTTTTTGTAGTTATTATGTCATGGCTTCAGACCTGGAAAGGGTATTAGTTTTGTTGCTCACAGTAGCTATTCTCAATCAACTCAGTGACTCTTATTCAGATAGATTACTTGATTCAATTTTACATGTCCTTGGTTCTGCAGGAATGTACAGTTATTTTCTGTCAAAATCTAAAGACCTTTGAATTTGATAGGCTCCTAAGATGCATATGTTTTCTATATGCTGATAAAGAATTTTGAGCCAGATGGGAGTTTACATTTTCTCTTACATTTTGGGGACCATACAACCCTTCTTCTTTAAGAGATTAAACAAATAAATTTGGACAGCTCCAAGGGTTTCTATAACTGTGGTGACAACTTAAGATGTCACTAGTGAATGAGAATAAATCTGTCATAAATGATTTTTCTTAAGGTAAGTTTTGTCAAATTATACTGCAAAATATTTTTTAAACTAAGTTACTTTGATTTTTTAGAACAGTATATAGTGGTTGTGACTTAAGCTTAACTACAGAAATGGATTCAGATCCAAGTTCTATTATTCAAGAATTATATAGCTTGGGGCTTTCTTTTTTCTCAGATTTAACCAAGATCATTTTATTTTATATAACTTTTAAATTATATATGTAATTAATTAAATTATATATAATATATTTAAATTATATATATAATATAAACAGATTTAAATTATACACACACACACACACACAGAGAGAGAGAGAGCGAGAGAGAGATGGGCTCCCTCTGTCACCTGTGCTGGAGTGCAGTGGTGTGATCATAGCTCACTGAAGCCTCAAACTCATGAGCCCTAGCAATCCTCCTACATCAGCCTCCTTGAGTAGCTTGGACCAAAGGTGCACACCAATATGCCTGGCTATTTTTTTTTTTTTTGGTAGAAATGAGGTCTCATTATGTTGCCCACTTTGGCCTCAAGCAATCCTCTTACCTAGGCTTCCCAAGCAGCTGAGACAACAGGTGTGGATGACCACGCCTGGATAATTTTTCTTTTCTTTCTTTCTTTTTTTCTTTTCTTCTTTTTTTTTTTAAGAAGTGGTGCTCCCAGACAGTTTTTCAGTTGAATTCTACAAGAGGTGACAAAGTAGGGCTGGTATCATTGATACTGAAACTATTCCAAAAAATTGAAAAGGAAGCACTCCTGCCTAACTCATTCTAGGAAGCCAACATCATCCTGATACCAAAACCTGGCTGAGATACAACAAAAAAAGAAAACTTAAAGCCAATATCTTTGATGAACATAGATACAAAAATCCTCAATAAAATACTGGCAAACGAAATCCAGCAGCACATCAAAAAGCTTATTCACCTCAATCAAGTTGTTTCATACCTGGGATGCAAGGTTGGTTCAATACAACCTTGTTGTGATCAATAAATGTGATTCATTACTTAAACAGAACTAAAGACAAAAAATCAGTAAGTGTGATTTATTACTTAAACAGAGCTAAAGACAAAAACCACATGATTATCTCAAGAGAGGCAGAAGAGGCCTGTGGTAAAATTCAACATTCCTGCATGTTAAAGACACACCATAAACTAGGTATTGAAGGGACATACCTCAAAATATGACATATATGACAAACCCACAGCCAGTATACTAAATGGGCAGAAGCTGGAAGCATTCCTCTTAAAAACTGGCACTAGACAAGGATGCCCTCTCTCACCACTCCTATTCAACATAGTATTGGAAATTCTGGCCAGGGCAATCATCAAGAGAAGGAAATAAAGGGTATTCAAATTGGAAGTTAAATTATCTCTGTTTGCAGATGACATGATCTTATATCTAGAAAGCTCCATTGTCTCCGCCCAAAAGCTTCTTAAGTGATAGGCAACTTTGGCAAAGTCTCAGAATACAAAATCAATGTGCAAAAATTGCTAGCATTCCTATACATCAACAGCAGGCAAACAGCCAAATCATGAATGAACTCCCATTCACAATTGCTACAAAGAATAAAATACCAAGGAATATAGCTAACAAGAGAAGTGAAGGGCCTCTTCAAGGACAACTACAAATCACTGCTCAAAGAAATCAGAGGATACAAACAAATGGAAAAACATTCCATGTTCATGGATAGGAAAAATCAATATTTTGAAAATGGCCATACTGTCCAAAGTAATTTATAGATTCAATGCTATTACCATTAAACTACCATTGACATTATTCACATAATTAGGAAAAAACTATTTTAAAATTCATATGGAACCAAAACAGAGCCTGAATAAACAAGACAATCCTAAGCAAAAGGAACAAAGCTGGAGGCATCATGCTACCCAACTTCAAACTATACTACAAGCCTACAGTAACCAAAACAGCATGGTACTGTTATAAGAACAGACACATAGACCAATGGAACAGAATAGAGAACTCAAAAATAAGACCACACCTACAACCATCTAATCTTTGACAAACCTGACAAAAACAAGCAATGGGGAAAGGATCCCCTATTGAATAAATGGTGTCCAGAGAACAGGCTAGCCATATGCAGAAAATTGAAAGTGGAGCCCTTCCTTACACTAGATACAAAAATTAACTCACGATGGATTAAAATTTAAATATAAAACCCCAAACCATAAAAACCCTAGAAGAAAATCTAGGCAATATCATTCAGAACATAAGCACAGGCAAAGATTTCATGACAAAAATGCCAAAAGCAATCACAACAAAAGCAAAAATTGACAAGTGGGATCTAATTAAAGAGCTTCTGCACAGCAAAAGAAACTATCATCAGAATCAATAAACAACCTACAGAATGGGAGAAAATTTTTGCTATCTATCCACCTGACAAAGGTCTAATATCGAGAATGTACAAGGAACTTAAACAAATTTACAAGGAAAAAAACCAAACAACTTAAACAGTGGTTGAAAAGACAGTTCTCAAAAGAAAACATACATGTGGCCAACAAACATGTGAAGAAAAGCTCAACATCACTGATCATTAGAAAAGTGCAAATTGAAATCACAAGGAAATAGCATCTTATGCCAGGCAGAATGACTATTATTAAAGTCAAAAAACAACAGATGCTGGCAAGGTTGCAGAGAAAAAGGAATGCTTTTACACTGTTGATGGGAGTGTAATTAGTTCAACCATTGTGGAAGACAGTGTGGCAATCCCTCAGTGACCTAGAGGCAGAAATACCACCTGACCCAGCAATCCTATTACTGGGTGTATACCCAAAGGAATATAAATCATTCTACATGTTCACTGCAGCACTATTCACAATAGCAAAGACATGGAATCAATCTAAATACCCATCAATGATAGACTAGACAAAGGAAATGTGGTACATACACATCATGGAATACTATGCAGCCATAAAAGGCATGAGATCATGTCTTTGCAGGGACATGGATGGAATGGAAGCCATTATCCTCAGCAAACTAACACAGCAACAAAAATCAAACACTGCATGTTCTCACTTACAAGTGGTAGTGAATGATGAGAACACATGGACACATGGTGGGGAAAAACACACACTGGAGACTGTCAATAAGGCTGGGGAAGGGAGAGCATCAGAAAGAATAGCTAATGGATGCTCGGCTTAATACTTAGATGATGGGATGATCTGTGCAGCAAACCACCATGGCACACATTTACCTAAGTAGCAAACCTGCATATCCTGCACATGTACCCATGAAATTAAAATTAAAGTTGAAAACAAACAAAAAAATGGGGTCCCATTATGTTGCCAGGCTGGGCTCAAACTCCTGGCCTCAAGTGATTCTCCTGCCTTGGCCTCCCAAGTTATAGAGTACAGGCATGAGCCACCACGCCTGGCCTATATGCCTGTTTTGATGATTAAATGAATGGCATAATTTTGGTCCACTATGGAATCTTAATAAATACTAGCTATTATCACTCTGATATTACAGAAAACTTGGTAGATCTGTTTTCTAAAACAGATAAAGAAAAAATTATTTGTAGTTCCATGATCATAGATCAGTGCAGCTACAGCTTTGATCCTTTGCCCAGGATGGCAGTGACCATTTGCAAGACCCATTCGTGTGTGCTCTTCTTCCTTACACCCTCAGTTGTATTGTACCTCCTTACACCCTCAGTTGTATTGGACCTCCTCCACCTAATGACTGTGACTGTCAATGTGACGTTGAGTGGTAACTACAGGATGAAAAGCCTAATCAGGAAATCCAAGGCCGCCTTTGGTGTCTCAGAAAAGTACAAGTTCAAAGCTGGCCAAGTTATTCATATTCTTGAAACCCTTTCCAATTATGACATTCCATTATTCTGTCTCCTCATCCATCAGGAACTTTGCCATAGAAAAGTCAACTTATGTCCTAGTCAAATCAGTTCCCTGGCATTTTCAGACTAAACATGCATTTGATGGATGGAATCCCTTTCTATGATGCCGGATACCTGGTTAGAAGCATTTCATATCTGTTTGTTTTGGCTTCATGTATGCACGCCCTGAATTAGTCACTTTGTAAACTTTTTGTTGAGGGATGAAGAAGGGGATACATTTGAATGACTGAAAAGTTAAAGCTCCTGAGATCTTTATCTTGTATTTTCAACAAGATGTTCAGTATGTTAGCCTATTTTTCCAGAAACTAAAAATCTTAGATAGTAAACATGATGATAACTATATTTTAGTTTATGTTTTACAAGGAAATTTTCTTTTTTATTCCTTGATTCAGTCACCTTCTTGTTATATATGCTCTTGGCAATCTGCATATCTGCTTCCTAGCACTTTATTAATTTTTTAAAATGTTTGAGTAACTTTTGGATTTTGTTCTTGTCACTAGAGTGTGCTTTCAGGAGAACAGCAATTATGTCCATATGTTTATTTTATCTCCAGAGCACATTACAGTACCTGGCACATAGTATAAAGCTGATAGTGTCTCTTTCAATAATATTTATAGTCCTCTGTGCTGAGGATATAATGATAAATCATGAATAGTACCTGTCCTCAACAAACTCACAATAGAGTGGGAAAAACTGATGATTGTATTGATAGGAACGCCCACAGGGATTATAAGAACACAGAACTGGAGCATCCAAGACACAGACAGAAATGTGAAGAGGTGCCGGGGAGCACTTTTTCGAGGCAGTAAAACCTGAGTTAAGTGTTTGTTGCAAATTGAAACCAAGTCGGTTTAGTCATGTACAACTTTTAGGTACTTTTTGGTAGATATATGTAGCTACCCAAAAAGTCTGAGATGGGAAGGGTTAGTCACCCTCCCTCACCCTTGCTACCAGCTCAGAAAGCCTCAGAACAAATTCAACCACAATTTACTGACACAACACACATGAGCAATGCAGATCCAAAACATCCATACAAATGTCCTGTAAGTCAGTGAAGTTCTGAAAGTTTCATTCCAGGAAGACAGGAAAATCTTCCTAGAGCAGGATTCCATTGCTTTTTCTCTGCACCATTCAGTCAAAACACATCCTAAACCAATGGCTGGATAGAAAGCCCCTGGAGAGAAGCTATGGCACCATGCTTAAGAATACAGGTTACAAATGTGCTCTTTACTTAGAGCCTGTTCAGGGTAGGGCAGAGAGGGGAGCTCAACTCTTTTAGCGAATCCATTTACAATTAATACTATTAATTTTGTCAATGAGAGAGCATTTCTAACAGTCATCAATCATGGTAATACATTACTAGCTTTTCTTGACAATCATCATGAGAAAGTACTATCGTTTATGGATCCAGATGGTCCACAGCAGGCTTGTAGTAGCTTCCCCAGGGAGGTAGAGCTACTGACTACCCTTTGGGCGTTTGGGTGGCCTGTTAGCTCCCCGTTCCACAGTGGAAGTATAAACTAACTGGCACATACATAATATCACTTTGATAAACTGAAGCATTTTAAAACAAATTTGTGATACTGTAACAATCTGTCCAATGCTAGTGTTAAAAAAAAAAAAAAGAAAAGTAGGAACTCCCTGGGGTGGGAGAAAGTAGTACTGTCCAGGCAGAGAGGAACGTGTGAAGTGCCTCAAATAGCCCAAGCTCCTTCCCATGGCAGAGCCCTCCCACATGCTCCTCCCCCTGCCTGGAATGCTCTGCCTCTATGTGTTCTCATGGATCCCTCTCTTACTTCACTCAGATATTTGCCCAAAAGCAAAGGATCCCAGTCTTTACTATTGTAAATAGTGCTGCAATAAACATGCGTGTGCGTGTGTCATGGACACAGGGAGGGGAACATCACACACCTGTCGGGAAGTAGGGGGCGAGGGGAGGGAGAGCATTAGGACAAATACCTAATACATGTGGGGCTTCAAACCTAAATCACGGGTTGATGGGTGCAGCGAACCACCATGGCACATGTATACCTGTGTAACAAACCTGCACGTTCTGCACATGTATTCCAGAACTTAAAGTAAAATTAAAAAAAAAAAGGGATCCCACAGAGAAGCTTTTGGTAATAAATAAAACGTTTTTCCTACCATAATGCTATTCTTGTATCCATTTGCATTTTCTTCAGATCATTTTCCTATCTGAAATTACCCAATTTTTAAAATTGGACTTTGATCTATCTCCCACTCCAGGATAAGCTTCATGAAGGAAGAAACTTAGTCTTGATCATCTCTGTCCTCAGGGCTCGGAATAGTGGCTGGGATACAGTCAGTGCTTAATAAGAAAGAATCTATGCCTCTATCCTCTCTGAATATATACGTAGAGAAGTGTCTAGAATGGCGATCATCTAACATCAATGATTATTTTGGAAAATATATTTAAATATAATACAATACATTGGTGATGCAGTATATTAAAAATGTCTACGTACCTTTTGCTGTGGTTTTAAATTGATATAAAATAGCTTTCGTTTCTGAGAGCAATATCTGAAGGTCAGGAAGTCACTTAGATTTTTACTATTTTAAAGATACTGTTCATAAAACTATATAGCTGTGCTTTGCCGTTAATTAGACATTAACCAAAGAACCTATCACAGTCAAGCAGGAGCTATACTTAGCAAAAATCAGTATTTTAAATCCTAGCCTCCAGCTTTTCATGTAGAAAGGTCTTGGAATGCAAGCTGCCTCACCTGGAAGGAAAATGGAATGCTGAGAGAAAAATCAGAGCTAACTGTGAAACTGTTGCTGCTACTTTTCAAAATCTTGAATCTTTATAATACAGTTGACCTTTGAACAACACAGGGGTTAGAGGCACAAAGCCCTGCACAATCAAAATCTGAGTTTACCTTTTGACTCCCCAAATACTTAACTACTAATAGCTACTGCTTACTGGAAGCCTTACCTGTAACACCATAAACTGTCAATTAACACATACTGTGTATGTTACATATGTCACATGCTGTGTTCTTATTATAAAATAAGAGAAAAAATGTATTAACAAACTCTTAAAGAACATATGTTTACAGTATTGTACTGTATTTATTGATACCACAAGTTTACATTGATTACAAGATGAGTGAATCGTCTATCTGAAATGGCAGCAACTACAGTTGCAGATCAGTCTACAATATGTATCAAGCAATCGAACTTCTTCTTGTAATGTCATGACTTTTATCTGCTTCTTTAGAACACTGCGAGCATAACTAGTGGCACTTTGTAGAGGTTCCATGTTGTCATTCAAGGTGTAAAATATGAAAAATACGTGAGAACCACAAAAGATCACGTTTGTTTTTCTTTTGTTATTGTTGTATTTTGTTATTTTGGTGACAGAGTCTTGCTCTGTCACCCAGGCTAGGGTGCAGTGGTGTAAACATTGCTCACTGCAACCTTGCCCTCCTGGGTCCAAGTGATACTCCTGCCTCAGCCTCCCAAGTAGCTAGGACCACACGTGCATATCACCATGTCTAGCTAATTTTCTATTTGATTGATTTATTTTTGTAGGGATCAGGTCTCACTATGTTGCTCAGGCTGTTCTTGAATTCCTGGCCTCAAGTGATCCTCCCACTTCGGCCTTCCAAAATGCTGGGATTACAGGCATGAGTCACCATGCCCAGGCTAAGATATCATTTTCTAAGAAATCACATTTTGCTGCAATACACAATTTACTGGAGAGGTGAATTGCTCACATGGAGATATTAGCATCACATGGTTTTTAAACATATACTTACAACACTTGAGCTCACTGCAATAGCAACAGGAGGTGGCTATAAAATTCTTAGTAGTAAAACATGGACTACAGTTAATTTTATGCCATTTTCATTTAATACTGCTTTATATTTACATTTCTCTTGACTGTGAATAGAGCCCTGTACAGTCTATAAGGGTGTAAGCTTTGATAAATTTTAGGTTTTTAATATTAGATTTGTGTTTATTTTATGGTACGAGATGATAAAATAGACTCATATTTGCATTTTCTACCTTCCTAGCTGCAGCTTTGACCTCCCCAGCTCAGGTGATCTTCCTACCTCAGCCTCCCCAGTAGCTGGGACTATGGGTGTATGTCACCATGCTCGGCTAATTTTTGCATTTTTTGTAGAGATAAGGTCTCACCATGTTGCCCAGGCTGGTCTTGAACTCCTAGGCTCAAGCTATTCTCCGCCTTAGCCTCCCAAAGTGCTGGGATTATAGGCATGAGCCATAGCATCTAGCCTAGTATCTGCATATTTTATGCATTCATGACATACTTAACTTTTTCTTAAATTTTTTTTATATTTCTAGGCTACCTGGTTTGTCTTCTCATTTTTTTCAAATTGTTACAAATCTCCAAAACATTTTCCAATTTATTTATCAAAAAAAAAAAAAATCCACATATAACTGGACCCAAGCAGTTCAAAATAAGACTCATGTTGTCCAAGGGTCCAACGAAATTCACAGAACTGTCTCCACAGTGTAGAGCTCCAGGGAAGTTATGATACTAACATAGACCCAGGTGATCCTATCTTATAGATTCATTATGGTTTTGTTGATTCAATTTAAAAACAAAAACCAACTGATATATACAGTTCAGTCGACTCATTTTACAGGGAGAGGGCAGAGATTATGCTTAGAATGTCAAGGACCTGCACGACGTCACATAGCCAGAGGGTCACTAAAATGGTACTAGAACATGCATTATCTACTTACCAGACTAAAATTGTTTCCTCCATCCTGCAAATACTTAAGATTTGCATTTTAAAACCCCCAATTCATTTTTAACACTGTAATTTTTTTTCATAGAGACATTTTGTTCTTGCCATGGTTAATGTTATGCATCAAATTGGCTAGGCTATGGTGCCCAGTTGTCTGGCCCAACAGCAGTCTGGATGTTGCTGTGAAGTCATTTTTCTTGAGATGTGATTAACATTTAAATAGTAGACTTTGAGGAAAGCAGATTACTCTCCACTGGGTAAGTCTCATCCAATCGGTTGAAGCCTTTAAGAAAAAAACTAAGGCCCATGAAGGAGAAGGGAATTCTGCCTCCAGAGGGACTTCAGACTTAAGACTGCAAATCAACTCTTGCTGACATTCCAGCCCGTTGGTTTGCCTTACAGATTTGAGAGTTGCCATTCACAAAAACCACATGAGCCAATTCCCTAAAATAAGTTAATTTCCTCTACACATACACACACATACACCCTATTGGTTCTGTTTCTCTGGAAAATTCTGACTAATACAGTCCCCAATATAAGAACAGATGAGCAGAATAAAAATGCCATTGGCTGTCTGTCGCTCATGGTTTGCTTTCATTCTTTTTTTCTTTTTTATTATTGTTTTGCTCTTTTTTCACCTCTACACAGAGAACAAAATGGAGCTAAAAAGGGGAGGGGCTTTCAAATTCCCTGCTGGCTCTTGCCTCTCAGCCCTGATGGAGGAACAGCAACCCTCCGTCTCCCAACTCCAGCCAGCCTTCTTTATGAGTGAGGGAGCAGTTTTCTGGGCTCCGGGTGGTGAGAGGACTTCAGGGGTCGTCTTAAAGAGTTGTGAGGCAGAAAAGGGGCCATGCCGTGGCCTCAGCTTGGGGTGGATTGCTCTGAATGTTATACACTCCACCAGCAGCATCATGAAGAGTGAGGTGGTTCATTCTGTTGCCTGGTTGCCTGGACCGCCTCCCAGACCTCGGACCATGTTGGGCATCGTTTAGTCCTTATTTTCTACAGACCCCCATTACCGTCTTCTCAGGACACTGGGCTCCCTCTTTCTTGATAGAATATTTTCTGTAATTTTCTTTAGAAACCATCTCAGCTCCAAATTATAACTAAATTTTTTCACTAAAATCCTTCCCTCTCATTATAGTAAGCAGTCTACATAGGTGAATTTAAGCTGTATATATACATTTTGATGAATACAAATAAGTTCCATTTAAAGATTTTCACAAACAGCAATCCATACACATTTTACAGCACCAAACCAGAGATCAAATTATTATATAATTCAAGTCATGCAGAAGCGGCTCTGAAGAGCAAGAGTCCACCCCTACTATGCAATTTCCTCATTATTACAATATAGTGACATCTCAGCTTAAGTAGAAACTGTTGGAAACCAGCCCAGTGGCATAAACAAAGATTTTCCCTATTCAGTTGGTTGCCTAGGTAGATACAGCATTTGCAAGTCCTGCTAACCTCTTGCAAAACTAGCTTTCCCCAGTCTCAGAACTGCAGTCTGCTACCCATCCCAGAGACGATCTATAATAAGTTTCTGAAGCAAGTCCATTACAGTTCTTTATGCAATGATCTTCCATCAGCACCCCTCTCCCAGGAGACCACCTGTGAAAGTACCCTCTTAGTCCAATTCAGCAAACTTGGACTAGGGATGAAATAGGAAAAACAAAGAAAACATTATTTTCCTTAGAGAAGTAGTTTTCTCTCCTCATTACTCCAAGGATGTCAGAGTGACTGATAGCTGCTAAGTCCTAATCAGCGAGTCAATTTATCTCAAATCTTGAAGCAGCCAGCAGCCTGGATTATAAGGTTTACCTCCAGAGAGCAATCTTGTTTCCTTGATCAAACGTCTGTGTGATCTACAGACCTGCCAGAGCTCACAACGATCCACAGTGTGATTGCTTGAACTTTACCAGAGAGAGAGAGAAAAGATGGTACTCCCACAGAGAAGAAACAATGAGAATGAAACAAACTCACCATTTCTGCTGGTCTATAGCGCTGGTCCTTGATGTGCTCTGCAAACCTGAAATCTAAGCTCACTCACAATAATCCAAACAGGTGGATTGTAGCATGTCTACACTGTACACATGCACATGGTAGCATGGAGCCCAGCCTTGCTACACGTAAACATGTACCACAGAGACCTCTACGCCCCTTGGCTAATAGCGCCAGTATATGAGTAATGAGGGCTACCTGTGTAGATTCTGTATTAGTCAGGGTTCCCAAGAGGGACAGAACTAATGGAATATATATATATATATATATATATATATATATGTATGTATGTGTGTGTATATATATAGAGAGAGCAGAGTTCATTAAGTATTAACTCATATGATCACAAGGTCCCACAATAGGCCGTCTGCAGGCTGAGGACCAAGGAGAGCCAGTATGAGTTCCAAAACTGAAGAACTTCAAGTCCAATGTTGAGTGCAGGAAGCATCCAGCGTGGGAGAAAGATGTAGGCTGGGAAGTGAGGCCAGTCTCTTTTCACAATTTTCTGCCTCCTTAGATTCTAGCCCTGCTGGCAGCTGATTAGATTGTGCCCACCCAGATTAACAACGAGTCTACCTTCCCCAGCCCACTGTTAATCCCCTTTGGCAACACCCTCACAGACACACCCAGGATCAATACTTTGTATCCTTCAATCCAATCAAGTTGACACTCAGTATTAACCATCACAGATACATACATATTCTCCCTAAAAGCCAGCTTCTAACACTGATAGCAGATGATTTTATTTCAAGTTTATTTTGTTTCTTAAAAAAGAATTTCTGTAATCTGCAAGAACTTTTTATTTGCATGTGCTACTTAGCAGGAGAAATATAATGGACTTGGAGGTCTTTAGCAGTTATGCTCAGAGAAAACAGCTTGTGTTCTTATAGACACTCAAACAATATTAGGATCATTTGTTACACAGGGTTTCAAACTGAGTTTTTATTATTCTGGTTTATAAGACAAGGATACTCTTATTGAGAAATAGTCAATGTGTTGTTACCAAATAACTACCTAATCCCTTGTATCATTCAGGGTTTATCCAGAGAAGCAGAACCATTAGGTGTTACACATTAAGAGATTTATCACAAGGAATTGGCTTGTGCAGTTGTGGGGGAGAGCTAGACAGTCTGAAATCTGCAGGCAGGTGGCAAGGTGAGGCTACGAATCTCAGGCCTGGAGGAGCTGCTGTCCATGGGCAGAACTGCTTCTTTCTCAGCGAAATCTCAACTTTGCTTCTAAATTCATTCAACTGACTGAATCAAGCTCACCCAGATTATCTAGAATAATCTCCCTGTTTCAAGGTCAGCTGATTAGCAAACAGTTTCATTGCAAACTTAATTCACTCTTGTTGTATAACGTAACATATGACAGATGGTAGACCTCTGTGGGGACTGTTATTCTGCCTATCACTCCCTTTTCTGAGAGAAGCTCCCCAGCCAGGTCAAGAACACTACTCCTAGCACCTTTTCTCAAATGCTCCTGAATACATTACCTTGACTTGTTTTCTTTCTAAGATCCCTACTGAAGATACCACAGAGAACTCATTACTCCCCTTGGCTAATGACACTAGTATATGAAGAAATCTGTCAGGATTTTCTCTACCTTCACTCATTGTGTATGAATAATTACTTCTAGTCTCCTGGGGAAGTATTTTAAATTGTTATTTAATTTTGGAAGAAGACAACATTTTAAAAAAATGGATTAAATGTTGGTACAGGGTTCAGAAATGTGTTCTGATGTGGGGAGACAGTAAAGCATTTGTTTATTTGGAGAGTGTGGGCTGTAGGTCTTTCAGTTCAACGTTCAAAATAATAATTTGCCAAGAATGATGATTAAAGATTAAATTATATAATATATGTGAAAACATTTTTAAAAGGTTAAAATTCTATAATATCTCTAGTCCCTGAAAAACTATTTAAATTTTAGAGCTTCAAAGAAACTAGTGATCATCTAATTTAATTAACGTTATGATAGACTCATTTTTTTCCACTTCAATCCCTTTTTTAATGAGTTTTCTGATATTTCAGAGGAAAGTTTTCTTCAGAGGTTTGAACTTTTTCTAATGCTTCATATCCTAAGAAATCAATCTTATTTTAAAGGCAAAATGACATCTATAATTCATTTTTACATTTCTAAAGTAATAAAAATGACTTTTTTGGTTTCCAAAGATTAGTAAAAACAAAGAATTCTGTACATTTCAAAATATCCATGTCTTTTAATGTTCCTATAAATTGTAATCTCTTAGCCAGCTTCCCTCATTTTACAGACAAGAAAAGTGCAGCAAAAAGAAATTTTGGTTTAGGGCAGAGCTGGAGTGCACATGTGACTTTCCTGAATTCTATTTCTAGTTCTTTTTCATGCCATCGTTTTGTGTAAGTATTTATTATGGCTCCCATTGTTTTGCCAACTCTTCAACAAACCTATATGCGGGAGTTGTGTGTTTGGAGGTGACCTTTGAATGGTATTATATATTTTTGCTGAGCAATTCATAATCATGCCTGGGTTTTTATGAGCAGAGGGACCCATTTCAAGGCAGTCATTTAACTAACTCTATATGTTCAGAGCTTTAAGACACATCAGAGAAACCCAGGAAAGGCAACACACTGCTACTTCTTAACTTTCACAATCCCGTCAATCCCTATTTAAGATCCTTTGTGGCTCCCATTTCCCAAAGGTTAAATTGCAAACTCCCTAGGCAGCTTGCAACGCCTCGTGTGCACTGGCCCCTGCTAACTCCATTATCATCTTGTACCCCTTTTCTCATCCCAACCCCCACCTGTGCTACAACCTCACAACACCACCGCCAAGCCTTGTACCTTAGACCTCAATGCCTAGAGTAGCCTTCCTTACCACTTGATCACTTGAGATAAGTGCCAATCATCTTTCAAATACCAGGTTAAACGTCTCCTCATCCGGGAAGCATTCCCTGACCACTCTTAAACTGACTCAGTTTCATCTCCAGTATGATCCCTCAGCATCCTGCCTTATCTGCCTCATGTCTTATCTGGCCCCTGCCAGCGTATGAAAATTTCTTTTCTTTTTCTCTGTCTTCTCCAGGAAGACTGTAGTATCTTTCTATCCCCAGTGCCCAGCACAGTGTGTGGTACATAGTAGGCCATCAATACATATTGTGGAACAAATGAACAAATGAGGAATGAAAGGAGGAGCCATGTGGTCTAACACTCACCCAGGCCCTGTCCAGAGTTGTCACACCTCCACATACCTCCCCGTTCCCTCTGAGAAATGTTTGCCAATGCTGCGTTTATGACACATGTTCCGTAGCCAAGAAGAGTACATCCAGAGACCTGAAATTTGTGTGTACCTCTAGTTTGCAGGTGACTTTGCCCTGGAACTTTCAACATTACCTGTGACTCATAAGAGAGACTGAGAGCATGGTACAAGGAGTTAGATATCACGACACATGGAGCCTACGGCAGTATGCACAGCACGTAGGGCATGAGTTGTAACTAATACCATCTATAGAGTCCCATGAGAAATGAATTTACATAACACTTTTTAATGAGCTTAGATTGAGAGAGACAAAAATCAGGATTTGGGTCTTTATTTGAAGAAACACTCTATAGCACCTAAACTGTTTTTATTTAGAATGCTTCTGACACCAAATGTGTGGAGTTTTTTTCACTATGCCAATCAATTCTCCAACTCCCCAGCACGAAGTGGGTGTCTAGCAATCCAATTCTGTCACTAACTACGTGGAGTCAACACAGTCCTCACAGGTTAATGGCTCAGTCCCACAAGACTGCCCCCTCTCACATGTCAGATGCCAGTTGCAAGTCTCAGATTATCACCTGTGCTTGCGACTGACTGGCTATAAATTGGAGGTTCCTATGACTCCCTTTTCAGGATTGATAATTTGCTAGAACAGTCCACAGAACTCAAGAAAATACTTCACTTACACTTACCAATTCATTGTAAAGATTATAACTCAGAAGCAGCCAAATGGAAGAGATGCATAGGGCAAGGTTTGAGGAAAGCGGCTCAGAGCGTTCATGCTCTCTGCAAGAATGCCAGGCTCCTAACAACTCAATGTGTTTACCAACCCAGAGGCTCTTCAAACCCCATGACTTAGGAGTTTGACAGAGATTTCATTATGTAGGCATGATGTATTAAATCATTGTTTTTTGACGATCAACTCAGTATCCAGCCTCTTTCTCCTCCCTGAAGGTCAGGGATGGGACTGAAAGTGGAAACCCCCTAATCTTGCCTTAGTCTTTCTGGCCACCAGCTCATAACATGAAGCCACCTAGGGGCCCCAACCACCAATCATCTCATTATCACACACAAGACATTCTTACCACTCCAGAAATTCCAAAAGTTTTAGGAGCTGTGTGCCAGCAGCCATGGGAAACACCAAATATATATTTCTTATTATATCACAGAATCTTAGAAGCATCTTCTTTTAAGCAAATTACTGGGAAGAATTACCGTTGTGTGATATACAATTCAGTGTTGAATAATGTTACCCTAAAAACTGTCTTTTTCTTGTCTTCACAAACACAGCGCTGGTCCTTAGTAGTTTTTCCTCATTAATCACATTTAGCCTGCCTGGTGTTGTGTTTAGCCAGACTCAGGTGAAACACATTCTTTCTTCCTTTTCTTTCTATTCTTCCCTCTTGGGCTAGAAGAAAGAGAAATGTAGGCAGAAGAAATAGATTTGTGTTAGTGATGAATGTAAGAGAACCAATCTCTCCCTTGCTTAATTTGATAGTTGACTTTTTTCATCATCAGTAGCACTGATTTATGTTGTAAACACATGCAATTGTTTAAAGCTTTCGTTCTTGATTTTGGCATGCAGGTGACAGGAGAATCCAAATGACAATTCCCAGAAAGGCTTTTTGAAGACGATCACAAAAGTCTCGCTGGTTACTATTTGACCAATACAAATTAGCAGAATTAATCTTCCTGTTTGCTTTCTTCTGTTATTCATCTGTCAGCTTTTGGAGAGATCCTTAATTATGTTTTTTAAAAGTATTTATTGGGTGCCTGCTCGACATCAGATTCTGTGCTGGGTGCTGGTGATGTAGCACCTTCTTGGTTACCACATGTAGGTTTTAGTGGTAAAAAGTTATTTTTAATCATATAATAACCCAACTAAATCTAAAATTACAACTGTTGAAAATATTGAAAAAGAGAAATATGTGGTGGTATCAGTTAGTTATTGCTAATAGAAAATAACAAAATAAAAATTCTCAGCACCAAGGAACAATAGCCATTTCTTGAGTTCCATAGGTCAGCTGGGGTTGGCTGATCTAGGAAGGGCTTTGCTGCAGTGGCTCTGCTCTCATGATTTTACTTTCCTCTTGGAACCAGTAGGCATCCTAGGAATACTCTTCTCATGGCAAGGGCAGAGGCAAAAGAAGACAAAACTAATTGTGCAAGCACTTTTCAAAATTCTTCTATGTTATATATGCTTTCATGACACTGGCTGAGGGAAGTCAATACTAAGTCCAACATCAAAGGATGGGGAGCTATATTCCTCCCTTGGAAATGGTGAGGGGTATATTCCTGAACAATAATCTGACCTACCACAATGGTTCATGGAGAATATATAGTGGAAAATTTGAGTAGGAACTAAGTCAGAGAGGGAACACTTTGACTAAATGCTCAGTAGTGAGAAGGAACATGTTGGGTTGAAGATAGAGAATATGAGTGGGGCCAGAGCTCAGAGAATGAGCAGTAACATGGAGTAAGCTGAGCCTAGAGAGATTAAGGGGAGCCAAACCACAGGGTCACCTGCAGG
Organism: Colobus angolensis palliatus; assembly: GCF_000951035.1. Classification (NCBI taxonomy): domain Eukaryota; kingdom Metazoa; phylum Chordata; class Mammalia; order Primates; family Cercopithecidae; genus Colobus; species Colobus angolensis. The sequence goes on along the minus strand of NW_012115311.1, from coordinate 2,852,765 downwards.
CTATTAAGGATCTTTATCTAAAAGATTTAATATTCACCATTGGAAATATCATGTACAACATGCAATTCTCTTTCTTCATTCTCTTTTCTTCCCTATGAATTTAGAACAAAAAGGAAAGCATGTAACTACTATTAAATAAAAGTACAAAAACTAAATAATATAAATGTACTTTTTCAATGTATACTTTCCATAAGTCATAACAAGTCAGAATTTTCTTTAGTCATTTTGAATTGTTCTATTTTAGACTCCTTCATAAAGGTTAATCCTAATAAACTTAAGATAGTACACATAAATTTAACCAGAAAACTGATGTTACAAAATGATCCCTTTAAAATGATCTGGTATATCTGAAACTGTATCACACATTATATTGAGATGAAATATTTGTGCGTTTTGCTCAAAAAGCAAAAAATTCGACCTGATAGTATATCTGGTAAATATGTGTGCTCTTTCTTTGACTATCCATATTTTAACCATTCACGTTTGCCTGGTGGACTCAAATCAAAGGCCTGAATTGGTCTCCTCTTGCCTTATTAATATCCTTATAGAATATTCTATTTTTTACTCAAAGGGATATTATTTGCATTTCTTGGCAAATATTTTTTAATGTGAAATTAGTTATCTAGTGTGACTGTATAATTTATGATCTAACCCAGGATAATTTTCCCAGGATAATTTTGAGGGTAAAATAAAGAATCATTATTTAAAATGCATAAATCAGGACTGTTCTGGAAAAACATAGCATCACATCACCCTCAGTATATCCGGATAGAATTAATCCCATTAAGACAAAATGTGGCTCTTTTTACCTGAATAGTTAGGAAGATGGCAACAGTCCAGGTTCTTGGGCATGATACCTGGAGGTGTACTTGAGAATTACAAAAGCTGAGAAAGGATTGGTTGCTAATGACTGGAAGAATAAAGAATCTCCACTGTGGATTGTGTGAGTCCACATGGCTTAGTGGAGAAGAGAACAGGCTCTGGCACTGGAGCTTTGTGTGCACTCAGCATGTACCAAGGACACAACGCATTACCATCTTTTGCCTCAGTTTCCTCTTTAGTGACTCGTATAGACTTTTTTCATTATACTGTAAGTTCTGGGGTATATGTACAGAATGTGCAGTTTTGTTACATAGGTATACATGTGCCATGGTGGTTTGCTGCACCCATCAACCCATCATATACATTAGGTATTTCTCCTAATGCTATTCCTCCTCTAGCACCCCACCGCCCAACAGGCCCCGGTGTGTGGTGTTCCCCTCCCTGTGTCCATGTGTTCTCATTGTTCAACTCCCACTTATGAGTCAGAACATCTGGTGTTTGGTTTCCTGTCTTTGTGATAGTTTGTTGAGAATGATGGTTTCCAGCTTCATCCATGTCCCTGCAAAGGACATGAACTCATCCTTTCTTATGGCTGCATAGTATTCCATGGTGTATATGTGCCACATTTTCTTTATCCAGTCTATCATTGATGGGCATTTGGGTTGATTCCAAGTCTTTGCTAATGTGAATAGTGCCACAATAAACATATGTGTTCATGTGTCTTTATAGTAGAATGATTTATAACCCTTTGGGTATATACCCAGTAATGAGATTGCTGGGTCAAATGGTATTTCTGGTTCTAGATCCTTGAAAAATCACCACACTGTCTTCCACAATAGTTGAAGTAAATTACACTCCCACCAACAGTGTAAAAGCATTCCTATTTCTCCACATCCTCTCCAGCATCTGTTGTTTCTTGACTTTTTAATGATTGCCATTCTAACTGGCATGAGATGCTATCGCATTGTGGTTTTGATTTGCATTTCTCTAATGACCAGTGATGATGAGCTTTCTTTCATACGTTTGTTGACTGCATAAATGTCTTTTTTTCAGAAGTGTCTGTTCATATCCTCCACCCACTTTTCTATGAGGTTGTTTTTTTCTTGTAGATTTAAGTTCTTTGTGATTGCAGATATTAGCCCTTTATCAGATGGATAGATTGCAAAACTTTTCTCCCATTCTGTAAGTTGCCTGTTCACTCTGATGATAGTTTATTTTGCTGTGCAGAAGCTCTTTAGTTTAATTAGATCCCATTTGTCAATTTTGGCTGTTGTCACCATTACTTTTGGTGTTTTAGTCATGAAGTATTTGCCCATGCCTATGTTCTGAATGGTATTGCCTAGGTTTTTGAGTTTTTATGCTTTTAGGTCTTACATTTAAGGCTTTAATCCATCTTGAGTTAATTTTTGTATAAGTTGTAAAGAAGGGATCCAGTTTCAGTTTTCTGTACATGGCTAGCCAGTTTTCTCAAAACCATTTATTAATAAGGTAATCTTTTCTCCATTGCTTGTTTTTGTCAAGTTTGTCTAATATCAGATGGTTATAGATGTGTGGCATTATTTCTGAGGCCTCTATTCTGTTCCGCTGGTCTATATATCTGTTTTGGTACCAGTATCATGCTGTTTTGGTTACTGTGGCTTTGTAGTATAGTTTGAAGTCAGGTAGCATCATGCCTCCAGCTTTGTTCTTTTTGCTTAGGATTGTCTTGGATATGCGAACTCTTTTTGGTTCTGTATGGTATTTAAAGTAGTTTTTTCCAATTCTATGAAGAAACTCAATGGGAGCTTGATGAGGATAGCATAGAATCTATAAATTACTTTGGGCAGTATGGTCATTTTCACGATATTGATTCTTCATATCCATGAACATGGAATGTTTTTCCATTTGTGTCCTCTTCTATTTCCTTGAGCAGTGGTTTGTAGATTTCCTTGAACAGGTCCTTCACATACCTTGTAAGTTGTATTCCTAGGTATTTTATTTTCTTTGTAGCAGTTGTGAATGGGAGTTCGCTCATGATTTGGTTCTGCGTTTGTCTGTTATATGTGTATAAAAATGCTTGTGATTTTTGCACACTGATTTTTTATCCTGAGACTTTACTGAAGTTGCTTATAAGCTCAAGGAGATTCGGGGCTGAGATGATGGGGTTTTCTAAATATACAGTCATGTCATCTGCAAACGGACAATTTGACTTCCTCTCTTCCTATTCGAATACACTTCATTTCCTTCTCTTGCCTGATTGCCCTGGCCAAAACTTCCAATACTATGTTGAATAGGAGTGGTGAGAGGGCATCCTTGTCTTGTGCCAGTTTCCAAATGGAATGCTTCCAGTTTTTGCCCATTCAGAATCATATAGGCTTTGGGTTTGTCATAAATAGCTCTTATTATTTGAGATACGTTCCATCAATAACCAGTTTATTGAGAGTTTTTAGCATGAAGTGGCGTTTAATTTTGTCAAAGACCTTTTCTGCATTTATTGAGATAATCGTGGTTTTCGTCATTGGTTCTGTTTATGTGATAGATTACATTTATTGATTTGTATATGTTGGACCACCCTTGCATCCCAGGGATGAAGCCGACTTGATTGTGGTGGATTAGCTTTTTGATGCGCTGCTGGATTCGATTTGCCGGTATTTTATTGAGGATTTTTGCATCAATGTTAATCAGGTATATTGGCCTGAAATTTTATTTTTTTGTTGTGCCTACCAGGTTTTAGTATCAAGATGATGCTGACCTCATAAAATGAGTTAGGGAGGATTCCCTCTTTTTCTATTGTTTGGAATAGTTTCAGAAGGAATGGTACCAGTTCCTCTTTATACCTCTGGTGGAATTCGGCTGTGAATCCGTCTGGTCCTGGGCTTTTATTGGTTGGTAGGCAATTAATTATTGCCTCAATTTCAGAACTTGTTATTGGTGTATTCAGGGATTCAGCTTCTTCCTGATTTAGTCTTGGGAGGGTGTATGTGTCCAGGAATTTATCCATTTCTTCTAGGTTCTCTAGTTTATTTGCATAGAGGTGTTTATAGTATTCTCTGATGGTAGTTTGATTTTCTGTGGAATCAGTGTTGATATCCCCTTTATCGTTTCTTATTGCATCTATTTGATTACTCTCTTTTCTTCTTTATTAATCTGGCTAGTGTTCTATTTGTTGCTCTTTTCAAAAAAACAGCTCCTGGATTCATTGATTTTTTTGAAGGGTTTCTTGTGTCTCTATCTCCAGTTCTGCCCCGATCTTAGTTATTTCCTGTCTTCTGCTAGCTTTTGAATTTGTTTGCTCTTGCTTATCTAGGTCTTTTAATTGTGATGTTAGGGTGTTGATTTTAGATCTTTCCTGCTTTCTCTAGTGGGCATTTGGTGCTATAAATTTCCCTCTAAACACTGCTTTAAATGTATCCCAGAGATTCTGGTACATTGTGTCTTTGTTCTCATTGGTTTCAAAGAACATCTTTATTTCTGCCTCAATTTTTTTACCCAGTAGTCATTCAGTAGCAGGTTGTTTGGTTTCCATGTAGTTGTGCAGTTTTTGAGTGAATTTCTTCATCCTGACTTCTAATTTGATTGCACTGTGGTCTGAGAGATTGTTTGTTATAATTTCCATTCTTTTGCATTTGCTGAAGAGCGCTTTAATTCCAATTATGTGGTTAATTTTAGAATAAATGCGATGAGGTGCTGAGAAGAATGTATATTCTGTTGATTTGGGGTGGAGAGTTCCATAGATGTCTATTAGGTCTGGTTGGTATAGAGCTGAGTTCAAGTCCTGAATATCCTTGTTAATTTTCTATCTCATTAATCTGTCTAATGTTGACAGTGGGCTGTTAAAGTCTCCCACTATTATTGTGTGGGAGTTTAATTCTTTTTGTAGGTCTCTAAGCACTTGCTTTATGAATCTAGGTGCTCCTGTATTGGGTGCATATATATTTAGGATAGTTAGCTATTCTTGTTGCATTGATCCCTTTACCATTATGTAATGACCTTCTTTATCTCTTTTGATCTTTGTTGGTTTAAAGTCTGTTTTATCAGAGACTAGGATTGCAACCTCTGCTTTTTTTTTTTCTTTTTTGCTTTTCATTTGCTTGGTAAATTTTTCTTCTTCCCTCTATTTTGAGCCAATGTGTATGTTTGCACATAATATGGGTCTCCTGACTACACCACACCAAGGGGTCATGACTCTTTATCCAATTTGCCAGTCTGTGTCTTTTAATTGGGGCATTTAGCCCATTTACATTTAAGGTTAATATTGTTATATGTGAATTTGATCCTGTCGTTATAATGCTAGCTGGTTATTTAACCTGCTAGTTGATGCGGTTTCTTCATAGTGTTGATGTTCTTTACAATTGGGTATGTTTTTGCAGTGGCTGGTACCAGTTGTTCCTTTCCATGTTTAGTGCTTCCTTCAGAAGTCTTGTAAGGCAGGTCTGGTTGTGACAAAAGTCTCTCAGCATTTGCTTGTCTGTAAAGGATTTTATTTCTCCTTTGCTTATAAAACTTAGTTTGGCTGGATATGAAATTCTGGGTTGAAAATTATTTTAAGAATGTTGAATATTGGCCCCCACTTTCTTCTGGCTTATAGGGTTTCTTCAGAGAGATCCGCTGTTAGTCTGATGGGCTTCCCTTTGTAGGTAACCCGACCTTCCTCTCTGGCTGCCCTTAACATTTTTTCCTTTATATCAACCTTGGTGAATCTGACGATTATATGTCTTGGGGTTGCTCTTTTCAAGGAGTATCTTTGGTGTTCTCTGTATTTTCTGAATTTGAATGTTGGCCTGTCTTGCTAGGTTGGGGAAGTTCTCCTGGATAATATCCTGAAGAGTTTTTTCCAACTTGGTTCCATTCTCCCCATCACTTTCAGGTACAGCAATCAAGTGTAGATTTGGTCTTTTCACATAGTCCCATATTTCTTGGAGGTTTTGTTCGTTCCTTTTCATTCTTTTTTCTCTAATCTTGTCTTGTTGCTTTATTTCATTAAGTTGATCTTCAATCTCTGATACCCTTTCTTCCATTTGATCAATTAGGCTATTGACACTTGTGTGTGCTTCACGAACTTCTCATGCTGTGTTTTTCAGTTCCATCAGGTCATTTATGTTCTCTAAACTGGTTATTCTAGTTAGCAATTCCTCTAACCTTTTTTCAAGGTTCTTAGCTTCCATACATTGGGTTAGAACATGCTCCTTTAGCTTGGAGGAGTTTGTTATTACTCACCTTCTGAAGCCTACTTCTGCCAATTTGTCAAACTCATTCTCCGTCCAGTTTTGTTCCCTTGCTGGAGAGGAGTTGTGATCCTTTGGAGGAGAAGAGGCATTCTGGTTTTTGGAATTTTCAGCCTTTTTGCACTGGTTTCTCCCCATCTTTGTGGATTTATCTGCCTTTGGTCTTTGATGTTGGTGACCTTCGGATGGGGTCTCTGAGTGGATGTCCTTTTTGTTGATGTTGATGCCATCCCTTTCTGTTAATTTTCCTTCTAACAGGCCCCTCTGCTGCAGGTCTGCTGGAGTTTGCAGAAGGTCCACTCCATACCCTGTTTTCCTGGGTATCACCAATGGAGGCTCAGTTGGAAATGCAGAAATCACCCACCTTCTGTGTTGATCTTGCTGGGTGCTGCAGACCAGAGCTGTTCCTATTTGACCATTTTACTAGCAAATCCTCCACAACTTGTATAGACTTATTGTGAAATTTTGATGAAATAATACCTAACATATAGTAAATACTCAACAAGATTACTATATGCATGAAATGCAAAAGGATATATAAAGGATTATGAAACCAATTTCCAGCTCCTTATTACTAATAAATCTGGTGATAACCCTTAAGTGACCAAGAGACAATGGTCTCTTGTATGGCCCCCTGGGTACCCCATTCTCTTTGTCCCCTGAATCATCTGTTTGGAGACACCTTCTTGATCAGAGGCCTTATCATATATATCATGTATATTATTTATATCATATATAAATATGTAAATTATATGATATATAAATATATATCAAGATAGGAATTGCCTATTCTTTGTATTGCAGATGTTCGGAGTAGACACTGTTCACTGAATCTTTATGAACTGCTGTTTCTTCTCTCCAGCGTGCTCTGTAGAATACTGGCTCCCTATGCCACCTGAGGGTGGAACCATTGCCCTTTCTACTAAGATCAGAATTCGATGCAAGGTGGAGCTGCAAAAAGGTTTTCAAACCTATTTTGAAGGATATTTTAGGCTTAGATCCACTGAAAATGGATTCTCTTACACAGCTCCATGATATCTCCTGATAACACATTCAATATGCTCTAATGACAACAGCTCAAATATATTACTGTTTACTTATTTCCTGCCTCTATCTTTAGGGCTAAATTATACCTACACCTAGTTTTGTTATCTAGTCAGTCTCAAGGTGTTATCAGATACTCAGATGCCTGCCAGGATTTCTCCTCGAGGTACCATGCTGCTCTCCGTAGTGATGTTTCCAATGTATTCAACAGGGCACTACCTTCCACAGCGCACCCACGCTCAAGGTCAGATGAGGTTGCTGTATACTATAGCTTCTTCTAAGAGATTCATAAATTATTAGCATATGAAAAACTGACATTTCTCACAGTAAAGAAATCAGTTTAATTTTGTTTGACTCCACGTTAATACAAACATATTTGACCAGGGGACCCTGTAGTCATCACCAACTTTTAACAGTCATGGCACTAGTATTTCGGGGAACACCTTTTGGAAACTGCTGCTCCATGGCTTATAGTTCTATTCCTGTTCATTTCAGATGTTTTTTATAACATTCTGCTTTTGAAAACACCATGCAGAGGTGATCTGCTTTATTTCCCCTAGAATGCATATAAGATCAGTAAAAATAGCTCCTAAGTGGTTTACATGATTATGTGATAAATCTGAAGAACATGCAAATTATCCTGGAGTCTGTACAGCATTAGACGTGTCATAAAAGAAATCATGCTATGGGTGAGCAATTAAGTAGTTTAATAAAATTTGCAGGCAGAATGGATAGCACAAGGCTACCAACTAATACTCAATTCATCTATTACACCCTTGTCTCTATGCAAGGGATAAACATGACGTAAATATGAGGTTACCATATATATTATCCCTCTTACCATGAGACAAGTTTGTAATTTAGGAGACTGAAAACTGGGAGTGGGCTGGTCAAGTAGGTGAAGTTAGGATAATCTAGACCACGGTCACACCCTCAGCTTTGCACTTTCAGAAACTTAACTTTATTCATTTCTCTAGGAGAAACTAAATTTCAAGGGATTGATGCAAATTCATGTGTCTTATAGACATAAATCTAAATCTAAATGTATTCATTCATAATTGGGGTTATTTATTTTAAAGACAGGAGTTTGTGTATTATGAAGGTACAATTAGTAGAGAGTGAAATGCATACGTCTTTGGCGAACTGTTGGATGAGTTTTGATAAATATATTCCTAATTAAGCTTGAATTCCGCCTTCCTTTCTCCACCTCTTCCCTCCTGCCCCCATTTCTTTCTTTCTCCCTCCCCCATTTAGCTCTCCTCCATCCAGTTCTTCTACAAAGGAACAATTCAACATGATGTAGTATCTAAGCCGGGGAAAGAGTAAATAGAATCTAGTAATCTTATAAAGTAATTTACCTCAACTATTGCAAAATCCAAGAAAATATGACTTACCACTTTTTTAATGACTCAAACGTCAAATCTTCCATATAGTATATCTCTTCACTGGAGATGGATAAATACTAAAAATTCCTTCCTATGACATTTTATTTTTTTATTGTCCATCAGCCTCACCCCTCAACGTATCCTTTATTGCAATTGATGATTTCAGAAACACCCAGTTTCATCAGTACATTTATAAATCATTTCAGATGATAACACTTTATTTACTTATTTAATTGCTCATTTTATTATTATTTACACTGGCATCAAGCTCTCAGGATATATCCTGTAGTAGACTTGAAGACCCTTATATAGTAACTACAGTAATGTTCTCTCTTATTAGTTAGAACATTCTCTTGCCAATAACGAATCCTAAAACAGGCATCTTTGTTTTACTCAGGTCATCTGATGTCTCTTTAGAATAATTTTTTAAATTTAAAATAGTTTATTAGAAGAGTCACTGGGAGTGAATCTAGGTGGCTTGTTGCAAATCTTTCACTCACTCAGTTCTTTGAAGAATCAGACTCTGACGTTACCTTTACAAAAAGAACAGATCCCATATTTCAACAATTAGCATCACAGAATTTAAATTCAATGAATAATATCACAAAATTTAAACAGAATGAATAAGTAAATGGTGATTGGAATTCATGTGTGAAAAAAGCAGAATTTTGAAACACCAGTGAATTTTAAGTATTATTTGGTTAATTCATTTGAATCCTTGGCCAAAAGTGAAATTCTAAAGACCCATTATTAATGTAATTTATGTCATTTCTGGAAATTGAATCATTTCAGGCTCTAATGTTATTTAATGATTAGACAAAGGAGATAGCCAAGCAGGATTTTTTCCAGGCAAAATCAAAGGAGCACAGGGTTAACAAGTAACCTTGTCCTTGTGTTACACTCGGTCCAAGGATGAGAAATAACAGCTGCTTGCATTTTTAAAATGTTTATTATTTTTGTTTTGAGATGGAGTTTCACGATTGTAGCCCAGACTGGAGTGCAATGGCACCATCTGGGCTCACTGCAACCTCCGCCTCCCGGGTTCAAGTGACTCTCCTGCCTCAGCCTACCCAGTAGCTGGGATTACAGGTGTGCACCACCATGCCTGGATAATTTTGTGTTTTCAGTAGAGATGAGGTTTCACCATGTTGGCCAATCTAGTCTCGAACTCCTGACCTCAGGTAATCTGCCTGCCTCAACCTCTCAAAGTGCTGGGATTACAGGTGTGAACCACAGCGCCCGGCCTTAAAAAATGTTTCAAAGTAGACGCAGGAGCTGGGCAATGTCTGGCATGCACTTGTTTATAATGTTACAGCTGTGCGCTGTAATTAGGAAATCTTTGGTAGAAAGTTAGTTAAGGCTTTTTCAGATGCAGTAATGACATTTGTCTAATGAGAGAAAATTTCCCCTGTATTTTTGAGAAGTATAGGAGAAGATAATCCCCACAACCATGAGAGGGGAAATGGCTTTATTCTAGTAAAGCCTCCTTCATTTCCTTAAGGAGCATATTCAAAGGACACAGTAGATACCACTTCCAGCCTAAGTGATGGATACAACAAAAATAAAATACGCAAGTCCAAAGAACATTCTTAGCACTCTTAAAATCAAAATAGACAACAAAGCACACTTATTGTGTCCTGTTTTAAAAAATGCATTTGAATTAATTACAGGTGGGACTATTGAAGCCATTTGTGTGAGCAAATCCCGTACTTCCATGGAGGAACCTAAAACTTCACACGCCACAGAGTGCACATCTAAATTGAGGAGACATCCAAATTTCCTTTCTCAGAGCCCAGGAGAGAAGATATTTGGAGCAGTCATCTCAGTACAAGCTGCCAGACTTTGCCTTTTTATGATTTAACATTGATTGCCGGCATTAAACATGGTTGGCCTGTTGATTCTGGCAAAACTAAAATTATGTGGACTGCCAGTTCTGTCAAACAGGTTTAATTCATACAGAGATACAACTGACCTCTTCTTAACTGTGATGTAAGGATCTCATGATCACATGATGACAATTCCTTAAAAGCGTACAGTACTTTAAAAGTTACTGAGTGCCTTCATACCTTCTTACTTACTCCACTTCCAACAAATCAGCATAACCAGTAGTGGACACCAGGAGGAGAACATCAATCCTTGGCGTGTTATAATATTCTTGACCCATAGTGACCTGGCCTCTGACAACCTTCCCAGCATCATCTCCTTTTGCTCTTTGTAAACACCTGTGTCTCAGAACTGCTAAGTCGCTCGTGGTTTCTTTAGCAGGCACTGCTCTCTCTGGTTTTCCTTCTGTGCATCTCTGATGATAATGGTGTTTGTCTGACTTACCACGATATCCCAATCCCTAACACAGGGCCTTGCACACCACAGGAGCTCAACAAATATTTGTTGAAGAAATCAGTGAATAACTGCTTAGAATACACTTCTCCTGGTCCTTTAAAACTCAGCTGAGATATTAGCTCTTCAAAGACGCTCAAATCTCCCTCATTTCTAATCAGATACCCTGCTCCGTGCATATATTTAATGTAACACACAGGGCACTATGATGTCATTACTGATTTATTTCTCTCTCTCTCTCTCTGTCATTCTCTCTCTTGCAGATGTGACTACCTTGTGAGCAAAGATCATATCTCATTCACATTTGTAATCTGTAGCACCTAAAAGTCGAATAGGAGGCTCCTGAAGACAGGTTGCTAATGGAATATGGGCCCCAACAAGTAACCTCTGGTTTATATTCCTCTATTGGATCAATCACTGAAACTTCAGCCTCCCAGGTCCCAGTCTTTAGAGGGGCCCCAGAATAAGTCACGGGTGCCACTGTGTAAACATTATTATTTACCTCCTCCTCTTCTTTTAATGGCACTTGCCTCCCCTCTGCCCCAATGTGCACCAGGGCTGAGCACTTTGTAATGTACATCTTCTGGGCCTGGCTCTGCATCCAACAGTTTTTCATTATGTCATTCGTGTTAATTTTGTCTTAATCTTTCTGCCATCTTTCACTGCACAGACTTGGAAATATGCTGAATCTCATCAGTGTTCAAAAGCCTTTCCTTCCATCTCAGCAATGGGACTACCACGTGAAGTGTAGCCCGTTCATTTGACTGTTTATTCAAACCTTTTCTCTTCAGGACTTTGGTGAACCTTCCATGGGTGCTGGGCTCCATATGTTACTTCATTTAAATCCACATGCCTTATTCACATTCTGGTTTCCTGGACCTGGTGAGGACAATGACCCCTTGCTCCCATGGGGGTGAAGTTTGTTTCTATAAAAGTTTGCTGCCTGAGAAGTTAAATGGCAGCCCCTTGTGCTCTTTTTACTTGAAAACCTTAACCCTGTGAACAACTCATCAATGAATCCAATCACTGCCTTTCCCATGAGACTCATCTGTCCTCACTTACGGGGAGCCCCTGTCAATCTTTCAGCTGGTTGGCACAGACCTGCCTGTACATGCCTGATTTTGCAGCACATAGCCAGCTTAAGTCCTCACTCAAGGATCCTGGGTGAAACTGTAAGGAGAATATTTAGCTAGTTACGGTTTCATCATCATTAATTACAGCATTGATAAAATTTGGAAAAATGCACTCAGAGGTTCTAAGGCAAGAGCTATCATACACAATTTCTTCCCCAGAAGTAATTAATTTTAGACATAGTCAAGTGGATGAGTGTCAGTTTTCTCTATACACACATAATAGCATATATGACATAGCTTTGAAACTGAGTTTTGTGTTCACCTAGTGTCCTGTACAATAAAAGATGAATTAAGCTACTTATACCTGTCTTCATTTACAGCTTTCATCTTCTGAGTCTTTTCATCTTATTCTTATCTCTTCCTTTCACCCTGTACATTTTGAATATGAAATTGTGTTTCCAAAGAAGTTCCTAACACAGTTGTAAATTAGCCACACACTGTGACTATGTAATAGTGCAGTAGGAAATGTAAGTTTATTTTCTAGTGTGAGACATTACCAAAAGCATGTAAATGCAGTGATGAAGACAAAGGGGAAGTTTTTTGTGCAAATATGGAGCTCACACATGTGAGTTTTTGTGCAAATACAGAGCTCACACATGCAAGTCCATGTGTGAGAGTAAAATATAGCTATTCCCATCTTCCTGAGAAACACATTAGGCATCCCCATGCAGGTGCCCATGCAAAGAACAGCACAATCAGGTGTGAAAGGATCCCACAGACCCGCCCCACACCAAGCTGACCTATAGCTGCCATCCCCTTTTTGAAATAGAGCTGACCTTCTGGGGTCTGCCTTTACCACCAGCACTACTGCCCACACCACTAGGTCTGATAAGCTACCTGGGGTCGATGATCAAGGCTTATTCTGTAAACTTAGAAATAATTCAGGCATAATTCAGAGAGGTAAACTGAATCAGTGGCCAGAGGTAGTGCATAGAGTTCTGGTCAGAAAATCTGAAAACTCAGGTATTCTTACAGATCTAGTTAGTCAAAATTACCAAATACTTCTCTACTAGATTGAGGTTAGGAATAAACAAAAAAGAAAAGACAATCCTTACCTATGAGGTGTTTTTACCAGTGGCTGCCACATGATTATTTCATTTATCACCCACCGTATCTAGGCCTGAATTGACTCATCTGTTCAATGGGTTACACTATCCCATCCTCCCTACCTTGCAAAGTAAGGTGACTAAAGAGTACATAGGTGTGAAGTGTGTGGAGTGTAATGGAAAAAAAGGTGCCAATAAATTTTACTTTGGATATAAAATGTCTACAGCAGCCCTTCTGCTCCCAGGAAAAAATATAAGAAACTAACCATTCCACTTATAAAATAACTCGATCGCAAGCACAGCAATGGAATACTTTGTATAATCTAGAAAATTAACCTCAATTCCTACATTATGAATACAGCGTAATTAGTGATGAGAAGTGGCTAACAGGCCCCCAAGTCTTTCAAAACAACGAATGGACTTTATTATCTGAGTGAACAAAAAAAGTATGTAATAAACAACAAAATGCCACTAAACACCTATTAGAATGGCTAACGTCCAAAAGTTTGACAATACCATATTCCTGGCAAGGCTGCAGAGCAATTGCAATTCTCATTCGTTATTGGTGAGAATGAAAAGAGTACAGCCACTTTGAAAGAGTTTGGCAGTTTACGATAAAGCTAAACATAGTCTTACCATATGATCCAGCAATCATATTCTCAGGTATTTATTCAACTGATTCGAAAACTTACGTCTACACAATCTTGCATGTACACAAAATTAAACAAAAATGTTTATAGCAGCTTTATTAATAATTGCCAAAACGTGGAAGAAACAAATTCTTCAATAGATGAATGAACAAACTGGTGTATCCATACAATGTTAATATTATTCGGCAACAAATAAACTACCAAACCACAAACATATACAGATGAATCTTAAATGCATATTATCAAGTGAAAGAATCCCATCTGAAAAGGCTGCAGACTATATGATCCCAAATATATAACATTCTGGAAAAGGCTAAACTATAGAAATAGTAAAATGGTCAGTGATTGTCACAGAAGGAAGGAGGGCTGAATGGGTGAAGTACAGGATGTTTTTGGTGGTGAAATTATCTTGTATAATACTATAATGGTGGCTATATGACAGTATGCATTTGTAAACACCCATAGAACTTTGTATCAAGATAGCGAATTTTAATGTATGAAAACGTTTTAAAAATTAGGCCAGAAATCCCAGGATGGAACACAGAATATGCTAAAATAGTCTAACTTTACTGCAAATGTTTGGAACAACCTCACTGAAGGGAGAGTGGCCAACAATTGTGATATACTATACATGTTTACTGAAAATTAACAATTAATCAAATGGGTGGCAGATGGTGGGAGCCATGTTGGAGTGTGAAGTTACAGGTACACAAGGGGAAATGGCTAGAATGATCTCGGGTGATGGCTTAGGAATTAGATATTAGAATGAACTCATGTTTAGCTTAATATAGATATGGAAATATTTACAGATATGTGTGTCTACATATATATATATATATATACACACACACACACACACACATAGGCACAGGTTAGTATACACAGGGCCTAGAAGCAGCCATATCCCAATATCAACAAACCTACCATACAGATCTTGGTTTCTAATGCCATTCTCTAATAAAAGAAACCAGGGTTCTTTGAAGAAATGTCTAGGATCTGGGCAGGAAATATGTAAGATGATCCTAGAGCAACTTGTAATGACAAAAGCTAAAACAAACAACCAGACAAAAGCCACACACTAATTGGAGTATAACACAAGGACATGAGAGCCAACTAAAAGACGTCCCAAAGGCCAAAGCTGAAATAATTTGACCAATGAAATAAAGTATTATTGGATTATAACCCAAACTCTAAAATAAATGTCCATGAATCCATGCTGGTGCAAGTAAATGATTGAATAAAGAAATAAATGGCAAAGAGACACATCTCTCATAGAATAATTCCAAATAATTTCAAATAATGTATGTAATTGCTTTCCTTCTCCTTAAGTGTGCATTGCACATAGTGACTTTCTTCACAGGAGTACACTCTGGAAAGAAGAACAACTGAACAGTTGAGAAACTCCAGGCCAGATGCAGTGGCTCATGCCTTTGGAAGGCCAAGATGGGAGGATCACTTGTGCCTAGGAGTTCAAGACCAGCCTGGGCAACAAAGTTAGACTCCATCTCTACCAAAAAAAAAAGAAAGAAAGAAAAGAAAAATTAGCCTGTGTTGGTGCATGCCTGTAGTCCCAGCTACTCAGGAGGCTAAAGTGGGAGGATCGCTTGAGTCCAGGAGGTCGAGGCTACAGTGAGCTGTGACTGCACCACTGCACTTCAGTTTGGGCAACAGTGAGATCCTGTTTCAAAAAAAAAAAAGAAACTCCACAAACTCTACCTCAGTCATGTGATCGAGGTTGACATTACATCAGTCACGTTGACTGCACATACCCTCGATAGGATGTGACATGGATGGCACTTTTCTTCTGTGGTTTTCTTTCCCAAAACTTATAACCTGTTTGATCAGGAGAAACACATTAAGCAAATACCACTTGAGGGGCATTCTACAAAATATGTAACTAGTACTCCTTAAAACTTTTAAGGAAAGTCTGACAAACTGTCACAGCCAAAAAGTACTTAAGGAGACATGATTACTAACTGTGATGTGGCATCCTAGATGTTTCCTGGAACAGAAAAAGGACGTCAGGTAAAAACTAAGGAAATCTGAATAAAGTATGGACTTTAGTTAACAATAATCTATTAATATTGGCTCACTAATTGTGACACATGTACCATACTAATGCAGTATGGTTGATAGGGTAAAATGTGGCATTTATGGGAGCTCTCTGTACTATATCTATAATTTTTCTCTCAATCTAAAACTATTCCAACACAAAAATTTTATTCAAAAATATATGTATATTTCTTGTGCTACATGCAGTGTCAGAAAAAAATCAGTTACTTATTTTTTTTTTTTTTCAAGTAAGAAAATGAAATGGGGCTCGGGGTGATTGTTTCAGACAAGCAGGAGTAGAAATTATAGAGCGAGACTCATGGCTGGCAAGAGGAAGGATATGTGCTGAATGCAACATGCACACACACGGCCTTGAAAAGTCAAATGTCTAGTGACGTAAATGCGCATGGCAGAGGCAAAGGAAGCAGATTACCCCCATGCCAAGTGCATGATGGCTGCAGCTTCTCCATGGCTCCAGGACCTTTCCAGACCACCAAGGCAGCAGATGACAGATCATTTCCATCACCACAGAGCATTTGGCAAAATCCAAAGAGCCCAGATTTGCACTTTTTAAAGGTTGTTTATGCACTCAAATTCTTCCCATTATTCTCAGAGAAAAACTTGGAAAATACTATCATTCTCATAAAATATTTAATTAGATAAAACATTTCATTCTGTTTGGCAGAGATTTGATATATCCCTGCTTTACCCATTTCTGTAACTTTAAAAGGAAAATTTAAAAAAAGAAAAAACAGTGCCTTAGAAATGCTCCAAAAATTCTGACTCTGATTAGAGTAGAACCATGTGTCCCTGCATGAATGTTAGATCATTAATGGCCACTTCTTTTCAGGGCTATTTTTAAGCCAAGATAGTGAAGGGTTGTCACTGCAAATACATCACAGTGTTGTCCTTTCCCCTCTAGCTCGCCCTTAGGCACACTGCTTGTGAAAACTGGAATCTCAATCAGTGCATTTGTGTTCCATTTGAGTGAATTTGGTAGAACACTATTTAACCCTATGGGCTAATTACTGAATATCTGTCATGTAATCGGTGGAGACTAATCAATCCATGAATTCAGGTCAACTTGGCAAAAATTAAAACAAAACAAAAAACACATGAGAGTCTTTCGAGGTCTTTTTCTAAGAGGTCTTGGTAAACCACTGAACACAGCTTCAACTTCAGGCATATTGTCAA
This sequence comes from Colobus angolensis palliatus, assembly GCF_000951035.1. Lineage (NCBI taxonomy): Eukaryota > Metazoa > Chordata > Mammalia > Primates > Cercopithecidae > Colobus > Colobus angolensis. The sequence goes on along the minus strand of NW_012115311.1, from coordinate 2,835,898 downwards.
TGGTTCATACAACAACACCTGTCATATTCTGGAAACAAAACAGAAAACCTTCCAGATGGAGTGGCAGAACTCCTAGGCTCTGGCCCTGGCTTTGCCACTAACTTTGCCTATTTGGACCTCAGAATCTTCAACTGTAAAATAAGAGGGTTAGTTTAGATGGACTATGAGAGCTTCACAAACCTCACTCCCTAAGAGGGACGTGAACATTTATTCCCAGGCCCCTAGGACTTGTTGCCTAAGGGAACCTCAGCAAGTGGATAAAGTTTTGGAATTCTTAGGTTTTATTTGAAAATTTTGTGCACTTTATATACTATTCATAGTATAAATCAATATTTTTAATATAAAAATGTTTCAAATTGGTTACTATTAAACTAGCATCATTAAATTATTTGCCATTTTCCTTCTATATAACAGAGTAAAATTGATATTTATGGGAGATCCATGCCATGCATACTCTGTGGCTCCTCCAATGCTTATGGTATTTCTATTCCAGTTTATGAGTCGGCAGGACCAAGATTTTCTCTAGCTTATAATTTCCTGACTCAGTAAAAAATTTTAATGATTTATTACATTCTGAAATCATGACATAATGAGACTTGCAAATTACACCTGTACCAAAGAACAGATGAAGATGTGTCACGATGTCTGTGCCCACCATCAGAGGGCATGTGTAGTCTGAGCCTCATAGGTTCTGAGTGCCTCACCGCCTTTTAATGCAAATCAATGAGACTTTTCATCACCTGATAACCAGAACATTACCACTTCGACAGTTTAAATGGCGTTGACCAATGTATTTGAATCAGGTACAGATTTGAAGAGTTTACGGTTATTGAAGAGTTAAAGAACAAAAGAGCCCAACTTCTTCAGTTGAAACATCCCAAGCTATCCTATTAAGCACCGTATTAAATTTCAGAATGGATTATTCCTTTTTTAAAAAACGACAGCAAAAGAGCATCAATAAATGAGTGCTCTGAAGTTGTGCAGAGGGCTTCCCATAGAGAGACTAAACTGTTGGATGGACAGCTCTTAGTCCTCTGAGTGGCAGTAATGATAGTATTAACTATTTGCAAAAATTTTAAAGTACTGTTTATGAGCCTTATCTCCTCTAAACCTTACAGTAGCCATAGGTTGTGACATAGGATCACTTAGGATGCGTTGTCTTTCTCTGACTGATTTGTAGGAGTCTGTATTTCAGGATAAGAGCTCTTTGAGAGATACATGTGTTCCAAATACCTCCTCCCAGTTTATAGCTTCTCTGTCCATTGTCTTAGTGGATCCATTCTCTTAATGTTCTTCAACAAACAGAAGTTGTTAATGTGAATAGAGTCTAATTTTCCTATATTTTCTTTTATGGTTAATGCTTTTTTGTGTTCAATTTAGGAAATGCTTATGTGCCCCAAATTCATGAGGATGTTCTCCTTTGTTGTCTTCTGGAAGCTTGATTGGTTTAACTCTTATTATGACTCATGTTGAATTAAGTTTTGTATATGGTGTGAGGTGGTGTCATTATTTCTTTCTTTCTGTATGGACATCCTGTTGATTCAGCACCTTTAATTAAAGATATTGTATTTTTCCCCACTGAATTACAATAAAGCATTAGTAATAAATCAGGTGCTTGTATATACACGTATGGATGCATCTCTCTGTTACACTAGTCTGTTTATTTTTAAGCCAGTATCACAGGTGTTAATTTAGAGTAGATAATAAAGTATATGATTTGTAGCAGGTAGATTTATAATAACTCGTGATTTTGAAGTCTGTTTTATTGTTTTAAATATTGCATTGGCTATTCTGGGCCCCTGTTTTTCTATGAAAATTTGAGAATGAGCTTGTCAATTTCTACAAAAGAGCCTGCTGGTATTTTCCTTGGCATTGCGTTAAATCTATAAATCAATTTGGGAAGAATAGACACCTTAGCAATATTGAGATTTTCCATCACTGATTATGGTATATATTCCCTGCATTTATGACTATTTTATTGATTTTCTTCTCAGTAATATTTTGTAGCTTTCAGTATCTTGTATATACCTCACACATCTTTAGTTAGATTTAGTCTAGATAGCTGATATTTTCTAAGGTCACATGCACAGAATTTTTAGTTTCTCTTTCATTACTTATTTTACCATTCCCATTATTGTAAAACATGCAAACGAATTCAGAATTTTTATTTTCTGATTAATGTTATGATGAAGATGGCACAGTCATGGAGCTGCAAAGTTAGAGGTTCCTGGGGAAAAACTTGGGACCTCCACTAGAAGCAAGCGATGGAAGGTATAAATATACATTTCAAGAGAGGGTAAGACTCAGGATTATGGAGACATCTGAGCTTATCTTTCCCCTGGGGACATTTATTTTCATTCCATAAAATTCGAGTAAGAACCCAAGATTCTTACCAAAGAGACTCTCAGGAGAGGGGAAACGGCTGCCTCTCCTATAATAAAAATTAGGATTATTTTCTTTCAGGGTTCTTCACCTACAATCCCCTTTATGTATAGGATGCATTTGGCTCTCATTTTGTCACACTAGATGTAAGAATTGAGGCACAAGGGAACCCTATAATTATATGCAGTAAGTAAATAATCTTAGCTCCAGAAAACCTTGTGTGTGCATTCAGGTTAATATTAATAAATATGGATATTTAAAACATAGTAGTTTTTTTTATGAGGATGAATATTTGTCTGGTTTTGATTGTCATGGTGTATTCCCTGACATCCCTTAGCACACAGTAGGAACTCCTTAAATATAGGTTACATTATATATTAGTTATCTATTTCTGTGAACAAATTACCCCAAAGTTTAGCATATGAAAACAAACATTTATGATCTCGTTATTTCTATGGGTCAAAAATCCAGGGACAGCTTAGCTGGGTTGTTCTGGTTCAGGTTGTCTCATAAAGCCCCAGGGTTTCTTGGGGCTGCAGTTATCTGAGGATTGACTGGGACTGGAGGAAGCACTTCCAAATTCACTTATGCAGCCATTGACCAAAGCTTCAGTTCCTCACCACGTGGGCCTCTCCATAGGGTTATTTGTGATGAGGCAGCTGGCTTTGCCAAGAGAAAGTTATGAGAGGGAGAATGAGAGCACACTGTTTTATGATTTAATCTGAGTTATGTGCATATCACTCTTTCTGCTTTATTCTTTTTATTAAAAGCATGCCACTAAGTCCAGCCCACATTCAACAGGAGGAGATTACATGATTACACAAAAGCATGAATCCTGGGAGGCAGGGATCACTGGGGCTTTCTTAGAGGCTGACAACTACAGATCAATAAATGAAGTACAAGATGTGATACTGTTTATCTGTTTGACTAATTATGCACCTCCTGCTTCAACTCTAAACTCTGGAATGAGTAGAATTTACATAGGCACAGAAAAGAACGAAGGGGTTCCCACTAGAAGAAACACTGTACAAAATAACAGAACAATAAAAGGGCATATTCTCTGCAGGGAACTGTAAGTAGATCTCTGAGGGAACACAGGACACTGAACAGCACTCCTCCCTCAGAGGACGTGTATAGTCTGAGCCTCATAGGTTCTAAGCCCCTCACTACCTTTGAATGCAAATCAATGAGACTTTTCATCACCTGGTGGCCAGAATATTACCACTTTGATAGTTTAAATGGCATTGACCAACATATTTGAATCAGGTACAAGTTTTAAGATTTTCTGGTTATTAAAGAGGGAACTAAAGAGTCCAATTTACTCATCAAAACATCCCGTGACATCCTATTAAGCACAGCATTAAATTTCAGAATTCATTATCACTATTTTAAAAGACAACAGTAAAGGGGTGTCAATAAATAAGTTCAGAAGTTGTGCAGAGTGCTTCCCATACAGAGACTAAACTACTGGGCTGACAGCCAAGGTGTTTGCCTGTCTCTGCCCATGACATCTAACCCCTTTGTAATCTAAGATGGGATCTGTCCTGGGTGGCAGGTACACAAGGAAATGTACCTCAAGGGGGGTTTCCCTCAGTGCTGATTCCCCCTTACTGCTGGTTTTTCATCTCCGTTACCCTAATGCCTTTGCTTTTGTTCTCAATTTTATATTCTAAACTATTGATTTCTGCTGCTAGGTCTTTTGGATGCTAAAACACAATTAATGAATCTATACTTCCAATCCTGGCTTTTCCTGGCTCAAATTCCTTCTAGCCAAAACTGCAGTCCAGATTTAGGCAGCTCTCTCTTTTTAGGCCCCTAGGAGTGGGAGGTGGAATTGATCTTCCTTTCTCCATGGGAATCCAGGAACTCTGCGGAAGATAACAACAGCTTCCATGGTATGTGTAAAGTGCGTGTGTGTGTGTGCATGTGTGTGTGTCCTGCAAAAGTATGAAAGCATGACTTTCTACTTTTCTTGGACATCATCTGCCCAGTTTGTGTCTTTAGTACCTCTTGGGAATCACTCAACAATTTAAGTGTCAAGGCAATGTCACCAAAAACTTGATTTACTGTCACAACTTTGGCAGCTCTATTCTTGAATGATGAATCTTTGCAAAGACACTCAAAGCATTTTTCAAAGAGAAAAGCGAAATGGAAAAATCTCAACTGTGCCTGCATAGAGGACTCTAAAGTCCAGGGCTAGGCCACAACATTTACTAAAGCCTACTGTGTGCTGGGCATTGTGCTAGGTGCATGGGGAAAGTAATAATGCCTTCGCTCGAGGGAATTGAAGTCCAGGAGAAGACTAGACATCAATGAAATAAGTGCACCTATGAACATGTAAAGTCAGATAGCGATGAACTGTGCAAAGACAAAATGCCCTCATAGGAATGCAGAACTCTGCACATTACTGCAACCTCTCAGAATACATGAAAACTATGTGTTTGTTCATGTAGACATGCGTGAGCCTATGTGCCCATTTGAAGTTGTACTGGACCAGGAATGAGAATAAAAACAATAATTCGAAGATTCTCTAAGAGACAAGGAATTGGGGACTGCTTCCTTTTTTTGCCACTTCTTTGAGCACTCCTTCATGGTATGAATAGAAATGCTGGAACCGGAACCTAATTCAGAGTATCTTTGCCTGGGCTTGGCATGCGCTTTGTAATGAAAGTGAAATTAGAAGTAGAAGACATACAAATAAGTTTTCTCTCCATCGACCTCGACTTTCCAGTGCATAGGCAATAAGAAAGTCATGGTGAAGGAAGTTCATAATAAAATTTCTTCTCAAAACAGGTACGTTTGCTAAATAATGTGCCGTTGAACCAGTTTTGTGGAATTCAATTAAGTGATATTAAGTCGTGCGCTGCATGCAAAGCCCTGTTTTAAACATTCCTGTGAGCAAATGCAGAGGTTTACAATCACTCTCTGCCCTACAGGAGCAATGATTTGAAACAGAACTGGCATCAGAACAAATTACTGTAAAGAACAATTCACCCCTACCAGTTAGTTTTAATAAATGTGTTTATCAAGTTTTTAATGGGGCCAAGTGGAAAGGCAGTGCCTTATGTGCAGCCTTGTGACATAATGGAAAATATAATTTCATAATGAGTTAATAATAAATATGTATGGGCTAAACAAGAGCACAGTTCATTTTAAAGACTCATTAAGTAGAAGATTTGACTGTGTCTCCGAAATGAAAGTGTGCACACACTGTTTCAAAATGAAGTGGAGATGAAAGCCTGGGATTGCATTGCTTGATCAGCTCTTCCTGGAAAAGCCATAGAATTTATAACACTTGTTTTGTCGTTCTTGCTTTACTCTTTGGAGAGTGATAAAATTATTAATGTTCTATTTTTTTAACTAAACAGAAACATCTATTTAGGGCATAGTACATGGAAATGTTCCAGAAGCTGATTTCTGCGTAAGCATATGTGACTGTCTCTAGGGCAAGAAGACTGGGGATATCACCACGGGCTCAGTGTTCATTGTGAAGAAGCCTCAAGGAATTGTACCTTATGATTTAAATTTTACAAATGACATATTTCACAAATTACAATTTTTCAAATTAAATGTACACATTTCTGTGCAAACATGCATTCCTTTAGTTGTTCTAAGCTCATACCTTTACAGCACTGTGCATATGTGTACTTGCAAATTTGAAACCAAGCAGTATATCAATGATACAGACAACTCATAATGTGCAATTAGAGGGCTTCTGTTGCAGGGAAGGCTTCCTGGGGACTTAGTGAGCATGATGTTTCTTAGGAAGAGCCCTTAGTATCCACACCTGTGGAAGCGTGGGGGAAGAGGCAGACAGAGGGAGAAGTGAGTTGCAGTGCAGGCCATACGAGCTTCAAATGACCTCATTGGAAGCTATGAAGGTCAAATAGCCCATCAGAGTTATTTCTGAGTTGAGTCAAAATAGCCAATGTTTATCCCTCTGCCTTGGTCAGTCATTGGATGCAGACCACCTGGAAAAGGGATTTGACCTTGGGTGAGGGAGTTGTCTGCAGCTAACTGAGGCAATCCCAGAAAAGCCTAACAGGGGAAGCCTGTCAGCTGACAGCATGCCCAACAGGTGGGGGAACAAGTCCTTCAAGTGGGATCTAGGCCATGTATCACAGTGTCCATAAAAGACCAGAGGCAGGTCCTGCTAAACAACAAGTGATCTGCTGAAGCTTTTCTCATGATGTAGCAGATCGGATCCCACTACTGCTCCCTGGTAATGCAATATCCCAAACAGGTGGCTCTCATGGAAGGCCTCTTCTTCTCTTCTAATGAAAAAGAATATGCAATCTTGGAAAATTTCAAACACAACACATCCAATTCAGGGAAGTGCCATAAAACCAGCAAACCTGCAGCAAGCGTGATGTAACTACAGGGTTGTACAAGCCACGACTCATGCGTTGAGGTCAAAACACAGATTTATTTTTGTCACTCCCTAACCCTTCCCAAAGTCTCCTCATAGCTCTAGGAACAAGCTCTACATTTATGCCACATTATCTCTTCCCTGCTGCCAAGGGTCTCTCCCCTAACCAGGCAGGGCTCTCTCACACTCAACGGTTCAGTGAATCGCGATCGGTCCACAGTCAGCTTTAGTCTTCTCAGGCAAGAATTGGGCCTCCTGAGGTTGCTACTGAGGAGAACACATTTCAAAGCTCTCCAAGTGGCTTTCCTAAAACTCTCCTCCCTAGGCTTGGAGCTGAACCACAGCACCCATTGGACAGCACAGAAAGGCCTTAGCTTGCTTCAAAGAAGTCTCTCTACAAGTCTCCTCTCAAAGTTCCCCCTCTGGTCTGGCTGAGGCAGTCAAGAGTTGAGTTGTGGAAAGGGGTCTTAAAACCATTTGCTTTGGGTATCTGAATATATATGGTGGAGGCCTGTTGTATTCTGACTTTGATATCTTGATATCTATCCTGTGATGCCTTGGTATCTCCTGAAGCAGGGAGGGGCCCCAGTAACACCTCCTTCTACACCATAATGGGTATAGTTGCCAGCGGAATCTGGTGGTCAGTGAAGGGCTGCTGGACAGGCTGAGAGCTTGTGTGCAGATCCAGCTACCACATACAGAGTCTCTCCATTCTCCTTTCTGAGTACATGGAGTTCTTAACTTCCATGCCAGCCAAATACCTTCTAAAAAAAAATAATTCAACTAAATTAACATAAATAATTAGAGAAATTAATTGAATTTTTTCAAAAAAGAAAATTGTGATATTTTAGAAGTAAAGTTTCTTTGAGCTCAAAGGTACTTTATAGAACATGTAATTACACATATTTATTTTATAAACAAGGAAATTGGTCTCCAAAGAAGTTTTGAAATCATCACTCATTTATTCAAAATATTATTTAGTGTGTACTCTTTGCCAAGTGTGATACTGTGATTTAAGAAATATATTTCATCTATAAGTGAGATCACGCAATGTTTTTCTTTCTGACTTACTTCTTTTAGCATAATGTCCTCCATTGTGCAAATGGGAGGCTCTCTTTCTTTTTAAAAGCTGCATAATGTTAGATTGTGTGTAATATATACGACATTTTCTTCATTCCTGCTTCAATGGACATTTAGGTTATTTCCACATTTTGGTGATTGTGAATAATGCTGCAAGGAACATAGGAGTGCAGGTATCTTTACAAGGTGGTGATTTTATCTCCCTTAGGCATATATGCAGAAGAGAGATTGCTGGGACTTTTGTTAAATAAGTAAATTTTAGCTGTTCTTGTCATTTTGTTGCAAAAGTAGATTTTAGCTGTTTTGTGTGTTCTTGTCATACACACAAAAGTAACTATAGGAGATAATATGTTAATCTGCCTCACTATAGTAACTACTTTACTATCTGTATGTATCCCATTACATCATGTTGTAGCCCTCAAATATATGAAATAAAATTAATTTTAAAAACAATGATAACAAAAAAGAAAAAGTACACGTTTGCATGTATTTTGGTCTTGATCTCCAGCTCCTGGCCTGAACTCCTAAAACCCTTGTAACTTCCTAAGTGATAAGAGTGATAGGAGTATCTTTTATTATATTATTTGTTCTGTTTTGGGGAGTTTCTTTTGCCTCCAATTTCTGAAATAGCTCTGGGGTGATAAAGGTGAAAGGAACAACCTCTGTTGTTCTAACAAGCTCCTTTCAACCACATCTGAGTTTCTGTTCATCAGGTGACATTTGGAAAGCCTCTAAGCATGAGGCAGTGAGGAGGGGGTGGATGCCAGGGGAGTCAACCATGATTAAAGGGTTGGAAATTTCAATGACACCCCCTGAACCCCAGGGGGAGGAAGAGGTGTTGAAGGCGGAGTTGATCACCAATGGCCAATGATTTAATCAGTCATACCTGTGTGATAGATCCTCCATAAAAATGCTAACCAAAGAGGTTCAGAGAGCTTGAAGGTTGGTGAACTAGAATGCATCTATTTGCAAAGAGGGTGGCACCCCCAAATTCCACAGGGACAGAAGCTCCTGTGCTTAGGACCCTTTTGGACCTCACCATATGGATTTCTTCATCTGGCTGTTCACTTCTGTCCTTTAAAATTTCCCATTGAATAAGTGAGTTATTGGTATATAAACTTGGATTCTGTGAACTATTCTAGCAAATTATCAAACATGAGGAGGAGGTTGTGGGAACCTCTGATTTGTAGCCATGTCAGACAGAAGTTTGTGGCAGCCTGGGGACTCACTACTTGCAATTGACATCTGAAGTGGGGGACAGTCTTGTGACACTGAGCCCTTCACCTGGGAAGTCTGGGCTAATTCTGGGCAGTTAGTGTTAGAATTGAGTTAAACACCAGGACATCCAGTCAGGGTCGCCAAGACTTGTGGAATTGGTTGGTGTGGAAACAAAATCACACATTTAGTGTCAGAAGTTTGAGAAAGTATAGAAAAACAGTTTTTTCTTTTTACCAGTTATTACCAAAACGCTTGTGCTGTAACAGCACAGAAGGGATTCCCTGCCCTTCAAAGAATGTATTGTCTAGTGAAGACAACACTCACACAAATAAGCTATTACAATACATTATAATCAGAAAGTTCTTAACTGAATCTGTGTCAGAACCTGGATTTCTTGGCCGGACGCAGTGACTCACACCTGTAATCTCAGCACTTTGGGAAGTCAAGGTGGGCGGATCACCTGAGGTCAGGAGTTCGAGACCAGCCTGGCCAGCATGGTAAAACCCTGTCTCTACTAAAAATATTAAAAATTAACCAGGTGTAGTGGCATGCACCTGTAATTTCAGTTACTCAGGAGTCTGAGGCAGAAGAATCGCTTGAACCTGGGAGGCAGAAGTTGCAGTGACCAGAGATCATGCCACAGCACTCCAGCCTGGGTGACACAGCAAGACTCCACCTCAAAAAAAAAAAAAAAGGAACCTGGATGTCTTATTAACCCAGGGACCTCACCAGTCAATTTTCTGGGATGACTGGGAGGCATTTTAGAATGCACTCTTTACTGGGTAAGGGCTTTGAAAGTCTGGGCTTACTGTTCAGAATAGTAATCTCAACTGCAACCTATTTGTCAACTGCCTTTAAAATGTGATACATGGAAGAACTGTAATCTTTACAGAATGATTTACAACTATTGTGTAATTACCAGTGTAATTTTTCTTTAAGCTTTAAAATTAGAACACTTTTTGATAAACTTCTATTTAGATCGTTTGGAATCTCCAGAGAGATTCCAAAAAGTGCAGGCTAATTAATTACCTCCAAGCTTATAATTTTGATAATCCTGAGGAGTAAGCTCTGATTTTTTTTATCTTGCCCAAATTCCTACCTAAGGGGTCTAGGGAATCACGCCCCACAAACCATAAATTCTCCTGAGATGGGTTTTATTTGACCGTATGTATCATGACTTACTTTTCAATCTGACTCTTGCATAACATTACTAGACAAGGAAAAAATATTTAAACCCAAAATATATTTGCTTGACATTCCTTGAAATTGTCCTGCAAAGTCTCTTGTGGGAAAAATCCACATCCTATAGAGAATCCACTTTCCCCTTTGTTTTCCTTCCTTCCTTCCTTCCTTCCTTTGTGGATCCAGGAGATAATCAAATAAGAGCCAAGCACCCTTTTAGGTCGAATAAGAAACATTTTACAACCTGCTCTGTCTCTAAAGTTTTCTATCTGAGAGATTCCTCCACACAATAAAACTTGGTCTCCACAATCCTTTATCTTAACCTAAACATTCCTTTCCGTTGATCCCAGGTCTTCAGATAAACTCAACCAATTGTCAACCAGAAAATGTTTAAATTTCACTACAGCCTGGAAGCCCCTGCTTTGAGCTGTCCCGCCTTTCTGAACCAAACCAATGTATTTCTTAAATGTATTTGATAAATGTCTCATGCCTCCTAAAACATATAAAACCAAGCTGTACCCCAACCACCTGGGGCACATGTTCTCAGGACCTCCTGAGGGCTGTGTCACGGGCCGTGGTCACTCAAATTTGGCTCCGAATAAATCTCTTACAATATTGTACAGAGTTTGACTCTTTTCATCGACACTCCTTAGGTTCCAGATGTCAATTCTTAGTATTTGATTGAAATTCCTAATTAAGGAAAGACACATTCATTTCAGGACTTAATTCTTAGCTGAATGTCACCTTCCAGCAGACGTTAAAGAGAAAATTCTTAAAACTCTATAATCCTGAGAAGAGTACTACTATAGATGAAGTGGTTACCTCAGATTCTGAAAATATTTTCCATTTAAGATATGTTTTGAACTTCTTAGAAAATATGAATCACCAGATTTCTACATATTGCTATTATTAAGGCATCTGGAGAGGACTTTGTTAAAATCTTCTGCTTCCCTTAGTATTGTTAATACTAACTGAAACTTATTGTAGTAAAGTGCCAGTCATGAATATGTGTTAGATGAATGTACATATGTCAACGGAACTCTGTTAGAAATGCAGTTTTTTTCATTCATTGCCTGCATTGGATGTTGTATCAAACAGTTTTCTGGGCTGATTCTATGCAACATATACTGAGTTGATGAAATTGATTGGTATTTGCTCTTTTTCACAAGGGACTTATTTTAACTAGCCAGTGAGGGTAAAACTATCTGTATCTCTGCAAAACCATCCACATTTACGCTTTGAAACAGATTGTCTCAAGAACTCTGACTCCATCTAAGAATATATCCATATGTTTGGAGCTCTGCGCCTTGGAATGTGTGACTTTCTGTCCACGTTTTGCTGAGAGCGCCTGATCTGAAAAGAATGGCTTAATGCAAGTGCAGGCTCAGTGACATGCACCTGGGAGAAGGGGTCAGTAGAAACTTCTTGACAAAGATTTGAAATTAAAAAATGATTTAAAACCACCAAAGTGTCTGGCCTCCTCTCTTAGTGAAAGTTGATTACCACAGATGATAATATTTAGTTATATTTTATTTAAAATACTACCTATTTAATTATTAATAAAATAGTAAGAAATGTGATTAAAATATGCTGGGCTGATAATATATTGTTGGTTTATATTTTATTAATAATTTATAAAAATGGATGAATACATCATCTCAAATGAAGATATCAATTCCAGACACAAGAAGTTCCTTTATTCACCTTTGGGTGATTCAAGGTTTAATAATAGAAAGCTAAAGAAACCAAGAGGACAGAAGACTTTTATCACCTTCTAAATTTAGGGCTTTGAATGGTAAGGACTTCATGTGTCACAACACAATACAATTTCACCTACAGAGTGCTAAAGTGAAATTACCACTTATTTGGGGTCCCTGAGATAGCACATTTCATTTTTACCTTGTTTTATTTTACCTATTTCCTGGGAGCAGGCTTAGGCCTACAAGGGAAATACAAAAGCTGCCTTCACACTATGATATGAGAACTGTGAACAGCCCTGCCTGAGAAAACTGATCTTATCCAGAAAGTTGACTGGGCAGACATCTGTACTGTTATATTAACTATGACTAGAAAGAAAAGCTCCAGTCTAAAATGTGTAAATACCATCTGACAAAGGCCGTTGGGCCCTGCTGTCTCACTAACACCCCAGGAGAAATTATCCTCCACAGTTAAAATGCTGATTTCCTGATGATGGGATGGGAATGGAAAGTAACATGAAGGCCAATCTGAGGAAGCAGCCCCCCGATGAAGAGAAATGTATTTCCATTAGTATTTGCTAGGGTCAGGCTTGTAGGGAAGAAACTGGGTTTTAGTAGTTTCTCTGCTGATCCGTATTCATTATCAGCTGTAGCAGACAAAAGATGAAGATGGGGGAAAAGAGAAAAAATATTTAAAAGATTCAAAGGCAAACCATCAATACTGAACTTTCAAGATACTACAAACCAGAAATTGTGTGAGGAGCTTCTAAGAGCTGCAGTTTCCTCTCTGATTCTGGAGAGAAGAACAGTTCGGGAGAGATCAGAGTATTTTCTCATTTGAAAATGATGTAGCAGTTGCTAACTCTAAAATATTGCTGGGAAGATAATGATGCTCACTTGCCTCAGAAGCAAAGTGAGATTGGACTCCAACGGGAGGACCCTACAGTTCCCATACTGCTTTAGGTAATCTTACAATTCCTATATTCTCTTAAATTTTATTTTACATTTTAAACACAAATGCCATTGAACATCATGTCTATTCAGAGCTCACTGTTTTTCTGACTCCTCATTAAGCAACAGAGTTAATGGATTTTGCAAATCAACTGCATTATATGGCAAAAAGATTCCTGAAGTTGGAACCAGAACTAGGCTTGGGTGATTGCTATTGATTATCTTTGTAACCTTTTGTGAGTCATATAAACTCACTGAATCACACATAATATGGGGAATATCCTTATCCACATAAGGATTTTTTTAATGAACATTACATTGGACCTGGCGTTGAGCAGAATACTTAATAAGTTAAATATGTTATAAAAGTTGGGTCCTCCCTAGCTACAATGTAGCTTATAATCAAAGGGAGAACATCAGTCACTGACTCTGTCCTAGAGTGTGGGAAGACACTGGGAACATTATCAATCCATCCAAGTGTCTGAGAATAACAGAAATCCCCACTTTCAAAAAACTCTTTAGAGTGAAAAACGTCGCATAGAATCACATTGGCATCTTTGAGGGGGGGTTTTTCCTGCATATCCTCTTCTGAACAAATTAAGTAATAAAAAGTAAGGCAGATGGGAAATCAAAACATCATCTTTATAACTGGAAGTGAAATTGGGAGATCATAGTTTAGTGGGAGAGCCTGATACATCTGCTAGCTGAACCCACTAATTAGAAACATTTACCCACCCAATCAAGAGGGCACTGAGGCAGATCTTTTGCTCTTTTACCCTCCATGGGCAGAGCATGTCCCAGGAGGAGCACAGCAGAATGCATGTTCCCTGCAAATGGCTTGCTTTCAAGAGAAGGGCAAAACTGGGCTATGTGTGCTCAATGTAATTCTCCATAATTAACCAACAGAACGAATCACCACACCACTGCCACCTTGGGGTGAAATGAGTAAACGGCAGACAGAGACCAGGGGTTAGCATATTTTGTCCCACCATCTAGGACAGAGTCAGAGTCATTTAACTGTGTTCCCAGCATAGGAAGGAAACATCAAAAGTAGTTGAAGAAACATCCCTCTTAACAATTCTCATTTTGATCTCTTGACCCCTTGGGCTTGACTCTCAATGCCCCATGGGAAAGAAACCAACAATCTTTCAAGATATTTTTGTTCCTATCTTCAGGCCATTTCCTCAATAAAGCCATTGTTCCTCCAATGGACTAGAGTTCATATTTGTTTGCAGTGTGTTTAGATAAAATGTGTATACACTACAAACCACTTTTGTTTTTTGTATTCTAAATTTTTTCCCGAAACTAAAACTGTTGATTTGTAAAGAATATCAACAAATTACATTTCTCTTTTCTGCCCCAATTCTGAGTAAATTGAGAAATAAAACAAATAGTAAGGCAGATGGAAGATCAACATAGAGGTAGCTTAGTGATCGAGTCAAATGGGCTTGCCAAATGAACTTCAGGAGTGGGCACAGTTCCTTGCCCAGCCAGTGCCAGTCCTGCAGGGAGAAATCCTGTCCTGGAAGAAATGGAGCAGAATGCCTGCTCCCTGATGGCATTTTATTTCCAAGGGAAAGAGGAGCTGAACTGGGCGATGCCTGCAAAGTCAGTCTCCTCAAGCCGATCAATTAGTGAATCTTTCAATCCTACTTTTCATCTTGCCTTGGGGTGAGCAAAGGGGCAGGGAGAGTCTAGAAATTATATCAGCTTCCTTCATAGAAAGAAAACGGCAAATACTAGGGAAAATAGTGCCCCCACCACACTATTTTAATACTGTGTTCGTTTAGAAATTTTATATATTTCATTTTTTCTCAAATTACAGTGGTAATTCATGCTATTGGCAACAAGTAAAACAATCTAATACAACGCTATGTACGGGCAAAGGTCATCACTACCATTCCCACGCGCCATTACAGCTCTTCCTAAGATGATCAAACTTATCAGCCTTTCAATGTGTGTATCCTTCTAATCGTTCTAATTTCCCCTTTGCTAAAATATTTTCTTCATTTTGTTAATAATGTTTCTACTATCCATGGGTAGCAAATGTATGTTCCTTGATTTTCTTGCAAGAAACAACAACAGTTATCTCCCAGTCTCTGTAGGTCAGAAACTCAGGCACAGTTTAGCTGGGTCTCCAACTTCATGAATTGTCACAGGCTACAATCATGATGTTGGCCTGGGCTTCTGCCATCTCAAGCCTCAAGTGAGAAAGGACCTACTTTCAAGCTCACTCAAGTTGTTGTTGGAAAGAAACAGATCTCTGTAGGTTGTTGGTTCCTCCCTGGCTGTTGCCTAGAGCAGCACTCTGACCTTTTTGGCACCAGGGACTGGTTTCATGGAAGACGATTTTTCCACAGACTGGGATTGTGGGGCATGGTTTTGGGATGATTTAAGCATGTTACATTAATTGTGCACTTTATTTCTATTATTATTACATTGCAGTACATAATGAAATGATTATACAACTCACCATAATGTGGAATCAGTGGGAGCCCTGAGCTTGTTTTCCTGCAAGGAGATGGTCCCATCTGGGGGTGATGAGAAACAATGACAGATCATCAGGCATTAGATTCTCATAAGGAGCAAACAACCTAGATCTCTCGCATGTGCAGTTCACAATAGAGTTCACACTCCTATGAGAATCGAATGCCACTGCTGATCTGACAGGAGGCAGAGCTCAGGTGGCAATGTGAGTGATGGGGAGCAGCTGTAAATACAGATGAAGTTTCACTGCCTCATCTGCTTCTCACCTCCTGCTATGTGGCCTGGTTCCTAGCAGGACATGAACAAGTACCAGTCCATGGCCTGGGAGCTGGGGACTTCTGGCCTAGAGGACTTTAATAGCGCAAGAAAGCAATAAGAGTCAAAGAGAGCAAGAGTGCTAGCAAGACAGAAGTCACTATCTTTTGTAACCCAATCTTAGAAGTGGCAGCCCATCATTTTTGCCATATATTTAATAAAATTCAAGGCAAATCTGTAGGACCAGCCCAGACTCAAGAGAAAGGAATTGCACAAGTGTGTGAATTCCAGGAGATAGAAATTATTGTAGACTATATTAGAAATCAGTCTACCACATAGCCCTAAAGCATTGTTGCTTCATAGTTTAAAGCAGACATCTTGGGCTTCCAATTTTAGTGTCTTATCATTCAGAGTAATATTTGCTTTTCTTTCACAAATAGTGTTTATCTATTCTTATATAACTTACAATTTTTACGTTAAGAATACCTGTTGCAGACCATTAAATACATTTTCAGCATCAATTCATGTAATCATATACTTTCTCCTTTAATTTAAATGAATTGAATTAGGTTGACAGATTTCCCAATAATAAAAATAAAATAAGACTTGCATTCTTGGAATATGACTGCACTTTGTCATACTATATTAATCTTTTGCTATACTGTTGATTTTATTTGCTGGTATTTTATTTATAATTTTTTAATCTACATTTAATACAAATAATTATAGCTTTCTTTTGTATCTTATCATTATATTATTTGATATTCAACTTAAGCTGGATTTATGAAAGGAATACTTAGTTTTCCATCTTTTTCTGAAGTGGAAAATGGTTTTAACAAATGATAGAATCTTCTGTTATTTTAATGGTTAGATAAAATTCAGCCTTGAGCCCATCTGGTTCTGACATCATTATAACAGAAGTAGTTCTTCAATCATCTTCTCATTCTCTTCTACGGCAATTGATTTAATCACATTTTTTATGTGTTAATTTAATTTAGGCATTTCATATGTTGTCAAGAAGTTTTCTATATTTTTCAAATTTGTTACTCTGGAGTTACATGTTATTTTCTAATTCTTATCCTTCCAAATTATCACACTTCTGCTTGATTTTCTATTCCCCCTTTTGTAATCATATTAGATGCCTAAGTTCTTTTGCGAACAAAGTAGTGGATAAGTATACACACACACATAGATGCATAAATGCATTAATGAATCAACCACAACACCCTGGTCCATGGCATCCAATATGTAGCATAGTGCTTAGCACATGGCAGTTCACTGAGAACTTCTGAAGACATAAATCACCTCATACCTGCTGTATTGGTCACCTCAGGCTGCCATAGTAAAATACAACCAACCGGGTGTCTTCAACAATAGGAATTTATTTCTCACAGTTCTGGAGGGTGGGAAGTCCAAGATCAAGGTGCTGGCTGATTTGGTTCCCTAGTCAGGGCTCCTTTTTTGCAGCCTTCCCACTGTGTCCTCACATGGTAGAGACAGAGAGAGAGGAAGTAAGCTCTGTAGCATTTCTTCTTCTAAGGGCACAACCTCATCATGATCAAGCCCCACTCTCCTGACCTTGTCTGAACCTCATCAGCTCCCAAAGGCCCCATGTCCAAATATCACCATACTGGGGATTAGGGCTTCAATATATGAATCTGGGGGTGACATAATTCAGTCTATAGCACTTATATTGCTACCTAATCCTCATGTTGTGGGTTTGTGTCTTCTAAAAAGATCTGTGGTACTTGTGAATAGGACCTTATTTGGAAATAAGACCTTTGTACATGTAATCAAGTTAGAATGAGGTCATAGCAGATTAGGGTGGGTCCTAATCCAATGACTGATGTTCTTAAAAGAAGAGGGAAATTTAGATCCAAATATAAATAGGGAGAGAGCATGATGTGACCACAAAGGCAGAGACTGGAGTGCTTCATCTACGAGCCAAGGAACACCAACAAGCGCCAGCAACTGCCAGAGCTTGAAGAGAGGCATGGAACAGACTCTCCCTCAGTGCCTCCAGGAGAAAGCAATCAAGTTGATATCTTGACTTCACACCTCTAGAACTATGAGACAATAAATTTGTGTTGTTTCAAGCCACCTAGTTTGTGGTACTTTGCTATGGCACCTCTAGGAAACGAATATACCTCAAATCTATTGTCCTTAATTCTAGTTGTTTTACCTTTGAACTATTCAGCTTAATTCAGACAGAAAAATCTTTCCTAAAAGTTATTCACATGATGTCCCTTCTTTGTTCAAAATGACAAATGATACACCATTTCCTCCAATTATCACTAAATGCTTGTTTGCCTTATTTTCAAGATCTCAAACAATTACATATTTTTCCATGCTTTCCTCTTTCTAACCAACCTAACTTTTTACTCTCCCCAAACACTCCACATTCTCTTCTGCTTTTACAATTTGCTCCCTTCATGCAGTCTACCATCCTTCTGTTGAAACCACATGCTTTCTTTAAGGTCAACATTAAAATTAATATCAATCTTTTCGTTTATCACACCTTTGAATGCAAAGAAAAGCTGCCATCTATACCACAAAATTTGGCTTGTTATTAAATATTGTAATTACAAGGGTTTCATCGATGTTTGCCTTGACGACTACTCTTTAAGGTGAACACCATTTTATACTTCTGAGCATCTCTCATTCCTAGCACAGTAATAAGATATGCAAGAAAGAGTTTCTAATTAATGTGTGCCTACCACATGCATACTAAATATTGTTCCCACCCCCACATACATAACAAATATTGCATTTAATCATACATGTGTAAGTCCTGGCTAAAGACAACTCTGTTATGACCTACTCCATTAGTAATGCCTTTGTCCTAAATTTTTTGCTACTTTAGGAAAACTCAGAGGAAAATAAGCTTCATTTAGTCAAAATGCAAAGTAAGATCTCAGGTGTCGGGATGATCCAGCAGGTCATTTTGAAAGTGTTCTGGTTTGAGGTAACATAGTGCTTCCTTCACAAACACAACAATCCATTAGAGTCAGAGAGCACAATATAAAAACAGAATTTCTCTTCTGTCATTCGTGGGAGTTGAGAGCTACCTTGTAGGAGATGTGAACTATCTGCTCCTATGTCTGGCCCTAGTTTCCGCCTTTGGCAATAGCTATTCATTATCTGGAAAAGTGATTATCTAGATTTTCCCTTTGCCTCTCCCCATTGACAGTCTAATCACTGGCAGTTTCGAATGAAACTCACACACCTGTGCTCACGTTAACCACTACTGCAACCTCCTTCCTGATGGATCTGTAGGTTCCTGATGGAACCTCTTTCCTGATGGATCTGAACCCACTCAGTTCTGACCACAGGGCCAACCTGCTGCTCCTCAAACTTGCCCACGAGCACATGCGGGTCTCTGAGTGCAATGTTCGTTCTCCATATATCCTTAGTCTCCTTACTTCATTCAAGTCTCTCCTTCAATGTCACCCTCTCTGTGATAAAATATAGTGTATTAATAGAAATGTCGAGGTATTGTAAGGGCAATAGACAAAGAGGTAAATTCCACTGAAAAAGACAGTTTGTTACAGTTACCAAGAACAGGGGAATGACCCACCATGGTGGACCCGGAGGGGAAAAGCTAGGGCCAATCAGGAGACAGAGGGTTGTGGGGACAGCTGTGGGCTAGAGCTTTTATTACGGTGTCCAGGGGAAGGAAAGCAGGTTTAGGATGGACTAATTTGAATAATTTCAGTGGTGTTGTCCCTAGTTATCTGGTGTCTGGCCCTGGGGTGATGAGAGCAGATGGATAGTGGACTGGAATATAATAACCCAATAAATGAGAAGGTTAGGGTCTGGGATCTGGATTCCTTGGTTTGGACTTGAAAAGCACACCCATGAGTTGTTTACTATCTCTAAGACTTGGCTATCCCTGAGAGAGGCAGTCCCTCCAGGGTCAGCCAGGCCCCAGAAATGAAAGCATCAGAATACAGAAAATATGCAGTCAAGGCAACCCTCAAGGAGGCATTCTCTTACACCCTAAGGAAGCATCCCACTCCCCACCACCAGTCTCCATCCTCCACTCCTTTATTTGACTTCATAGCAGATAAAAATAAATAAATGTAATATAAAATAAATATTTTTCACATGTCTTTCTTCAGTAGAATAACTTCATCAGAACTTACATTCCAATGCAAGCCAAAACCACAATGAGATGCTATCTCACACCAGTCAGAATGGCTATTATTAAAAAGTCCAAAAACAACAGATGGTGGTGAGTTTATGGAGAAAAGGGAATGCTTGTACACTGTTGGTGGGAATGGAAATTAGTTTGGCCACTGTGGAAAGCAGTTTAGAGAGTTCTCACAGAACTAAAAACAGAACTACTATTCAACTCAGCAATCCCATTACTGGGCATACACCCAAAGAAAATAAATCATTCTACAGAAAAGACACATGCACTCATATGTTCATCACAGCACTATTCACAATAGCAAAGACATGGAATCAATCTAGGTACCTATCAATGGCAGACTGAATAAAGGAACTGTAAGTACATATATACCATGGAATACTATACAGTCCTAATAAAGAGCAAAGTCGTGTCCTTTGCAGCAACATGGATGCAGCTGGAGGTAGTCATCCTAAGTGAATTAATGCAGGAACAGAAAAGCAAATACTACATGTTCTCACTTGTAAGTAGGAGCTAAACATTGGGTACTTGTTGACATAAAGATGGGAATAATAGATACTGGGTACTACTAGAGTCAGGAGAGGGACAGGGAACAAGGGCTGAAAAACTCTACCTATTGGGTACTATGCTCACTACTCAGGTGATAAGATCATTTGTACCTCAAACCTCAGTATCACACAATATACCCATGTAATAGCGCTGTACATGTACCCCCTGAATCTAAAGTAAAACTTGAAATTATTAAAAAACCTTTTATTTCATAAAGTTATTACTGTCTTCACCATAAGCAGAGGACTTAGCTCTGTTCCCAGCCCACAGTACATAGTCGTCAATACTTGCTGAATAAATGAATAAATTTATAAATGGATACTTACAGCTTAGGCTATAATTTTCCATCCATAATAGCATATATGAATTCTGTTTCACAAAATATTACATGAAAGTAAAGATGATATACTCCAGAAAAAATGTGTTTGATGATACTAAAATGTGTTTAGTAATGACAGAGATTGTTATAAAAAGTATACGTAGGTTGGGCGCGGTGACTCACGCCTGTAATCGCAGCACTTTGGGAGGCTGAGGCAGGTGGATCAAGAGGTCAGGAGTTCGAGGCCAGCCTCTTTTCTCCTGTTCCTACATTGAAGTCTTGAAAAGGTGGTTATTTTTAAGTCATCTGGATAGTTACTGATTGGTAGCATGTACTTACTTTTCTGTGAAATAAAAAGTTACTGACCAATTATGATCTTCTGTGCTAACCATGTTGCACCTTCTATTTACTGGACGCCAAGGGCTCAATGATCGCCACGGTACTGATCAATTAGTCTTGTGACAGATGGGATTCATTTAAACTTCTAAGACAGTAACTGCTTACATGTAACTGTGGAAAGTCTGCATTAAAAATCCAGATGGACCATGGAACTTAGTTTCAATGTGCGTGTATAATGTACCCTTGTATTAAACATGCAGACAGATAAATATCTCTGTGGCCTTCATATACATCTATAAAGACTCATGTGTACTTCATTTCCTTGTATACATCATAGAACTAAAATTTCTCCATTTTCCAAGTTATGCAGACTATTTTGACAGAAAAATAATAATGTCTTAACCAATAAACAGTCTGCAAGCCTTAGTGATGAAATAAAGGATGGAAAGTAAGGAAGGAGGGAGGGAGGGAGGAAGGAAAAAAGTGAGGGGGAGGGAGGGAAAGAGAGAGAAAGAGATAAGAAAGAGAAAGAAAAGAAAGAAGAAAAGGAAGAAGGAAAGAAAGAAGAGAGGGAGAGAGAAATGTAAAAGAGAGAGAAAAAGAAAGCAACAGAGAGGAAAGAAGGAAGGGAAGGAAAGAAAAAAGCCCAATGAATTGCACCAGAAAGAAATATCTAGGGAGTCGTTTAAGGTAATTTGTGCTAATGATGTAGTTTGTAAAGCTAGCAGAAGTAAATATTCAATCTGCCCACTCCCATTTGGAAATGTTTCTACTGACATCGTTCCCTTGGCAAACACCCATCTTCTCTTAATCATTAGAATTTATTAACTACGGTACTAGGAAAGAGAGCCAAATGCATGTGGTCACGAGAAATGCCTTCTCACTGTTATTCAACTTTAAATCATAACGTACAAAATTATATAATACAATTCAATAATAATCATTATTATTGTGGTTTTCGAACCTGACCTTCCAGCTCCTCATTTGTATTTTCCCTGTCTTGAGTTCCAAAAAAGCAAAGCTAAAGACAGTCCATATGAAATTGATTTATTAAAGGAATGCTTATGGGGGGATACGTTTTCGTTGGTCTCTCCTATTTCTGTGTATGTTATAAATAGAGACACTGGCTGCATTTATTCTGAATTATTTTTACAATGTATTTATATAGTAGAGCCATGGAAGCTAGAGACATTGTCTTATCTATAATAAAAGGTAAGTGTGTTTATCGTTTAGTATAGTAAAGATAACACTTCCCTCCAAGACAAAGGTTAGGCAAGTTTGCTTAATTCTCAATATAAAAGTTTGAGGTTACCTAAACTCAAGTTTTCTCTTTTGTAATGCAACCTATCATGTATCCAAGTGTCATCCGGCTCTCTTTATCCACAGGCATTATCACCCTGTGGATTATGCCACTTGCCATAAACTGTTCTTTGTCTCTGACACAAGAGTCTCCTTTCTTCTTCCAGCATCCATGAAACTGTGGCAGGTTAACTTATTAGCTTGCAAGTAAAAAACCAATCTTAGACCTTTAAAGTTCTGACTGCTTTAGCAATAAGGATGGGGTGCCGCTAAAGATGTGATTTCTGAAAGGGGAAGAATGAAGGCTCCTTGAACCAATTAAGAGAGTGTGAAACATGTTCAGGGTCTATAGTGAATATCTTGACCAAGTAGTATGGTCAGCCAGGCAAAGAGTAGACCTCAATTTAATGTCTGTTAATGGAAATGAGGAAGGTGGTTGCAGGTCAAATCCTGGGAAGTCGGTTCAAAGACAGCTGCCAGATGGTGCCTTGGTTGTTGCTAATTTTCCTCTGTGTGGTGAGACTTCCTTAGCAATTTGGCAGTCAGCCTCAAGTCCATCCCACTGTCACAACTAGTGTAGAAATGGGCAGCAGAAATTGCCAACACTCTACAGACAATCGTTATAAAGATGCACACCTACACTAAAGTGTGAAAGGAGAAAAATTCGCAGCCACTGAGGGAAGAAATCAGTTGACTTGTTAGAACTTTGGCATACTCATGGGAAATTTTTCCAGAAACCAGGAGGTTGTAGAAATGAGAGAATTGCTGAGTGACAGTTTTCTATGGGTTTCTCATGTTTCCCCATGTCCTGGGAGCAGAGGCATTGGTTACCAATGTTCTGGACTATTCTTTTGTTTGTTTGTTTTTTGTTTTATTTTGTTTGAGATGGAGGCTCGCTCTGTCGCCCAGGCTGGAGTGCAGTGGCTGGATCTCGGCTCACTAGAAGCTCCGCCTCCCAGGTTCTCGCGGTTCTCCTGCCTCAGCCTCCCTAGTAGCTGGGACTACAGGCGCCCGCCACTGAGCCCGGCTAATTTTTTGTATTTTTAGTAGAGACGGGGTTTCACCGTGTTAACCAGGATGGTCTTGATCTCCTGAATTCGTGATTTGCCCGCCGTGGCCTCCCAAAGTGCTGGGATTACAGGCATGAGCTACCATACCCGGCCGTTCTGGACTATCTTTTAAGAAGTTTTTGTATAGTGAAGAGCTTTGGAAGACAGAGTAAATCCTTTCACAAGAAGGTGCTGGTTTGCTTACTTCCTGTTATAAAAGATTCAGAATCCTGAAGCTCAAGGTGTTTGCAATGCAACTGCGCGTGCAGTTGTCATCTGACCCTCTTTGAAAATAAGGGCTTGGGACACCTCTGCCAAAATGATGATACTCTGGCTACTGCTATTGCTATGTGTACAAAATTGCTCTTTGTTTCTGACACGGGAGTCTCCTGTCTTCTTCCAGCATTGATAAAATTGTGGCAGGCTAACTTAGCTTGCAACTAGGGCAAACCTCCACTCGTTCACAGCCCTTGACAGTGCTCTCAGGAGAAAACTGCAGGGGAGGGAGAGAAGCAGAACGGGGAAGGGAAAAGACAGTGGCTTCAGGTGAAATCTACGCTTATCTCAGTCTCATGGTGGACAAGTAGAGTTTAAATTGCACTTCAGAATTCATCCCACTAGTGGTTTGAGTGGGTCTTTTTTATCCCCCGACCCCAGACAGTCATTGGCTCTTGGCCACCCCGGAGTGGTAGTGGGGAGAGCACACCATCGAGGCACCGCCTAACAAGTAGACTGCAACACCCAGGGGCAGTCCTCCAGAGGCAGCTGACTTATGGATTAGCAGCAGCACCCACAACAGCCCGTGAATACAATCCCTAGGCACCAGTCGCATCTGGTACACCAGCATTAATTAAATGCTCCTCATGTGGATAGCAGTGTTTTAAGGTGAGGGTAGTTCAAGCCAAGGTTGCACAATGAAAGGAAGCAATTCTGGATTAGTGTGATGGCTCTAGACAAGGTCAAATCAAGGGAGAAGCAGTGACCTAGTGGCTCTGGAAGCTGGCCAGCAGCCTACTGAAAGACAGTCATATTGGGAAAAAAAAAGAAACGAAGATTTGTTTTCCTGCCTATGTGTTATACTTCTGTTCTCCCCCTTTAGAATACGGTCCTTACAAACCATCAAAGAGAAGATGTGGCCTCTCCTGATTTTGGGAGAAGGCCAAGACATATCTTTTAAAAAGAAGATTTTAAAATTACATCAAATATGAATAAATTGCTGGGGTAAACTGTAGGGCCGCTTCTGTAGTACTGATTTGTTGTGTTAGACAGAAGTTTTAAAATAGAAAAGAAGACATAAAATAAAAGATTTTTTAAATAGGCATTCAGAGAGAGTTTTTTAAAGCTTCAGAGCTATTCTGGGATAGCACCCCACTAAAGTGATAAGTCATCCTTCCAGAACAAAATAGCATCATGGGATTCTGGCAGTCCCGCATACCCAATATTATGTAGTTTTGTCCACATAACTTTTGTAGAGCAAGAAACTGCCCTTAAATCAACTGGTACCTAGTAACTCTACTTCAGCAGTTACATGAGATACAAAAATTAAAATGTCAATTGCACATGTCTCTGCTCAGAGTGCCTGCACAGTTCATCAGCTTGATAGTGCTGTAAAAGGCAGTCTGTGCTTTGGGCCTATTTCGGGGCAGCCATATGATCATTTATCCACACTGGTCCAATAAATACAACCTAGAAAAGACCACTTTCTGTGGTGGAAATGAACAAAGAGTGTGAGCAGTTAGAGCAACATCCAGAAAACGCTTCTTTTCTCTTGTAAATCGTAAGTTCGATTGGATAGACGTAACTGAGAAGAGTTCAGAGGTATTTCTTCATTGGCTTGCTTGGACTTAATAGGACCAACCCAAATTGTAGAACTTTAGGGGACATTCTGAGCAATGACAAACCTGATGGTTATTTATTGAGTTAACTCTCTACAATCTGGTTTGGGCATTTTTTATCAGCGTGTACTACCTTTTCCCTTCATTTTTGCGGGGAACATAAGGAAAGATGGTGACAGCTTAGATAAAGTTTCTGGTCAATTTTTGAGTGAATAAAGCTACATTTTCAAAAATGTCAATATATGGTGATAAGTATACAACAAATAAAGAACCCAAAATTGGACTGGATTATGCAAAATAGCCTGGCAGATGTTACATTCTTTGAAAGGATCAAAAATATTTGCCTCTCTTCCATTTGGCTCAAGCATATGTTTTATTTGGGTGTTTCATTAACTCTGCAGTATTTTAAGTAGCTATTAAATACATTTGCCATAAAAGCTTAGCAACCTTGTCCTGTAACCAGCCCTCTTAACTCATGTGTGTTAGTTCCTGGACTCTGAGAACTATTTGGGTTTATAACCTTTGATCTGTTGTTTTCAATATCAGAATCAAATGAAGAGATAGATCCTAATAAATGATTTCATATGAGTAAGGTCTGAATATACTGAATGCTCTATGATCAAGATATTGTGACAATTGACTTCAGGAATAAAAACATGATTTCATAATAAAAATAATATGGAAAAGTAACTCAATAATACATACATTCTTCAGAAAGTATTGTAGCATTTTCTTTAAAATATTACATATAGGTGGAAAGATAGATATAGCATGTATTTTAGATTAACAAATACATGTAAGGTAAAGGTTCATGAAAAACCACGGAGGTCATGAGAAAGAACTTGGGCACTACCCCCATAAACCTAAGTTCCTATAGCCTTGCAAATTATACTCACTACCTGCCCCGCTCCCTAAAATGTAACCACTCTTTGAAATTTTGTGACAATCGCATCTCTTTCTTTATAGTTTTACCATATACAAACAATGTTCATAAAGCAAGAGTTTAGTTTTGCGTGTTTCCAAACTCGTGAGATCCTACTGCATGTGTGACTTCGTGTGTTGTCTTTTTAACTTAGCATCATATGTGTAGAATTCATCCATGTTGATGTTTGTAGCTATAGTTTACTTCTGTACATTTTCTATAAATTTTATAGATGTATCATAATTTATGTATCATGTTGATATATACGGTTTTCAGTTTGGAAATAATGCTACAGGTATTTTAGTGCATATTCACATGATATTCTTCAGGTATGTACTTAGAGTGGATTTCCTAGATCATAGCATGATTTTTCAGTCTTACTAGTTAATGCAAATCTGTTTCCAATGGGTACACGCTCGTACCAATTAACATTCCCACCAGCAGTGAATGAGAATTATTGTCCTACATTCTCACCAATAATGGGTTAGTCAATTTTTTTTTAATTTTTGAAAATCAGTTGAGTGTTAATTGCATAATATCTTTAAGTTTCATAATAGAAAAATGCTTATAAGCATATATTAATATAAACAGAAACATAAAAATCATAGCTGAACAGTTCATGAATTATGAAAAGTAGACCTAACTGTGTAGCTACCACACAGGGCAAGAAATTGAAAATTATCAGCACCCCAGAAATCCTCTTCCTGTCCCTTTTCCCAAACACCACCCTCCCTTTCCTTCTTCCCAAAGGTAATTGCTATCTGGACTTCTGACACTAATGATTTGCCTAATTTTGAATTTTATATAAATGAAGTCATGGGGTGGGTGTGTGTGTGTGTGTACATGTATGTGTATATTATATATATATATAGTCTCTGGTTTTAGCACCCAACAAGATGTTTATGAGAGTCTTCCATGTTGTTGCATATAGCATTAATTTACTCTGTTCTACTCTATAGTATTCTATCATTTGAATAAACCACTATGTACTGCTTTGTCTTTTGATAAGTATTTGACTTTTTCATTTTTTGGCTTTTATAAAACACGCTGCTATAAACGTTTCTGTACATGTCTTTGGGTACGTATCTGCATGTGTTTCTGTTGAGCATATACAGACATTGGGTAGAAATGCTGGGCCATAGAACATGCATTATGTTTACACTCAGTGGCTAATTCCACAGAAGTTACTAATTTACACTCTCATCAGCAGAGCAAAGGGTGCCTGTGGCTCCACACCATGTCTTACACTAAGTCTTAGTTACTATACAGCCCTTTTGCTGGATGTATTGCGGTATCTTGTTATATCGTTAATTTTCAGTTCCCTGATTACTAATGTGGTTGCACATCCCTTCACACATTCATGAGCCGTTCAAATATTCTTTTTGTGAAATATCTGCACAATTTTCATGCCCATTTTGCTATTGGGTTGTCTGTTACAGATCTGTAAAAGGTTTTATGTATTTTGGATATAAGCCCCCTTCAAATATGGCTGGATTCATTTTGTTAATATTTTATGTAGAATTTTTGCATCTATGTTAATAAACAAAGCTAACCTATAAGTTTCCAATTTTTATTGTTCATTCCAAGTTTTAGAATCAAAATAATGCTAGCCTCATAAAACAAGTTGGAACATATTCTTTTTCTTATCTCTGCAGAACGTTGTATAAAATCGGGAATATTTCTTCTTTAAACGTTTGAAATGATTCACACATAAAGCCAAATGTGACTAGAGTTTTCTCTGTGGGAAATTCTAAATTATGGATTCAACTTCTTTAGTGGTACAGATTTATGCAGATTTCAGAACTTCTATTAATTCTTGTGTTTACTTTGATAAGCTGTGTTTTCCAGGAATTTACATTTTATCTAAATTTTCATACTTTTGGGATGCATTTGTTCAAAAGATGTTATACTTTTTGAGTTTAAAAAAGATATTTTTTCATTACTGATATGAGTTATTTGTACTTTTTTTCCATTTTTCTTGAAAAATTTCACTAGGAGTTTATCACTTGTATTATATATATCAAATGACAAACTACGCTGATCCTCTGTATTCTACTTCTATTTTTCTTTTCTTGTACTTTCTTTAGACTTGACTTTTGTTCCTTTACAAACTTCTTCATTTATAAGCTTAGGTCATCAATTTTTAGACTTCTTTTTTTTTCTAACATATATACTTAAGGTAGTAAATTTCCTTCTAAGCCCAACAATCATTATATCCCAGACGAGTTAAATATTTTTCATTACAATTCAGTTAAAATATTTTCTAATTTCCATTCTTCCTTGACCCTTGGGTTATTGAGAAGTATAATCCTGATTTCCACACATATGGAAATATTCCAATTAGCTTTATGCTATTGGTTGTTATCTTAATTGTACTGTGATTAGAGAAAATGGAACACACTCTTTATTATTAAATTCTCTTAAATTTGGTGTGATTAACTTTATGGCCTGCCATATGTTTTGTAAATGTTACACATGTGTCTGAAAATAACGTTTATTTAAAAATCATGGGTGCACTCTTGTAGAGGTTTCCATTTGGTCCAGTTTGTCAACTGAATTGTTCATATCTTCTGTATTCTTATCACAATTTTGTCAAAAACTCCCTGTTTATTAGTTACTGAGACAGTTGTATTAAATTGTCTCACTGTGTAATATGGTTTAAATGTTTGTCCCCTCCAAATCTCATGGTGAAATGCCATTCTTCATGTCAGTTGGAGGTGGAGCCAATGGCAGGAGATTGGATTGGATGGGGGCCAATCCTTCATGAATGACTTAGCACCTCCCCTTGGTGATGAGTTCATTCACATGAGGGCTGATTGTTTTAAAGAGGCTGGCCTTCTCTTCTTGCTCTTTTACCCCAACTCTTTCCATGTGACGTGCTGCCCCCTTCCCTCTACCCTTGTCATTTTCCACCATGATTGTAAGCCTCCTGGAGCCCTCACTGGAAGCCAAGCAGGTGTTGGCACATGCTTCTTGTATAGCCTACAGAACTGTGAGCCAATTAAACCTCTTTCTTCATAAATTACCCAATCTCAGCTGGTTCTTTATAACAATGAAAAAACAGCCTAATACACATTAATATTTGATTTATCTACTTATTCCTTTAATCTGTATAATTTTACTTTACATATTTTGAGGTTATACATTATATGGATATATATTTAGGATTGTTATATCTTCCTGGCGAATTGATCATAAAACATCTTTATTTTTCTTTAAGAATGACTTCTCTACAAAGACTGTTTGTTATTAATATGCTAGCTTTTTCTCAGTATTTGCATTGTTTATTGTTTGTATACTTCTACCATCAGTCTTTCTGTAACCTTATGTTTTAGATGTCAGATTTTAAGCAGGAAATAATTGGATTTTTAAATTTGCATAGCCATCTTTGATTTTTATAGAAGGAGTCTCTATTCAATGTAAATTTAATGTAATTACTGATCTATTTGGGTTTAAAGGTAGATTTCTACTCTCATTGAGTTTACTATCCTTACAACCTCCCGTACATTTGAGGTTAAGAATGCTCTCCAAACCTAACTTTGATTTATGAGGAATATATGAGAATAGTCCTCAGAAAAAAATGAAGAGAATGAATCGATGCCTCAGATGAGCAAAAAATCATGTGATCTGGACAAATTATGTCTCAGAATACTGAGATCACTTTTTA
Source organism: Colobus angolensis palliatus (assembly GCF_000951035.1). Taxonomy (NCBI): domain Eukaryota; kingdom Metazoa; phylum Chordata; class Mammalia; order Primates; family Cercopithecidae; genus Colobus; species Colobus angolensis. Next base: position 2,806,145 of record NW_012115311.1, on the reverse strand, counting down.
AAAGATGCATGAAACACTGTCAATGATCTTTCAAGAACTATGGAGAGAGAAGTACTAAAAGCATAGGACCATATACAGCTTTGATTTTTCATTTTAACAAAAGAAAGATTATTTTCCTCTGGACAGAAATCTTGAAGAAACTTCTAAAATCAATGTCTTAGAATGGTTTGTGAGGCAATCTTCAGAAGAAACGGTAATTATCAAGCCAGAAGATGTTCATTTAAAACATCATGTGAAATTATTGACATTTTTCTTTTGTGAAAGGATAAGTAAGCCCACCAAAGAGAAAGTGATAGATACAATGATTCTGGCATTTAAGTCATCTGACATAATATCCATTGGACATGCTGGAGAAATTTGGGCATAATGACATTACAATTTTGCTAATTAAAACTGATTAATCAGTGGTTGCTAAATGTGCTGATCAATTTCTTTGGATCCAACTGATTCACCCTTTCAAGAAATCACTTGAATAAATATATGGAAGAGTGCTTATAAGATAGGTGGGTGACATGAAGCTATGAGAGGTAAAATATGTTTTGAATGACAGAACAGGTTTCAGAAAGATCGCTTAAGCCATACTTCGTTTATGACACATGAAGTCAAGAACTTGAATCCAAATATAAAACTGAGGAGATTGGGCCTAACAGCAGCATGTGTGAAAAGAGTTCTTAAACCCTTTACATCCAAGTTGAGAGTAAGTTCAATATGGGGCAGCAGTGCAGTGGAGCTTCCAGAAAGTATTATATGTCAAACAAACAGAGTGGCAGTGGTCAGATATACTTGTAATGTCAGGTTTATTTCACCACCTCAGTAATCCCATAACGCTCACTGAAATGTGGTATGTCATCAGAAATTTTAGAAGCCAGAGTCTTCACAAAGCAATGGAAAACTCCAAAGGCAAAGAAATTCCACAGCAAAGGAATGTAATTTGACAGTTTCCTTGATGAATGATCATGGCTTGTGTATCTAGAATACTATCACCAAAGACCAGCTGTTGATATGCTAGGGCAAGATGGGGTTTTACAAAGACCTTCCCATTCCCCCTAGTGAAATTCACAGAAAGTTGCTCATCTGACTGAAAGCAGGGGAAAGAGGAGGAACTGTAAGTACCTCATGGACAGTGCACTTGGGTTCTTTCTTTATCAAGACTTCCTTTTCCACTAAGCACTGTTGGCACATATGTAAATAGTTCAAGGACGTAGTTATACATGTAATCCTTTGCAAAGCTTTTTTGTTGTTTTCTCCCTGTCAGAGCAGTTTTTCTAAAAATGAAATTCCTAGATCATTTGTCCCTCAAGAGCCAGGAAAAAAGTGATCTGTGGTCAAATAAGTGGGTACATTTAGTTAACAGTGTTGTTGTTGTTGTTGTTGTTTTCTGCTTTTCAATTGAAGTTTTATTTGTTATCAAGTAACAAAATAACATAATTTTTAAAATTAGGTACTACTACAGGCTTACATTTAAGACTCTTCATCCCATTCTTCCCCACACCCAATCCCCTTTGTAGGAGATTTGTCATCTACTATTTTTTAACCTCTGGAAGCTTTCAGAAATTTCTTTTTGTTCCCTGAATTCTGAAACTTCACATTGTTGTGCTGTAGTCTTGTTCTTTATTTTTCCAACTAATACATCAGACCCTTTAAACTTGTTTTCTGTTTCTTCTGCTACTTACCACATGCAATCTATATGACACACTTGTCTCCTATTTCTTCATCCTTTAGTTTTAGATATCACCTATTGCTGTCTGTGAAACAGGATATTGCTATACTTTAGATGTTTGTCCCACAAACTTCATGTTGAAATTTAATCCCCAGTGTTGGAGGTGGGGTCTGTTTGAAGGCGTTTGAGTCGTGGGAATAGATCCCTCATGAATGGCTTGGTACTGTCTTCCTGATAATGAGTCAGTTCTCACTCTTTTAGTTTCTGCAAGAGACGGTTGTTAAAAAGAGAGTGGTACCTCCCCACTTTCTATCTTACTTCCTCTCTTCATGTGATCTCTGCATACACAGCCCCCCTTCTCTTTCCACCACCAGTAGAAGCTTCCTGAGACCTCACCAGAAGCCAAGCAGATGCTGGTTCCATGCTGCTTGTACAGCCTGAAGAACCATCAGCCAAATAAACCTCTTGTCTTAAATTACCAACCCTCAACTATTCCTTTATAGCAACACGAATGGACTAAGACATTATATGCACTTTTGGTGTGTGCTACTTTTCACTTCACTCAGTATACTTCTATTGTGGTTTGGGTTTAAGTAAATATAAGCAGTTTATCTTACTGTGGCTACACAACTATTACTCACAGTTGAGCCACAAGTACTACCTTTCCTTTATTTAAAATTTCTTAAATCAACCGGAATTATAAATGACATTTTATGTTTGCTTAGTTTTCTATGTCAGTTAATAATTGACTACCAAACTCACAAACATAACTGAAACTCTCCTTCGAATAGTTCCAACATTAAATATTCTAACTGTGTAGCTTTCTTCTTGAAGGCGTGCCCCATGGAGCCCTCTGTCCTCTTGTGCCAAGCAGTTCTGCTGCTCTCTGGAACAGCTGCAGCCGTGGGACATCCTTGTTATCTCTACAATCCTCTTTGCTTCTCTGCTTCCTGGAGCTTACAACTCTCTCTGTTTCTTGGTTGACTCCGTTTACTTTGCTGGAGCAGATGTTTAAAGGGTCTCCTGAACAAGCCCACGTGAAAATGTGTTGAGACCTTAAACATCTGCTAATGCTTTCATTCTAACCTTGCATCTGATTAATAGTTTTTCTGGCTACAAAGCTCGAAGTGGAAAAATATTTTCCCCCAGAATTTTGAAGTCATTGCTTTGCTGCTGTCTAGTTCCTATCAGTACTATGGGGTTGTCATCCTGATTCCTGATGTATATTCTCATTTCATGAACATAGTTTCATTGCTGGGCAGAGGCCTTGTCCACTGGGCTGTGCTCTCAAGTGATATGATGGCCATTTCCTTGGAGTATCCCAAACTCTGTCTCTAGGTATTTCTTATGGGGGTAATGAGTACCCCCATCTCCTGCTTGAGGAGTATAGGCCTGGCTGTCAGTATCCTGGCAGCCAGATGTGAAAGAGGGTGCGGAGGGGGACCTCAGTCATCAGTCTCAACTTTCACTGAATCCTTTCATTTTTGTTTTACCTTCTCCTTCTCCTAATGCTTTCGATACCAGATCCCTTAGGCTCCATTTTCCCAGAGACTAAAACACCCACCTTCTGATACAGTGGGCGAAGGACAGTCATTCTGCTGCATGGGGTAAAGGAGGAGGAAACACTGGCTCTAATTGCTACTTATTTTAAGCTTTCAAACCCACTTCCTACTTGCAGATTTAACCATACCCCTGGCTTCAGAGGTATCTTGTGCCTTCAGTTTTGAATCTTTGGGACACTGAGGGTTCAAGTTGATGTGTTTCAGACCTCTCCCCACTATTTGCTTAGATTTCTACTTTCTTTGGTCTAGAAATTTTAGATATCATCCATTCTTCTGCTTTGAAGCTTCCAATAAAAATTGTTTTCTTGAGACAGGGCCTTGCTCTATTGCCCAGGCCAGAGGGCAATAGTGTGATCATAGCTCACTGCAGCCTCAAACTCTTGGGCTTAAGAAATCCTCCCACTTCAGACCCCTGAGTAGCTTGGACTACAGGTGTGTCCCACCATGTCCTGTTAATATTTTTATTTTTTATAGATGGGGTCTTGCTACATTGCCTAGGCTGGTCTCAAACTCTTAGCCTCAAGTGATGGTCTTACCTTGGCCTACCAAAGTGCTGAGTAAGCCATTGCACCTAGCCAGCTTCCAAGATTTTGATGCCATCTCTTATCTGCAGTTTACTTATTTCCTGACTTCTTTGTACTATGCCTTCTTTTTTAAAAATCCTTTTAACTGACATTTAACAGTAGTTCATGAAAGAACAGATGTAAATATATGAGTGTTTAATCCACTATGTTTTTAAAAAGTCTTTTTTTTAATGTAAGACTTCTCAGAACCTAAAATATGCTCAGTTTCCTTGTGGATATCTGAGAGGGAGATATACTATGCAATATTTTCATGTGAGTTTAACATTTCCCCATAACAACCCCTCAATTTCAACATCTTATAATACAACAAAGCTCTGTTTCTTACAACACATGTTACCAGCTGCAGGTCACCACGGCTCTGATCCACATGTCTTCTCATTCCAGGTCTCAGGCTGAAAAAAGAGCTGTGTTATAGAATGTGCCAGATATAAGAGCAAGAGGAATGGTAGAAATGTCCCAAGGCATCTTAGAGTTTCTGCCTGGGCGTTCACATTCCACTGGAATGTCACATGCCAAACTCAAAGGCAGTGGGTCAAGGGAGGTCTCTCTCTCCCGCAGGAGGCACTATGCTTCACATGACAATCCTCAAGGATGCGTAATTCTCTTATAAGGAAGTGGGGAGTGGATAATTGAGAATAGGAGCACAATCTACTGACTTATTGAGCCCTTGTTTTTTTAACAGTTGCTAACAAATTATGTTTCAGGGAGCATGGTTTGAGAAAATGTTTTATATGTGCACCAAGTATATTGATAAGGAGGCAGAGTGAGGTAAAGGGGAAACCTCAGAATTTTAAAACAAAACTTCATTTCAAGTGATGATTCTATCACATGCTTAACTGCAGCTTTGGGAAACCTAATTTCTCTAAATCTCTTTTCTCTTGTAAAATGGACATAATAAGCCCTACTTCTCAGCTTTGACAACAGGATTAGATATAATGTATGTAATGGGTCTGGAGTGCCCTAGTAGGCCATTAGTAAATATTTATTATGGTCAGGCACGGTGGCTCACACCTGTAAGGTGAGCAGATCACTTGAGGTTAGGAGTTCGAGACAGCCTGGCTAACATGGCAAAATCCCATCTCTACTAAAAATACAAAAAGTAGCCAGGTATGGCGGTAAGCCCCCATAATCCCAGCTACTCAGGAGGCTGAGGCAGGAGACTCACTTGAACCCTGGAGACAGGGGTTCCAGTGAGCCAAGATTGTGACCCTGCACTCCAGCCTGGGCAACAAAGTAATACTCTGTCTCAAATATATATATATGTGTGTGGGGTGTGTGTGTGTTTGTATAAAATGAATGATAGATGAATGAGTTAATGACTGAATAAAATATTTTAACTTACAATAGTGTAACAGCCTAGCCTAGTTGAATTTGGGTTGGCTCTCCAGTTTTAAACTTCTGATATCTTGAAGAATTATTTGAGTAACCTATTGATGAATCATAGTAGTTAAAATATTTTAAAGTTATAAATGCTTTTAATGGAGTCCCTTCCCAATAAACATATGCATTCTTCTTCTTGCCAAATTTATATTTAAACCTTGAATCTTCATGTAGAGTATAAATATAAACTGTTCCCTACATGATCAGAAGTAGACATGTCTCAGCTGATCCAAAGATACGAGGAGACAGGAATTCCCGGTGTACCTGTGTCACACTGTTGGCAAATGTCCTCAGCTATATGCTATGGACATTTAGAAGCTGTTTCTTAAAAACCTACCAAGCTAGTGGAAAACATAAAAAAGCAGGGGTTGCAATTCTAATTTCAGACAAAAAAGACTTTAAACAAAGATAGATAAAAAAAAAAAGGGTATTACATAACAGTAAAGGGTTTAATTCAACCAGAAGACATAACTATCCTAAATATATATGCACCCAACATAGAAGCACCCAGATTCTTAAAGCAAGTTTTTAGAGACCTTCCAAAAGACTTAAACTTCCAGACAATAATAGCAGGAGACTTCAACACCCCACTGACAGTACTGGACAGATCATCAAAGCAGAAAATTAACAAATATATTCAGGAACTAAACTCCATGCTTGAGCAAATGAACCTGAGAGACACCTGAAGAAGATCCAAATAAATGCAATTAGAAATGACAAAGGGAATGTTGCCACTGTCCCCACAGAAATACAAATAACCATCAGAGACTGCTGTTAATAGCTCTATGCTCACAAACCAGAAAATCTAAAAGAAATGGAAGAATTTCTGGACACATACACCCTCCTAAGACTGAACCAGGAAGAAACTGAATCCCTGAACATACCAATAACAAACTCTGAAATTGAATCAGTAGTAAAGAATCTACCAACCAAAGCCCAGGATCAAATTAATTCACAGCCAAATTCTACCAGATGTACAAAGAAGAGCTGGTAACATTCCTACTGGAACTATTCTGAAAAAATTAAGGAGGAGGCAGTTCTCCCCAACTCATTTTAGGGCATCATCCTGATGCCAAAACCTGGCAGAGAAACAGCAAAAAAAAAAAAAAAAAAAAAAAAACTTCAGGCTAATATCCTTGATGAACATCAATGCAAAAATCCTCAAGAAACAAAATACTAGCAAGCCAAATCAGCAGCACATCAAAAAGCTGGTCCACTGTGATCAAAAAAGGATTAATCTCTGGAAGGCAAGGTTGGTTCAACAGTCACAAATCAATAAACATGATTCATCTCCTAAACAGAACGAAAGACATAAAATACATTATTATCTCAATATATGCAGAAAAAGCTTTTGATAAAATTTAACATCCCTTCATGTTGAAAACTCTCAATAAATTAGGTATTGAAGTAATATACCTAAAAATAATAAAAGCCATCTAGGCAAACCGACAGCCAACATTGCACTGAATGGGAAAAAACTGGAAGCATTCCCCTTGAAAACCAGCATAACACAAGAGTGCCCTCTCTCCCCACACCTATTCAACATAATGTTGGAAGTCCTGGCAAGAGCAATCAGGGAACAGAAATAAATAAAGGGTATCCAAATAAGAAACCATGGAGTCAAACTCTCCGTTTGCAGACAACCTGATTCTATGTCTAGAAAACCCCATAGTCTTTGCACAAAAGCTCCTTCACTTGATATACAACTTCAGCAAAGTTTCAGGATACAAAATAGATGTACAAAAATCACTAACATTCCTATACACCAACTGTAGCCAAGCTAAGAGCCAAATCAGGAAGGCAATCGCATTTACAATAACCACAGAAAGAATAAAATACTTAGGAATACAGCTAACAAGGGAGGTGAAAGATCTCTACAATGACAATTTTAAAATACTGCTCAGATAAATCAGAGATGACACAAGCAAATGGAAAAACATTCCATGCTCATGGATAGGAAGAATTGATATTGTTAAAATGGCCATACTACCCAAAGTAATTTACAGATTCAACGCTATTCCTATCAAATTGCTAATTAAATTCTTCACAGAATTAAAAAAAAACTATTTTATAATTCATATAGAATAAAAAAGAACAAATAGCCAAGCCAATATTAAGCAAAAATTACACAGCTGGAGGCATAACATTACCTGATTTCAATGTGTACTACAGGGCTACAGTAATCAAAACAGCGTGGTACTGGTATAAAAACACACACCCAGACCAATGGACCAGAATAGAGAGCCCAGAAATAAGGCCACACACCTACAACCATCTGATTTTTGACAAAGCTGACAAAAGCAATGAGAAAAGGATTTTCTATTCAATAAATGATGCTGGGATAACTGGCTAGCCATATGCAGAAGATGAAGATAAAACTGGACCGCTTCCTTATACCATATACAAAAATCAACTCAAGATGGATTAAAGACTTAAGTGTAAAACCCAAAACTACAAAACCTCTGGAAGATGACCTGGGCAATACAATTCTGAACACAGGAAGGGGCAAAGATTTCAAGATGGGGATGCCAAAAGCAGTCACAACAAAAGCAAAAAATTCACAAAGGGATCTACTTAAATTCAAGTGCTTCTGCACAGCAAAAGAAAATATCGACACAGTAAATACACAACCTGCAGAATAGGAGAAAATATTTGCAAACTAGGCATCTGTTATAAAGAACTGCCCAAGACAGGTAATTTATAAAGGACAGAGGTTTAACTGACTTACAGTTCAGCATAGCTGGGGAGACCTCAGGAAAGTTACAATCATAGTGGAAGGCAAAGAGGAAGCAAGGCATCTTCTTCACAAGGCAGCGGGAAGGAGAAGTGCTGAGTGAAGGGGGAAGAGCACTTTACGAAACCATCAGATCTCATGAGAACTGACTATCATGAGAAAAGCAAGGGGTAATCTGCCCCCATGATTCAATTACCTCCACCACGTCTCTTTCTTGACATGTGGGGATTATGGGAGTTATGGGAATTACAATTCAAGATTAGATCTGGATGGGGAAAAAAAGCCTAACCACATCGGTGTCTAACATAAGTCTAACATCCAGCATCTATACTGAACTTAAACACATTTGCAAGAAAAAAAAACCCCATTAAAAAGCGAGCACAGGACATGAACAGAGACTTTTCAAAAGAAGACATACATGCATCCAACAAGCTTATGAAAAAAGCTCAATATCACTGATAAATAGAGAAATGTGAATCAACACCACATTGAGATATCATCTCACAATGGCCAGAATGGCCACTATTAAAAAGTCAAAAAATAACAGATGCTGGCAAGGTTGCAGAGAAAAGGGAACTCATTCATTCTTGGTAGGAGTGTAAACTAGTTCAACCACTGTGGAAAGCAATGTGGTATTTCCTCAAAGGGCTAAAATTTAAGCTACCATTTGACCCAGCAATCTTATTACTGGGTACACACTCAAAGGAATATAAATTGTTTTATCATAAAAATACATGCCTGTGTATGTTCATTGAAGCACTGTTCATAATAGCAAAGATAGAGTCAACCTAAATACCAACCTGTCAATGGTAGACTGGACAAAGAAAATTTGATATATATACACCATGGAATACTATACATCCATAAAAAAGAATGAGATCATGTCTTTTGCAGAAGCATGGATGGAGCTGGAGGCCATTATCCTTGGCAAACTAATGCAGGAACAGAAAATCAAACACTGCATGTTCTCATTTACGAGTGGAAGCTAAATGATTACACCTCATGGACACAAAGAGGAGAACAACAGACACTGGAGCCTACTTGAGGGTAGAGGGTGGGAGAAAGAAGATGATCAGAAAAAAATAACTGTTGCATATTAGGCTTAGTACCTGGGTGGAGAAATAAGCTTTAGAACAAACCCCCATGACATGAGTTTACCCAAATAACAAACCTGCATATGTATCCCTAAACCTAAAATAAAGGTTTAAAAAACAAAGAAGATGTTAAATGTTGAGCCATGTTATAAAATAGTTTTGCTAGTTTGGGTTCATTTTCCTGGACAGTTATAAACAGTTCATTTTCTTCCCCCAAGACATGACTTTGGAGAAATTCACCAACTCCAGTTACAAAGTTATCCCATAATATGTCATCTAAAAGTCAGCAACATGCTGGTATAGAAACAGATCATTTGGTTGCATAATGTAATTAGTATTGCCCTCACAAAATAATTGATTCCTTTGAACAGATATTTATCTCTGAATAATTGCCAATTGTGTTGGTGCGAAATGCACCTTAAATAATTCCAGGAGTCTTTTAAATGACTAAGTTTGAAATGATGAGCCAATGGTGAGGAAGTAATCCTCACAGGGTTAACAAGCATTCTGTACAGAAATATAGTTACAATTTAGCATTAATCAGGCTGCACGTTGACCCACTTTCTTGTAACTGAAGGTCACATTGCACTAGATACTCAACCATTGGCATCCCCATTGTTCCTGCAGATGAGATTTCAGGCTTTGGAATCATAAGGCTTTTGTTTAAGAATTGCTTAAGATGTTTTTCAGATCCCAAATTCCAGCAAAACAGTTGACACAAACCAGTTTGAAGATCCCCACAGAGGAACAGAATCAGCATGAGAATACAGCTTCTTCGTCGCCCTGTCCCAATCACTTCACCTTAGGCTCTTCTACCACTCAATGGTCTTCACCCTTCAGCCCACTCCACAACCCTTAGAAACCTCCACACTCCTCAGGGAGACAGACTTCTTTGAGGTTTCCTCCTGTCTCCTCGTTGGGCAGCCCTACAATTAAGCCTCTTTCTCTGCTGCAACCTGCTATGTTGGCATATCAACTTGCCGTGTACTTTGAGCAACAGACCCATTAGGGTTACAGTGAGACACTGTGTTTTCAGAAAACTTTGCACTTCACAAATTATCACCCACACAATGCATCTGGTTGAGAACATTCAATTCTGTTTTCTTCCAGACAGATTGAAAGCCTATCCTCTACATGGCTTGCAAGAAGTTGGTTGACTAACCCCACATTTATGCAGATGCGCCATATGGTTATTTACAGCAAAAGTTCTACTAGGATTCTCTGGATGAAATCACATTAATTTACCAGTTAGTTTGCTTGGGGGTTTGTTTTTTCCAAAAAAAAATCCCATTCATTTAATGAGTTAAGAGATCCTTGGATGGAGGAAAAAAGAGTAGTCAAAAAGAACAGGCGTTCAGTGAGGAATTTCTTTGTTGTGCCACAACTATTCTGGCCTAATGTCACAAATCATTGAGGTATGCCATCCAAAAACTCAAAAAGATTGAGAAACACTAATGTGGAAATTACGTGTTTCTTATATATATACGTAATAGGTTTCTCCACCTTCAATGGTTTGAAATAGAAAAAAAAAAACAATGTGTTGGGGTTTGCCTTTATAAAAACATATCAAAGTGTTCTTTATCACTTCCTGGGAAAAAAAAGTTAACAGTAAAAGGAAAATTTCCATAGAATCCAATACCAAAGGGATCTGTTCTTCCATGGATTCACCTCTGAAAGTTCTCCTGCAATGGAAGGAAATGATTCAGAGTGATCCAATAAATTAAAAGGCAGAAGAACTGACTTTCTGGGAAAGAATAAATGAGGGAGACCTCACAGATGTGAAGAACAAAGGAAGACGTTTTTACGTGCAACCTATCTGGTATTCTAAAGTAGATGTTTCACTGGTAGGTCAGGCAGCCATGGAGCAATTTTCAAAGCTCCAAGTGTGCAGTCAATTGAATGTATTTGACTCTTCCTTGGTGCCCATTTGGGGACTCCACACTTCTGTCACAAGCTACCTGGCTCATCCTTCAAAACACCTTTTTCATCAGATGAGAAAAAGTAATCTTGATTACCTTTTGACCAAGAAATCCCATTACTGGGCATATACCTGAAAGAATATAAATCATTCTACCAAAAAGACACATGCACATGCCTGTTCGTCACATGATTATTCACAATAGCAAAGACTTGGAATCAAGCTAATTGTCCAACAGTGGTAGACTGGATAAAGAAAATGTGGTATGTATACACCATGGAATACTACACAGCCATAAAAAAGTGAGATCATGTCCTTTGCAGTAACATGGATGAAGCTGGAGGCCATTATCTTAAGAAAACTAACGTAGGATCAGAAAACCAAATATTTCATGTCCTCACTTATAAGTGGGAACTAAACACTGAGTGCACAAGAACACAAAGAAGAGAACCATAGACACCAGGGCCTACTTGAGGATGGAGACTGGGAGGAAAGAGAGGATCAAAAAACTACCTGTCAATTACTATGCTTATTACCTGGGTGACAAAATAATCTGTACGCCAACATCCCATGACACATAATTTACTTGCATAATAAACCTGCACATGTACCCATGAGCCTAAAATAAAAGTTAAAATAATAATAACTATAATAATAATTATTATTATCTAGGTTTCCATTGAGGCCAGGGGGCTAGAAAGACTTAAGTGGGAAATAATGGTTGGTAGCCTTTCATCAGAAGACTGCAAATACTTTTTCATCATGATCCCTTTTCATCTTTTCCCAAGTTCTTTTATGGATTGAGATAATACGAATGCAATGATTACATAACTAGTGGACCAGACTTGACATAATAATGGATGACTGTAGAAGGGTGAACACACTGTGGGGCAAATGTAGAAGTATACTGTCATCTGTAAGAAGAATAGAAGTAGCGTATGGTTTATGATAAACTTGATTTCATTATAGTACTTGATTTCTCTCCCTTTCCATGAAAGTAAGTTTTGTAAAGGCTGAAAATTGCAGGTGTATACTTTTACTGTTCATCACAGAGGATCTCTCAATTCCATTTTTGTTTTAAAGTCTTTAAAATAAATTGCCCAGTGTTCCTTTGGATGCCCATCCAAATGCTCAGAGAAAACTGCATGAAAAAATTGTAAATTTTACATCTTTCTCCTGTAAAGGAACTCTTTGGATGAGAAATAACCAGCCGTCTAAATATAGGCTTATGCAAAATTTATTTTTAACATATATCTCAAGCTTCAGGTATTTTCCCAAGCCCTGTGTTCAAAATCTTAACAAAAGAATATTCTTTGGAAATGTGCTTTGAACTTGTGCTTACTGTAAAATTCAGTACAAGGAGCATGTTGAAACTGTAACTTCTGGGAGGATTATGATAGTTTAAGAACTCCAGGCCTAATGAAAGTAGTAAGAATGAGAAAGTCAAGAAAATGTTAAAGTGTTTCATTACAAAAATGATCAAATATTCAGAGTTGACATTGCAAAAAAAAAAGAAAGAAAATACAACTAACGAATTGGCACAGCCTTTTCAAATGATTTGCTTTTCACCAACAAGCCTGACTGAGCAAGGTCAAGATAGCACAGCATTGTCCAGAAGTGACAAATTTATTAGGATTTAAAATAGCAACATATGCATGCCATGAGAGATGGGCAACTGTGACTTACTCTTTCCCCAGGAATGTACAGTTTTTTAAAAATCTATTGACAGAACAGCTGAAACATGAAAATGCAAGTTTTAAATTGCATGCCTATATTAATAAGAGTGGAGGCAGCCTTCTTTTTGATACTCTCTGAATATTTTATACTGAATCACACAAACAAGGATTAGAGAGCTATGGTCATAATAATACAGAGATGACACAAATGAAAACCAAGGGAAATGTATGATTTGCCACTCTAATAACTTGAATATATTTCTCTTATTTCAGAATAAGAGGCCATAACAGAATTAGAAGAAGTGGAAAGGCTCTTGTACAACAGTTTAGGGAAGAAGGACATGACAGTATTTTACTTTGGGTCAAAATAATTATATTCACTGCCACTAATGAATCAGGACAAATTAATTACTGGAGTCCATTTGTTTATAGCCAATTATGAAGGTCCACTATGTTCCACTAATGTAGTAGGAGTTGGAGATGGAAAACTAACATGAAAATAAATCATTACAATTATAACAAGATACTTACAAGTGCCAGGTAATGCTTGACAGCTCTCAATATGTTTGTTGAGTGACTGAATGGCTGAACACAGAGAAAGTAACATCAGACCTAAAAGGATGATGAAAGACTTCTCAACTGTCCTGGGTCAAAGAGTCATTATCCATGATGTCCCACAAGCCTACATTTATACTGCTCCCTTCTAATCAAAGTGACCCCAAACCACTGTTTTGTGGGGGTGGGCATATGCTGTTTTGATTCCCAATCCCTACTTTGAAGTTGAAATAAGTCCTGATAACCCATCATCAAAGGATTGCACCAGGTATCTGTGCATGAGCTGAAACATGCAGATGTGGATTGGGTGCCAGGTAAGCGAACCACCTCTGTGACATCCTCTGTAGTCATTTGCTATTGGTGCCACAATAAATCACCACAGTTCAGTGGCTTAAAACAAAACCCATTTATCATCGAAGTTTCTGTAGGCAGAAGTCCCAGAACCTCAGGGCTCAACGGGGCATCTGTGTAGAGTCTCACAGTGCCAAAATTGAGGCAGCAGCAGGGCTATGTCCCATGTCCACATTTTCTTGATGGCTCTGGACTGTGGACCCAGGGCATTCTCAGACACTAGGCCTGCCCATATTCCAAGACTCATGGTCCCCTTCCTCTGTCATCAAAGCCCACCGGTGCAGGTCAAGTGCTCCTCAGGCTGCCATGCCTCTTCCGCCTTCTCTTCTATTAGCGAATCTCTCTGACTGCCACTTTCCTCTTCCCCTTCTAAGGGCCCAAGCGATCACAAGCTTCACCCCACCTGCGAAGTCTTTTTTCCAACTATGGGAACACATTCAATGGTCCCAGGGATTAGGGCATGGTCATCTTTGGAAGCTTGTTATTCTACCCATCACAACCTACTTTTAAACCTCCACAATATATGTGTTTCATAGCCACAGAGAGTGGCAGCAAGCCACTGCCACTGATCTTTTCTTTTAGGTGAATGAAGAGCAAACATGCTCCATTTATTGCCACTAAGAATGCAGAGATATTTTTCCAGTTTACTGTGAAGCTCCCTGATATGGTTTGGTTGTGTCCCCACCCAAATCTCATCTCCAACTGTAATCTGAATTGTAATCCCCATGAGTTGAGGGAGGAACAATGTGGGAGGTGATTGAATCATGGGGGCAGTTTCTCCCAGGCTGTTCTTATAACAGTGAGTGAGTTCTCACAAGATCTGATTGTTTGATAAGTGTCTGGCACTGTCCCACCCCCACCTCCTGCTGCCATGTAAGATGTGCCTTGCTTCCCTTTCACCTTACACGGTGATTGCAAGTCTCCTGAGGCCTTCCCAGCTATGTGGAACTGCGAGTCAATTAAACCTCTTTTGTTTATGAATTACCCATTCTCAGGTATTATCTTTATAGCAGTGTGAAAACAGAAAATTGGTACCAGGATAGTGGGATGCTGCTGCAAAGATAACCTAAAGCTGTGGAAGCAACTTTGGAACTGGGTAACGGGCAGAGGTTGGAACAGTTTTGAAGGCTCAGAAAAAAAAAAAAAAAAAACAGGAAAATGTGGGAAAGTTTGGAACTTCCTAAAGACTTGTTGAATGGTTTTGACCAAAATGTTGATTGTGATATGGACAATGAAGTCCAGGTTGAGGTGGTCTCAGATGGAGATGAGAAACTTCTTAGAAACTGGAGCAAAGGTCACTCTTGTTATGCTTTAGCAAGGAAACTGGCAGTAGTTTGCCCCTGCCCTAGAGATCTGTGGAAGTTTGAACCTGAGAGAGATGATCTGAAATTGGAACTTACTTTTAAAAGGGAAAAAAAAACATTTTCTGGGGAGAAATTCAAGCTACCTGAAGAAATTTGCATAAGTAATGAAGAGCTGAATGTTAATTTGCCAAGACAATGGGAAAAATGTCCTCAGAGCATGTCAGAGATCTTCAGAGGCAGCCCCTCTCATCACAGGCCCAGAGGCCTAGGAAGGAAAAATGGCTTCATGGGCTGGGCCCAGAGCCCTGCTGCTCTGTGCATCCAAGGGACTTGGTGCCCTGTGTCCCAGGTGCTCCAGCTCCAGTGGTGGCTAAAAGGGGCCAAGGTACAGCTTAGACCATTGCTTCTGTGGGTGCAAGCCCCAAGCCTTGGTGGCTTCCATGTGGTATTGGGCCTGCAGGTATGCAGAAGACAAGATTTGAGCTTTGGGAGCCTCCACCCAGATTTCAGAGTATGTATGGAAATGCCTGGATGCCCAGACAGAAGTCTGCTGCAGGGCACAGCCCTCATGGAGAACCTCTACTTGGACAATGCAGAGTGGAAATATGGGGTTGGAGCCTCCACACAGAGTCCCCACTGGGGCATTGCCTAGTGGAGCTGTGAGAAGTCCACCAACCTCCAGTTCCCAGAATGGTAGATCCACCTACAGCTTGCACTGTGCACCTGGAAAAGTCACAGGCACTCAATGCCAGCCCATGAAAGCAGCCACAGGAGCTGTACGCTGCAGAGTCACAGGGGTGGAGCTGCCAAAGGCCTTGGAAGCCCACCCTTGTATCAGCATCCCCTGGATGTGGGACATGGAGTCAGAGGAGATCATTTCAGAGCTTTAAGATTTAATGACTGCCCCTCTGGGTTTCAGATTTGCAAGGGGCCTGTGACCCCTTTGTTTTGGCCAATTTCTCCCATTTAGAATGGGAACATTTACCCAATGCCTGTACCCCCATTGTATCTTGGAAGAAGTAACCAAATTGTTTTTGATTTTACAGGCTCATGGGTGGAAGCAACCTGCCTTGTCACTCAGATGAGACTTTAGACTGTGGACTTTGAGTTAATGCTGAAATAAGATTCTAGGGGACTGTTGAGAAGGCATAATTGCATTTTGAAATGTGAGAAGGACATGAGATTTGGGAGGGGCTGGGGCAGAATGACTTGGTTTTACTCTGTGTCACCACCCAAATCTCATCCAAATTGTAATTCCCATGTGTTGAGGGAAGGACCCGGCAGGAGGTGATTGGCTCATGAGGGCAGTTTACCCCATGCTGTACTTGTGATAGTAAGTTCTCACAGGATCTGATGATTTTAAAAGTGGCACTTCCCCCTTTGCTCTCTCTCTCTCCTCTCTCCTGCTGCCATGTAAGACGTGTCTTGCTTCCTCTTTGCCTTTTGCCCTGATTGTAAGTTTTCTGAGGCCTCTCCAGCCATGTGGAACTGTGAGTCAATTAAACCTTTTTTGTTTATAAATTACTCAAGCTCAGGTAGTATCTTTATAGCAGTGTGAGAACAGACTAATACAGGAAAAAAAAGGAGAAATAACTCCTTCAGCAAGATAGCACAGTTTGTACAAAAACATGTAACTGATCAAATTTATCTTACTTTTTGCCAAAGAAGAAAAGAGAAAACATGGGCTCCAGGTAATTGGTTTTGACAACTACAGAAGTGATTGAAACAGGAAAACAAACCAGCAGTAGATCTAAGTCTAACTGCAGTGTGTGAGTTCAAAACAAATACAGCACTCAGAAAGTCCAAGTATAAGATTTACTGCAAAATTTGTAAATCTCCCAGAACTCCAGCCAGACCAGAAATTCCACAGGCCCAGATCATCACATGTTTTTTTTCTGGTATTTCCATTTTTCATTCTTAGCATAATCTGGCATGTCCAGAATATGGGAGGGGGCCTGGTCTCATTGTCCCCAACTCCCCCTAGCTATGGAAAGTAAATCTCACTTCTCAGAACATGTTCTAAAAGAAGCAAAATAATGTAGAAAGTCATTTCTTGTTGCCTGTCACAATTTTGCAGAAAGGCAATATATTAGGTTTCTCCTGAGAAACAGAACTAACAGGATATATATGTGTGTATACAGGGAGAAATTTACATTAAGGAATTTGCTCACATGACCATGGAGACTGGCAAGTCCAAAATCTGCAGAATAGGCCAGAAAGCTGAAACTCCAGGAAGAGCTAGTACTGCATTTCAAGCCTGAAGGCCAAGTGCTGCAGAGTTGCCTCTTGCTCAGGAGCAGTCAGTCTTTTGTTTTATTCGGGCTTTCATCTGATTTGATGAGGCCCACTCACATTAGGGAAGGCAATCTGCTTTACTCAACGTCCACCAATTTAAATGGAAATCTCATCCAAAAACACCCTCACAAAGACACCCAGAATAATGTTTGACCACTTATCCTGGGCACTGTGGCCCAACCAAGTTGACACATAAAATTAACCATCACAGGCAAGTCAGCAATCATTCATCAGCCTTGATTCTCATCATATTTGTGTTTTGCAATCTTTCTTCTATAGGTGTTTGATAAACTAGGTGGAGCTCACAAAATCCAATTAAACTTCTGGAAATGCATCGTAGAGGAAAAATATTGTGGCCTCTTTGAGAATTCTATAATCCTAAAATGCAATTGGGAAGAACTCTGGGGCACATATGATTCAATTTCTAGTCACAGTCAATGAATTTGCTAGAGAGACTAAAAGATGAGATACATGAGGCACAAAGCTGAAGAAACTCATGTTTTCTGAGGACAAAGAGGAGAATACAGAGAAAAAAATTTATCTGAAGATATCTAAACATTTTCTTATACACATTTCCTGTGTATACACAGTCACCTGAAAAATTTTCAAAATTCCCTTAAGTAAATAAATAACATGTGTGCAGTATGTGTGTATATATACACATATATCTAGCCTGAGAACTTTCTGTATTTAAATAAATACGTATTTAAATCTGTACATTTGAATACTTCCTTATAAGTTTCAAACTAGCCTCATACTTGATGCTAAAAATACTAGAAGCATTCTTATTGAGGTCGGAAACAAACCAAGCATGACTATTATTTATCAACACTCTTATTTAACTTTTTTAAAAATGAGGTAACATACAAGGAAAATAAAAATTTAAGAGATAAAATTTTAAATTTATTTTTTAGTTAAGTAAATATATATATTTGTGAGGTACAGTATGATATTTTGAGGTATGTATACATTGTGAAATGGCTAAATCAAGCTATTTAACATATGTATTACCCTTCATATCTATTATTTTTTGTGTGTGGTGGAAACATTAAAACCTATTCTCTGAGGAATTTTTAGGTAGACAATATATTGTTATTAAGTATAGCCATCATGATGTACAATAGATCTCTTGAACTTATTCTTCCTATCTAACTGAAATTTTGTGAACTTTGACAAACAATGAGATAAAAAATTGTATACAAGTGCAAAATTATTTTTTAGATTTAAAACAACTCAAGAGTATAAGCTTAATAATATTGTAAACAAGAGATTTCTATAAAGTGGCTGGGTTCAAAATGAATATATAAAAATGAATAGCCTTACTATACAAAAATAACCACCAACTAGGAAAAAAGGAAGAAAATAACCTACTTACAAAGCAACCACAAACAAGCAAGCAAGCAATAGGAATAAACTTAAAGTTATGAGTTAGATCTGTGAGAAAAAAATTAAATACTTCAAAGAAGACTTGAATATAATGTAAAGGATACTCTGTTCTTAGGTAAGAAGATTTAATAATTATAAGAATATCAATTCTGTATAAATTAATCTATAAATTATATTTCATCCCACTATCAAATGTCACCATACACAAAAAAAGATAGGCAAAAATTTTTCACTAAACTTATTTTAAAATTCATATAAAAATAAACATCCATGCATAACTAGAATAATTCTAGAAAAAAATGAAGACTAGATGTTAAAACATTTTAATACAAAAATAATTTAAATAATGTGGTTTGTAGAAAAAGTCTAAAGGAAGAAAAAATGGATACTAGAAATGTACAAAAACTATATACTTGAATTTATAATATGTTAAAGGAGGAATTAGATGTAAGTGTGGGAAAAGATAGAATATTCAGGAAATGGAATTTTGATAACTTGGTAACATTTTGGAAAAATAAGTTCATCTTTCACTCCAAAATTTCCAGATAAATCTAATATTAAAATAAAAAATAGAAGAAAGTACAAAAGTATTGGAAGAAAACATGGGTGAATTTTTTAACATAATATTGGCAAGGGAAAGACTCCTAAGCCAAAAATGATTCACAACTTTGACTACATTAGAAAGACAAAAATTGAGGAAAACATTCAAAACATATGTCTAACAAAGTTTTAATTTTCTTAATATGCAAAGAACTATAAATCAAGAAGAAAAAGATTTAATAATTGTATTAAAAATCAAGCAAAGTTCTTGGCCGGGCACGGTGGCTCACGTCTGTAATCCCAGCACTTTGGGAGGCTGAGGCTGGTGGATCACCTGAGGTCAGGATTTCCAGACCAGCCTGGCAACGTGGTGAAACTCCATCTCTACTAAAAATACACAAAAATTAGCCAGGAGTGGTGGCGCGCACCTATAGTCCCAAATACTCTGGAGGCTGAGGCATGAGAATCACATGAACCTGGGCGGTGGAGGTTGTAGTGAGCAGAGGTCATGCCACTCTACTCCAGCCTGGGTGACAGAGCAAGACTCCGACTCAATTAAAAAAAATTTTTTTTTAAATTTTAATTAAATTAAAAAAATAAAAATTAAGCAAAAGTCTTGACCATGTGGTACTCAGAACACTGCAACTTAAAACTCTATGGAGAGAATATTTTTTCACTTGTCAAATGAACGAAGATCAAAGTTTGTTGAATCATTCCATGTGGAAGAAATGGGCAACAACTCTAGTGTGTTGTTGCCTGGAGTGTACATTGGTGCAAGTTTATAGAGGTTAACTTGAAAATACCTAATAAAATTCAAAATTCATATTGCTTTGACTCAACAGTTTTATTTCTTGGAATTTATTCTACACACAGTGTCTCACATGTGCACAAAGATATGTCAAAGGCTATTTATTATAGCACTTCTTTGCAATAGGAAAATGTACATAAATGTACATCAATAAGTCAACTACAGCACACAATAAAATACAACATTTTAGAAGTCATTTTTATATCTACTAAAATGGATAGTTTCCAAAATATAATAATGAATGAAAAAAAGATACAGAAAAGCATGTGCAATATTCTAGTGTGTGTGCAAATTAAAAGGGAGATAGGATATGTACTTGTCTGGTGTGGGCACAGTGTGTCTATAGCATGATGCTCAATAAACTGGGTACAGTGATGAGAAACCAAGGCTATAGAACAAGATGGGGAGAAAACCTAATTTTCACCACTATGTATTATTCTGTAACTTTTGAAATTGTGCACCATATGTATACATTACCTCTTCTAAATGAGTAGATACATTCAAAGTCATTGGAAATTTTGTGGGCAGCTGATTCACAAAATCAAATTGTAAAATAAATGTTATAGCAATAGGAGCTAGTGATGATAATATTACATATCGTGCTCATAGCATTCTTGGATAGCTAAAGAATCACTATTAAAAGTCTTCATATGTACACGTTCGTGTGTGTGTGTGTGTGTATTTGACATAAGAAAACTTAAAGACGATGGCCAAGCAGTTTCAAAAATGTATTAAACACAATTATATGTCAAGCAATAGGAAGAAAATACAAAGAAGAAACATTCCCTGCCCTTAAGCCCTTCATACTTAATAGATTAAAGGCATCCAAGATAAGAAAGCAAAAAATTAATGAGCAGCACAGACTGAAATAACTTAGGGTGGCTCAGGTAACACTAAAAGATGATTATAGAGATATCTTTCAGAAGGAAAAAGGTAATTAAAATCTTGGCCCTCTCTAACTTCCAAGACCTTAATAACTCCCTTATAAAGAACAAACTTCCAACTCCAATCGCCATCAGCTGCCCACAGTTGCCGACACAATCTCTGTTAGATGGGAGTATTCTATTCTGACCTGGCACATAACATAGATGTGCAGCTGTCAAACAGCCAGTAACTCAGCCGATAGGAACCATGAAGGACATAGAAGGTAGAATAATTTCCATAAATAGTGTACAAAATGTTTCAGAAAACACTGTCATCACTATCGAGAACATCTCTTTACAACTCCAAAAGGTTAAAGAAAATAACAATTGACTAAAGATACTCTTATATATAATGCCCATCTGGAGAACATTCCACATTCTCTTCTAGTTTATTTTTATGCCTATCAATCCTCTTCTAGGATTTGTAATTTAGAAGATCAAAAAGAACCTCAATAATGATGTTTCTAAATCTACATTTTTTGCTACTTTCTACATTGATTTAGGCATTCCATTGACTTACACATATTCTGTTGAGTCTTACAAATTTATAAAACCTTGAGCTTTGGTTTAAAATTTGTATCTTAAGAAAGTTTCATCAACAGTTCATTGAGATACGAAGTTCTTTCCCAAAAACTCAAAAAGACCCAAATACGATCACCTCAGATCTGTAAATCAGTGATCAGCTAACTATGGCCTGGGAGCCAAATCTAGCCCCACTGACTAATTTAGTAAATAAATTTCTTTGGAACATACCCACTATAATCTGCTTGCATGTTGTCTATGGCTACTTTTACTCCAGAAAAAGCAAGTGCAATAGTCGCCATGGAAACCATATGGTCTGCAGCCTAAAATATTTACTGTCTAGCTCTGTAAGAAATCGTTTTCTGATCCCTGATTGAGACTCTTGGAATCACAGCCTGAAAATCCAGAGAAACTTTTATTTCTTAGCTATGTGATTACATCAGCAATAATTAAGATTCTCACTCTGATAATAGCACAGGCTTTTGAGCTGAACAGCCTTGGATTTCCATCCTGTATCTACCGTGCTTTTGTATACTTAGCCAAGTTGCTTATTCTCTTGGTGCCTATTTTCTCATCTGTAATATGAGGATAATAATATACACAGCACAAGATCATTGTGAGAATTAGAAAGAGATGTTATTTGTAATAGTCACTGGACAAAGTAAAAACACCAATGGACAAGAATCCAACCATCTTAAAGGACCTCCTTTCTATGTGTTTGATTATTTATCAGTCTTAAAACAACCACCCCTTTATTATAGTACAATTTTATGGTTAAGGGATTCAGGCAGGGCTCCACTGAGTGAGTCTACTGTTCCATGTAGTGTCAACTGAATGGGCTGGTCTACAGGTTGTCCAGAAAGGCTGAGCTCAGGCCAGGCTCAGTGCCTTATGCTTGTAATCCCAGCACTCTGGGAGGCCTAGATGGGCAGATCACTTGTGCTCAGGAGTTTGACACTCGTTTGGGCAACATGATGAAACCCCATCTCTAACAGGAGAAAAAAAAAGACTGGGCTCTGCGGGGACTGTCAACCCGAGCTCTGACTTGCAGCCTCTCAAGCATGGCAGTTTCAAGGCAAATGGGCTTATTTTAGAGCAGCTCAGGGCTCCAGACAGAGTTTTCTAAGAAGCAAAGGCAGCAGCGCTAAGACTTCTTGTGACCTAGCCTTGTGAGTCCCATAGTGTCACTTCCACCACCACACTCCGTTGATCAAGGAAGTCTCTGAGGCCAGACTCTAACTCTCAATGGCAGGAGTCACAGAGAATTCACAGTCATCCTTAATCTACCATGACATTAGACTAAAATCAGGGACTCCCAGTTTCAAAATGGCAGTGTAGAGGCAAGCTGGCTTCACTTCCTCCCACCCCCCCAAGAGAAAAGCAGAAACAAATATACAGCACCAAGATTATCACCAGCAGTAGCTCTGAACTCAAATAGGAGGATGATAGTTCCTGAGGCCATAGAGAAGTGGATTTTACTAAAACAAACCACCAAAGCAACAGGAATTGGATTCAACCAAAGAAGTGGTAGGTTTAGGATGGCATAAAAATAAGGGCTAGCGTGGTGGCCCATGCCTGTAATCCCAGCACTTTGGGAGGCTGAGGTGGGCGGATTACCTGAGGTCAGGAGTTCAAGACCAGCCTGGCTCCACCTCTACTGAAAATATGAAAATTAGCCAGGCATGGTGGCACACATCTGTGGTCCCAGCTACTCGGGAGACTGAGGCAGGAGAATTGCTTGAACCCAGGAGATGGAGATTGCAGTGAGCTGAGATTGTGCCACTGCACTCCAGCCTGGGTGACAGAGTGAGAGTATGTCTCAAAAAAAAAAAAAAAAAAAAGGATTGCATAAAAATTAATTACACGAATTTTCCACTTTTCTTCACATTGTTTTGGCAGTATTTTAACACAACTTATTCATTCAAACAACCAAAATGGCTGGAATTTTCAACGCCCTCATTTTCGTTTTGTAGAATGTATCAGATTAGCTAAGCCACCATTCTAATTACACCTATAAAATAACCAAAAAACGGCACTTTCTTCTTCTGAGGGAAATAAGTACAGTGTTGCTAAAAATATGAAGGATTATAGCTTCTCTATTTGAGAAGTATTTTGAGCAACTTGAAATGGAAAGTGATAGCCATCTACTAACCTGTTTCTTTCCTCAAATATAGAAATATAATTTGTATTTACATTTTTTAACCTATGTTTATTGCAGATGTGTTGGGAGGTGGGGGTGAGTCCATGATGCTGAGGAATTCTGTAATGTGTCATGTGCCAGATCCAAATGGGTAGTTCTACCAAGAAATGCAATGAAACTAAATTGAAAAAATGAAGTGCAATTGGCCCTCATGTGCTACACAGATGCTAGATCCAAAATAGACAGAAGGGCCCCAGAGCATAGCGGAGGCAGAGCGCTGTGAAACAAGCTAACACCTTCACTTTCTGTGGCTCCTTGCAAACAGTGAAAACTTCAGAATTGGAGTGGGAGGGAGGATCAAAGACTGAGGTTTTTGAGTGAGAAAGAGTATAATAGTGTAAATGAGAAAAATAACTGAAATCTATTTTAGAAATTCTCTTTTTGTGCAAATAGAAAACTGTCTTTATAAAATTTATGATTCTCTTTTTAAAATGTCACTCTGATATACAAAAGAAAGAGCTTTTTAATAGTGTTTATTGTATTTGTGTCCCTTTAATGGACATATCTTGGAGACTGGATGGGTGAACGGCCGTAGAATCCTTGTAGTACACTAGGCACCCTATACTTTAAGTTCTAGGGTACATGTGCACAACGTGCAGGTTTGTTACATACGTATACATGTGCCATGTTGGTGTGCTGCACCCGTTAACTTGTTATTTACATTAGGTATAACTCCTAATGCTATCCCTCCCCACTCCCCCAGCCCCACAACAGGCCCCAGTGTGTGATGTTCCCCACCCTGTGTCCAACTGTTCTTATTGTTCAATTCCCATCTATAAGCGAGAACATCTGGTGTTTGGTTTTCTGTCCTTGCGATAGTTTGCTCAGAATGATGGTTTCCAGCTTCATCCATGTCCCTACAAAGGACATGAACTCATCCTTTTTTATGGCTGCATAGTATTCCATGGTATATATGTGTCACATCTTCTTAATCCAGTCTATCATTGATGGACATTTGGGTTGGTTCCAAGTCTTTGCTATTGTGAATAATGCCGCAATAAACATATGTGTGCATGTGTCTATACCCAGTAATGGGATGGCTGGGTCAAATGGTATTTCTAGTTCTAGATCTTTGAGGAATCGCCACACTGTCTTCCACAATGGTTGAATTAGTTTACAGTCCCACCAACAGTGTAAAAGTGTTCTTGTTTCTCCACATCCTCTCCAGCATCTGTTGTTTCCTGACTTTTAAATGATCGCCATTCTAACTGGTGTGAGATGGTATCTCATTGTGGTTTTGATTTGCATTTCTCTGATGGCAAGTGATGATGAGCATTTTTTCATGTGTCTGTTGGCTGCATAAATGTCTTCTTTTGAGAAGTCTCTGTTTATATCCTTCGCCTACTTTTTGATGGGGTTGTTTGATTTTTTCTTGTAAATTTGTTTAAGTTCTTTGTAGATTCTGGATGTTAGCCCTTTGTTAGATGGGTAGACTGTAAAAATTTTCTTCCATTCTGTAGGTTGCCTGTTCACTCTGATGGTAGTTTCTTTTGCAGTGCAGAAACCCTTTAGTTTAATTAGATCCCATTTGTCACTTTTGGCATTTGTTGCCATTGCTTTTGGTGTTTTAGTCATGAAGTCCTTCCAAGTGGCATATAAATACATTGAGTTAAGGGGCTGTGCCACCCACTCTCCTTCCCCAGGTGCCAAGCACAGTTCTGTGTACAAAGGAGAATATTGGATATTCAAATGAACAATTTGAAAACCTCTCTTCTTTAGCCAGGTTCCTGGTGTCATTCTTCTGCCTGAAAAGCCCTCTGTGCTTCAACCTCCCCAACTCCTAATTATCCTTAAGTCTCAGCTCACATCACCTCCTTTGTGAAGCTGCCCTGCATCATCAGGGAAATTTTAGTCACCATCTCCCAGCATTTGTCACACTCTATGGTGATTATTTACGTTTATCTCCCCTACCTAACAATCTGGAAAACACATACAACAATCGATACCAGCCATAATGTCAAATACCTCCCGTATTCTTCTCCAATTGTTAATGCAAGTCATCCTTAAAACTCCAATTAGATTGTAAACTCCTTTGAATAGGGAGTATTTGTGGAGGGAATGCAGACCTTGGGAAAAGATTAGGTTTAAAGCAGTAAAATCATCTCCAATGAAACACCATTCATCACTGAAGAATAAACTAATTGCCACAAAGCCTTTTAAAAATCACCCAAATATTTTTTAGAGGAAATTCATATATATTTATCAAATTTTATTATCATGGACAAATCATTAAGTTCACAACACATTTGGCACAAACCTATTGGAAGAAAATTGATGGGAAGCAAAGAAGGCTGTCCTGTGAATCTTTTTTTTTTTAACAAAAAAAAAATTTGATACAATATTTCTTACAACTCTAGGATAAGCTATGTGCTCCATAAAGATTTCATCTAATTCCTAAAATGTATGGAATTTGACTTCCCATAGCACATTTTACATTCAGGATAATGAAAAGTAATGAACTGAATATAGACTATTATATAAAAGTGAATACTGTGATCACTATTCAGCTTGAACATTAGAATCCATTTTAATTATGTCTTAGTAAATTTAGCCTATTTTAGTTACAGCCTCGTGAGTTTCATGGTATGAAAAAGTATTTAGAGTTCTTGATCTGGAATGGCAATGCTGTATATTCAAGATTGGCCTTGTATGGGAATAAACATGGGAACCAGAACTCCAACTATAGGATCAGGATCATCTGAGGAAACTTGCTAAATGCTCTGGCCTCAACCCCAGAGATTCTGAATCAACTTCTCTACTTTTAATAATAGTGATAGTGATTCATACTAAAATTTGGAGACCAGTGGCCTGGGGGAATAAACTCAGGGACGCCGAAGCCAGCTCCTACTGGGCGTGCAAGAGCTAATTATGCTCATCTCTTCCCAACTCTGTCTCCAGTGATGACACACTGGAGACTAAATCAGTCATGGTGGCTATACTGTTAAACATTTACCAGCACTCCACTGGATAAGACATCAGAGTCTCTGGTCTTTCCCCATAAGAGAATGTTTTGGATAAATTTGGTCCTGCTGAAATTCTATGATAAGCACTCTGTTATGACTTTAGGAAGAAGTATAGTAGAAACTCAAAGTTCCCAAATTGTCAGACTCAGCATCTTCCCTTAGCAAAGTGAAAACTGAAAGGCTTAAAGAAGTGAGCTAATAGTCATTTTAAAAGCAAGGAAAAAGAAAATTTCTTGTGGTGGTACAATTTTTAAGGATTTATAGCCCAGGTTTTACTCTGGATAAGGTGAATCCAGGGGAAGAGGGAGAGTGAGGTGACCCACAGATCTGCTTTGCCAACTATCTTTTATTCCTTCAGGTCCAGCTACCCTGTTGTGTTTCAACTCCAAGTCAACTCTTACCCACATATGGGGACCTGATAGGGAATATTCCATGGCGTACACTCTCTCATCCCTCCTAGACAGGAAGTATGCATTTATGCTCACCTGTTTACCTAAACACAAACCAGACCTTGATAGATGCAGCCTAATTGAAAATGATATTAATTAACACAGGAACCTCAGAGATTTGAGTTTCAGAATGATTGGGTTGACAATGAAAGTCCCATGACCCTGAGGCATTGTCACACTCTAGAGCCTTATGTGTAATATCTCAGGGTGGAAGAATGCAGTTTTTTTTGCAGAAAGAGAAAAAATATCTTGCAGCTTCACTCACTGATGCAAATTGAGTGATAAAAGCCTCCTTTAAAAAAACGTGGTAGAGCAGACTCAGCCTTGGTTCACGAGAGAAATATAAAGAATTCATCCTTTAAAACAGTACAAAAGGCACCAAAAATATTCTTAGGGATGATTTTGCAACCTAAACATTGTGTGACTTGAATCACATACATTGAACACCTACGTTAGATTTTCTGGTACACTTATGATTTTGTGAAACTCTATTTTCTCTAATCAAGGCATTTCCATTACTGACTAGCTAAATGGGATTAATGTACATCTCATGAAGAGTAAGTCACCTCACGGAAAAAAATAACAATCCTTTAGCCAGGGAATGTGTCCCAATTTGAGATTTGGAAACTATGATCACCATGTTTACAGAATCCATGATAATGCTCTCCTTGCAGCTAAACTATATGTCCAAAAGTAGCTTCTATCTTTTAAATGTAAGGAAATGCACATGGAAGCTCCCAGCATCTTTGTTTAAGTGTAAAGCTTATTTCTCAGTGCTTCCTCTCCCTCGAGTCAAACCCACTACCTCGCTAAGGCTGAAAGTCAATTGAATTAACGAAAGCAAACAACCTTCAAATGTCATAAAGCTAGTTGATGCCTCTGGGGCCACTGGTTCATCTGAGTAACTAAATGAAGAAAGGAAAAGAAAAGAAAAGGGATAAATAATATAAGTACTGTGGAAGAAAGAGAATGTTTTCCTAAATGCTTAACTTACTGCCATTTTCCCCATATTTCAGCCCCTTGTCTCTTAAAGGAGATCCTGAGAATTGAAGGAGTACAGTCAGGGGCAGACTTAACTGCGAGGCCTAGAGATTTCAACCCCGGGTGGTCCCTGCCGGCACTGTGAAGTGATGTGGTACCTAAACCACACAGATGCCAAGGAATATTCCATGCCAGTAATCGCTCCCCTACATCTGATTTTCCATGAGAAACTTGGCAGAATGTATTCCTGTTTTCTCCCCAAGATGGACAATTTGGGTAATATTAGAATTCAGCACTTACGAATCAACTTGTCCACCTCCATGGAACATTTTAAGCTATCATGTCTTAAATATCATTTCTAAACTTAGATATCTAAATTATTTATCTGGAAAGGAGATAGGAAAAAACACAAAGGTATAAAAAGTGACCTATATGAGTAATTTCTCCAGTACATTCTATTTTGAGAAAACATATGTTACAGTCTCATTTCAAATAATATAGCACTCGAGTGTAATAAATGCTCTGAGATATCCTTCAGTTAAAACAAACACTCTTAGATTAATTTTTAGTTTAACATTTCTCAAACTTTTAAACTTTAAACTGCAGAGCACTGTTTATATCATGCCTCTTGGTACAGACTGTTACCACAAAGTAACATAATCTGGGTGGCTCACAAACAGAAATTGATTTCTCCTAATTCTGGAGGCTGGAAGTCCAAGATCAGGGTGCCAGCATAGTCAGGTTCTGGTGAGGGTTTTCCTACAGGTTGCTGACCATTGACTCACATGATGAAAAGAGAATGAGAGAACTCCCTGGGCTCCCTTTTATAGGGGCATTAACTCCCTCCATGAGGGCTCCACCCTCATAAACCAATCATTTCCCAAGGAGCCCATCTCCAAATAGCATTACATTACAGATTCAATTTCAACATATAAATTTGAGGGGGGTAGACACAAATATTCAATCCATAGAAATCCCTGTTAATATCATAAGAAACTCATGTTTATGGCCCACTAGTTGGAATGTCAGCAGATACATCTTTTTTTTTTTTTTTTTTTAGAAAAAAAACACAAAAGCACTGAAAGAGGTCCCTTCTCTTGTTCTGTACATAGCCTTGTACATTAGAATTCTTCACCAGACTCACCCAGTTCTGAAGCCATTGGCTGTGTCAGTCTGTTAGGCCATGCACATGGAATCTGGGGATTATTGGGGACAGCAGGGCAAAATATTCCTGCTCAGGAGAGAGGGAAGCAAAGCTTCTATTTCTAGCACTCAATACTTTGTACTCTAGGGATGATATTGCTGTTCAGATTCCAAATTCCAAATGACAAATTGTACTTGAAGGTATTGATTTCTTTTTCTGGGGAAGATTTACTATCTACCATGTATGCTTCATCTTTGTTGTGTATTTGGCTATTGAATTATTCTTCATAACTGTTTTTCTTACTAAACTATTTCTCAAAGAACTAAAGTTGCTAACACTTCAGCCCAAATCCTTTGCAGCAATATGCAGAACATACAGGTGCTGCAACTCTCAGCAATAAAAGGAGAGTTGCTAATGTAGACATAATCATACATTGTAAAGGAGAGGATGGCTTATAAACTCAGTTCTGCAGGAAGTGGGACAGTGCGGGCCTTAACGATTTCCTCACTGGGATTTCTAGAGTTGATGTTACTAACAGCAAACACATCCCCTTCTGTCCCACTGTACCTAAGATTCTTCCCAGATCCCTGGTATTTGAGTTCCTCCAAGTATTACTTCTATGTCCACCCAGCGAATGCCAAGGAAAGGAAACCATATAAAAGGGGAGGAGGAGAACAGGCTGTGCTTCAGGTGGGGAGGGAGCTGAGTAAAGGGGGCACAGTCACTACAACATCAAGCACTGAGCTCTGAAGGAATTTGCATTCCTTGGGGTTGGTCCAATAAATGATGCCTTTTGGCTTCCTGGTAGCTGTCAGGGCCTCTATGAGAGGAGCAGGTTCCTACACACACGTTTGGCATCATGGTGACTGAACAGGACACAAGGGGCTCAGACTGGCTACAGCGACAGAGCATAGAGAAGCCTCCCTCTCCAAAGCTTGGTTCTTTCTACCGGCAAACATGATTAGCACCAGACATTCAAGGTCCATCCTACGGGCTCTGCTCTGGCCACCCAGTTACCGTGACTCTCCATGAAAAAGAATTCCAAGGTACTAAGTCCAGACCACTCTCCTCTTCTATACCACACTCCAGGGACCCGAGATCATGGGTTCTCCATGCAACGGCTCGAGCCATTGCCAGGTCCACAAGAGGCTCTGCCCTGGGTGTGTCCTCTGGCGGGCCCATCCTTAGACCTAAAGTGTAGCCCAGGTGCAGCTGTCTGCAGAACAGGAAGGGGATGAGCTTGGACACAACTTTGACGTGCAGACTAGGATATCACACACTCGTATGGATGAGGCTCCTTGCAATGAGGGACTCTGTGGAAGGAGGAAAGACAGCAAGAGCTGGTGCACATTTGTAGTCTTGCCCCCAAGCCCTGCAAATGACTGAGGTGGGCTTGCTGGCATCTGTCCTGCTAAGCAGCATCAGGAGACATCTTCATACACTTTACAAAAAAATAGGCCTCTTGCTTTTCTGGGTACGGTAAATAAAAGCTACTAGTCATTAATGTGTACTAGACTTTGTGCTGAGAAGTTTACACTTATTACTTCAATTAATCGAGTATAAAATGTGAGGAATAACATTATTCTCATTTTACAGACAAATGAAGGAGGAGAGAGGTTAAGTAATTTGTTTAAGTTAACACAGGTGGTAGGTGGTGGCCTGGAGTTGATATTTCTAATCCTGTGCAAGTGATGGGAAGTGGAGAATGCTGAATAAATGAAGGTGGGGGTTTGGTTCTCTGAGATGGAGAAATAGCTGCAGACACCCAGGAAGGAAACAAGAAAGAAGCAGAAACGCTCATAGAAAATAAAGTAGCTTATAGGGAAGAGGAGCAAGTCAGGGGCCAACACAAAGTTCTGCCAAGAGCTCCAGGCCATGTGAGAGCTGCATAAAAATTCCAACCTTCGCTGTGCAGCACCCGAACCCCACCCAAATCTTAAAGCAAATCCCTCAGCTAATTACACAGCACACCTTATCACAAGCTAGACCAAAACAAATTCAAAGGTGGTTTATGTTTTAGACATAAGTAAACTGCTGGCTCTAAATGTTTTTAGTTCAAAGGAGGTGTGTGTGTGGGCGGGGGGGCGGTGTATGTTTGTGCATTACCTAAATATATTTGGAAAATCTGAGAGGCCCTTGGAATGGGCTTCGTCACACAGTTCCAACAGCTGAAGTTTGTTTTTGCAAACTTGTAGCCCGGGGGGATCTGTAGGGCTGAATTTCTGAATAAGAACTTGCAGCTTTCAGAACTGCTAGAATCCACGCAGCTGAGCACAAAAGTTTTGGATGTGAAATTTTTAATTAAAAAAATGTTTTCCACTAAGGTCCATTCAAAGTCAGCCTGCTGAGTTTTAGGAGAAATTAAAAGTAATAAAGAATAGCGACCAAATTAATTTAAATCTCCTCTACCTCTTTTTTCATAATTGTGGGAAAGGTTTATAAAATATGTGAATAAAGAACACCTCAGGCCGGGCGCGGTGGCTCAAGCCTGTAATCCCAGCACTTTGGGAGGCCGAGACGGGCGGATCACGAGGTCAGGAGATCGAGACCATCCTGGCTAACACAGTGAAACCCCGTCTCTACTAAAAAATACAAAAAACGAGCCGGGCGAGGTGGCGGGCGCCTGTAGTCCCAGCTACTCGAGAGGCTGAGGCAGGAGAATGGCGTAAACCCGGGAGGCGGAGCTTGCAGTGAGCCAAGATCACACCACTGCACTCCAGCCTGGGCGACAGAGCGAGACTCGGTCTCAAAAAAAAAAAAGAACACCTCATCACTTTTCAAATGCATGTCAAGTTTTAGGACAATAAATGAGTATAAATAAAATAGGTTGTCTCAGTACCGTGTGCGATAAAAACAGGAGAAAGTACACGGTACTCTCTCATTACTTTGCGCCTTTGCTCTTGATGTTACAGCCTGTCTCTTCTCCGTTAATGAGATCTCTACGCAAAAACTTCACTCTTCCTTGTCAGACTAGGCAGACTGACGTTTCTCCTCCTGGTAGCTGCAAAAACCAGAGTAAAAGTCCCTGCCACAAGATAAACATAATTCTTTTCAGAATAAGAAATGATTACAGCAGGAAAGAAGGAGCCTAATCAAAGCGTTCCAGCAGGCCTGTCAGCACCTGCCCACCGGCAGTGAAGATTCCAGCTCCGTGTGTCTCTCGGGCTCTGTTCGATTCACTCAGGCACATTACATAGATTAGTACTCTGGAGGACTCACCCAGTCCACTTAGGTTACTACCCTATTTCACAGACAGGAGATGACTTATTGATTAATGTATTTTTACATCATTTAAACGTTTTCTCAATGTTCTTAAACTTGAACTTTTATTGCTACAATTATAATTTTTTTAATGTGTCAGTGACTCAAAAGTCCTTTATTGGCCAGGCACAGTGACTCATGCCTGTAATCCCAGCACCTTGGGAGGACGAGGCAGGCAGATCACCTGAGGTAAGGAGTTCAAGACCAGCCTGGCCAACATGGCAAAACCCCGTCTACACTAAAAATTCAAAAATTAGCTGGGTGTGGTGGCGCATGCCTGTAGTCCCAGCTGCTCGGGAGGCTGAGGCAGGAGAATTGCTTGAACCCAGGAGGCAGAGGCTGCAGTGAGCCAAGATCGCACCACTGTATTCTAGCCTGGGCAACGGAGTGAGACTCCATCTCAAAAAAATAAAAAAGAAAAAATCCTTTATTAAGGTGTAAAAATAGTCATGAAAATAGAAACATTAGTTGTGTAACTTAGATGAACTTCATAATAAATAGTGAATAGGTCTCCAATGCAGATAAAGAGTTTGTCTCTGCATGTGTTAGGATAGTGAATTTACAAGTGAAGATTTTTCACAAGAATCCAATGAATGACAAATATTGGAAAATTGGATTTTATTGGATTGACCTGAATCTTTGATGTGTTTTTCTAAACAAACATGTCATATTAGGGCATTACAATCATTGATGTTTTTGCATCATTTTTCAAACAAAGAACAGTTGCTTTTATGGTGAACCAACTGAGTTTCTCCAGAACTTTTCAGTGCAAAACTGATGCTTTTGTTGCTACAAGTGGCATGGTCTGATAGGTTAGGGCACTGGCTTTGAAACTGAACATCCTGTGTGTATATCTGAGCTCTGTCCCCTACCAGTTTTGTGACTTTGAGTAAGTTACTTTGGATATAATGTATCTTTGCCCCACTTACCTTTTGTGTTCAGTGGTACTATTAAGTATCTGATCTTACAGACTTGTTATGAGGGCAAAATGTATGTGAAGTGCTGAGATGAATGCCTGGGAAATAGTAAACACTCAAGAAGTATGAGCAATTCTTAAAGAAGAGTCCAAATTCAGAGAAGCCCATCTTGGAGTTGCATTTTTGGACATACAGAGGTGCAAATGATTTTTTAAAATTTATTTTCAGCACAATAGTTTATTGAATTCAAAGTAATATGAAAGGAGGAATGAAACAATTATTTAAAAATTTTTTTTAGTTGACAAAAAGTATATATTATGTAAAGCATGTTTTGATGTATGTGCACATTATGCAGTGACAAAATCAAACTAATTTACATATGCTTTACCTTGTGTACTTACCTATTTTGTAGTGAGAAAAAGAATTATTATCTTAGCAATTTTTCAGTATACAGCACATTGTTATTAACTATAGGCACATGTCATACAATAGAACTCTTGAACTTATTTCTTCCATGTAACTGAAATTTTGTATTCTTTGATCAACATCGCCCTCAACCCCTGCCCTGCTAGGTGTTGGTATTTACCCTTCTACTCTCTTCTTCTGTGAGGTTGACTTTTTTAGATTCCACATATAAGTGAGATCATACAGTATTTGTCTAGCTTATTTTACGTAGCATAATGTCCTCCATGTTCATCCATGTCATTGCAAATTATAGGATTTACCCTCTTTTTAAGGTTGAATAGTATTTTATCAGATAGAGATAGATCGATCAATCGATCAGATATATATATGGTGATATATATATATATGTGATATATATATATATATCACCATATATATATCACCTCTTCTTAATCCAGTCATCTGTTAATGAACACTGAGATTGATTCCAGATCTTGGCTGTTGTAAATAGTGCTGCAGTGAACGTGGAAGTGCAGATACTTCACCACACTGATTTCATTTCCTTTAAATAGACACCCAAAAGTAGAATTGCTGGATCATAGCTCTATTTTTAATTTTTTGAGTAACTTCCATACTGTTTTCCATAGTGTCTGTACTAATTGACATTCTCATCAACAATGTACAAGGGTTCCCTTTTCTCCATATCCTCACCAACATTTTTTTATTTCTTGCTTTGATTATAGGCAGCCTAACAGGTATGAGATGATATCTCACTAATTTGCACTTCCCTGACGATTAGTGATGTCAGTATTTTTTCATAAAGCTGTTGGCTGATTGTATGTCTTATTTTGAGAAATATCTGTTCAGGTCCTTTGCCTGTTTTTTAATCAGGTGATTTGTTTTCTTGCTATTGAGTTGTGTTTCTTATATTTTACACGTTAATCTCTTACTAGATATATGGTTCATTTTCTTCCATTCTGTAGGTTGTCTCTTCACTTTGCTGTCTCTTCACTTATCTCATTTGCTGTGCATAAGTTCTTTAGCTTAATGTCATCCCATTTGTTTATTTTTACTTTTGTTGTCTGTGCTTTTGGGGTCATATTCCAAAAAATCTTTGCCTAGACCAGTATCAAGAAGATTTCCTCTATGTTTTTAAATGATAATAATCTTGGGCTCAGAGAAATAGCTTAACAAGATATTGGCAAAGGCTTTTTATCAAGTGGAGCCATGGAGGCTGCAAATTATAAACAGCATACCAGCAGGAAGGCAATGATGAATACACACACTGCTGGATGAAGCTGCATGTTGTATATGAATTTGTCTGATCTTTGTCCTAGGTTCCTGGGATGGGGCTCCTAAACACTTGGAATTTTCTGAGTAATAAGAGTACCTTTGCCATTCATAGTAGACCCCTTATGAGTTTATGCTAACAAGGCAACTCATAATGGGCCTTTAGATAGCTTCAGGATGGAGGCTAGCCATCCTGGAAGGGCCACCTGTGCCGTGAGAGGGTTGGAGCCTTGAGTAGCCGTGTGATATCAGACCTACCTCCTGGGAAGGGCTGGAGAGCTAGAGATTAAGTTCAGTCACTTGACTAATGATTCAGTCAATCATGCCCATGTAATGAAACCCCAATAACATTTCGTTTTAAACACTGAAGCTCAGTTGAGTTGGCCAATTGGTGAACACATTTATATGCTGGGAGAGTTATACAGCCTAATTGCATGGGAAGAGAACAGAGAAACCCCACATTCAGGACTATCCCATATCTTGTCCTCTATGCCTCTTCTTTTGGCCAGTCCTAAATTGTGTTCTTTACAATAAATTGTAAGTATGGCATTTTCCTGAGTTCTGTGAGTTTTTCTAGCCAATTATCAAACTTGAGGGGGTTATTGGAACTCCCAAATTTGTAGCCAGTTGGTCAGAAGTGCAGGAGGCCTGAAGATTCCCAGACTTACAGCTAGCATCTGACATAAGCATAGTCTTGTTGGGGATCTGCCCTGAACCCGTGCAGTCTGCAATAACTCTGGGTAGTTAGCATCAGAGGTGAACTGCAGTGTTGTGCTGTATGTGTCAGCACTTGGCACTTGTGCACTGTGTAGATGGAATTGATGGACTGGAGGATGCTTTGTTCCATTTGGCACTGAAACCATGTTTTTGAAAAAAACTTTTTAAACTTAAGGATTATTTTATGGTGGTATAGACTGAAAAAGAATGTGCTGATTTCAGTACTGACAAAGCTTGAGCTAAGGGCCCTATAAGGAAGGGTCTCTGACACCATCATCCAGTGAGCACTCTACTCATGGGCAACAGTTAGCAGTCAACAAATGACTCTTCATCTTAATTCAATGGTTATGGTGAGAGGAACAATTGTGATGCAGTCAAATTAAGCCAACAGAATACATTCATTTTCAGCTTATTCTGCAAATAAATTGGCAGTATATATCTGCTTTCCACTCTGAAGTTTTCTGACCATCAAGAAGATGCTCACCTCAGCTATTGAAGTTAAAGTTACTACAAAATCAGCTCACCCTGACACTTACAAGGCTGCTAAAAACCATTTCTATGATTCAATGAAACTTGCTCATGTGTCATAGCTCAACAATAGAACATGAACTCTAGATAGCCTAAAGCTGTCACTTCAGAGGTGAAATTTCAAGATGTTACTGCTGAGGCTGTAATATCAGGATTTCATAAGAAAGTCAAAATATGATAGACTAATTGCTGAGAGTTTTCCTTTCTCCAAAGTTTGTTAAGTTCTTCACTCAACCAGAGAATTAGTAGACTTCGTATTAGTCAGTTACATTTTAAAACCGCCTCCACATGATGCAATAAAAATGGGAAAAAATTATTTTCCAGAGTAGAATGTAATAAACGAGTACATTAGGAAACCATAAGCTGCTTTATCCCATGCTGAAACCCTCCTCATCCTGCTGGCTTTACACCTGACAGAGTGCCAGAAGTCATGTTCAGTGAGAAATCTCCCCAGAAATTCTGAGCTCTTTCTTTCCCCTGAAATCTAGTCAACAGAGCCAGCAACCACTTGCATTCTTTTTTACTTAAAGGTTTCTAATTTAGCAAAAAAAAAAAAGAATTTTGAAAGGAAACATAACAGACTGTGTGCAGTGGCTCATGCCTGTAATCCCAGCACTTTGGGAGGCTGAGGTGGGTGAATCATGAGGTCAGGAATTCGAGACCAGCCTGACCAACATGGTGAAACCCCATCTCTACTGAAAATACAAAAATTAGCCTGGCATGGTGGCACGTGCCTGTAATCCCTGCTACTCAGGAGGCTGAGGCAGGAGAATCACTTAAACCCAGGAGGTGGAGGTTGCAGTGAACCGAGATCAAGCCACTACACTCCAGCCTGAGTGACAGAGCAAGACTCCATTTCAGAGAAAAAAAAAAAAAAAAGAAAAGAAACATACCAGATGCTGAGTCTGACTTACAGCTGATGTTATCACCATCATGCTCAATATAATAACTTGGTAAGATGTTATCCATTTAACTGATACGGATTTATCATTTTAAAATCATTTAAAAATCATTTCCATTAACAATAACAATAGCATTTCTTTGACACTTTTGTAAAACTGACAGCCTGCTCGCTGAGTGACAATTAACAGAGCCCCAAATTTCAAAACTTTATAAATGGCCTAATAGGAGAAGGGACATGGGGAACGGCAATGTGAGGATCTAGGTGAATGCTTTTACCAGCAAAGCAAACATTTAACTGGTGAAAGAATAGAAAAAAAAAAACAAACAAAAAAACCACTTTACATCTCCAGATATTTTCATAGGAGTATGCAGCAAATGGAACAAGATTGTCAGGTTTTACTAAATCTTGATGCAAACAGTGTGAGTCTCTGGCATTTGAGTGATGGCTGTTCCCATCACCCCACCCCAACTCCAGCTCCATGAGATGGAAGAACTACTCTAGGTGGGCACAGGCAAAAAGCTGGGGTCTCCTGCTCTCCTCAGTTTCTACTCTAGGACTATAATTTCACCCTGGAAGGGATAGGCCACCAACATCTCTCATTCTCCACAATCTCATATTGTGGAAGCACTGTTCTGAGCAGGCATGGCCAATGGAATTGGGGCTCCCTTCTCCCACCCAGCTTGTGTTCACAGGGTGAGAGCTCTGGTCCAGGTGCAGCAAGCTAAGAGCACTGTCTCTGCTACAGCTTGCTCACAGGGAGGAGGTTCTGAGAGGTGACAACATGCTAGCGGCCCTCGCTCTCAGCACCTCCTCAGCCTTGTAGTCCACTCTGGTGGCACTTCAAGGAGCCCTTCAGCCTCCTGCTGCACTGTGGGAGCCCCTCTCTGGGCTGGCCGAGGCCGGAGCCAGCTCCCTTTGCTCACAGGGAGCTGTGGAGGGAGAGGCGTGGGCAGGATCCAGGGTTTCATGTGCTCTCGGGCCAGCGCGAGTTCCAGTGGGCATGGGCATGGGCTCTGTGGGCCTTGCACTCTGAATGGCGGCTGACACCACTGGCCCCAGGCAGTGAGGGGCTTAGCACCCGGGCTGGCAGCTGCAAAGGGTGCGCCAGGTCCACCAGCAGTGCCAGCCCGCCAGTGCTCTGCTCAAATTCTCGCCAGGCCTCAGCTGCATCCCCATGGGGCAGGGCTCAGGACCTGCAGTCTGTCATGCCCGAGCCTTCCCCCTGCCGTGGGCTCCTCTGCGGCCTGAGCCTCCTCAACGAGCGCCACCCTCTCTGCCGTGGCACCGGACCCATCAACTGCCCAAGGGCTGAGGAGTGCGGGCACACGGCACGGGACTGGTGGGCAGCTCCGCCTGCAGCCCACGTGCAGGATCCACTAGGTGAAGCCAGCTGGGCTCCTGGGTCTAGTAGGGACTTGGAGAACTTTTATGTCTAGCTAAGGGATTGTAAATATGCCAATCAGCACCCTGTGTCTAGCTCAGGGTTTGTAAATAACACCAATCACTACTCTGTATCTAGCTAACCTAGTGGGGACTTGGAGAATTTTTCTGTCTAGCACTCTGTGTCTAGCTAAAGGGTTGCAAACGCACCAATCAGCACTCTGCGTCTAGCTTAGGGATTGTAAATGCACCAATCAGTGCTCTGTCAAAACAGTCCAATCAGCTCTCTGTAAAATGGACCAATCAGCAAGATGTGGGTGGGGCCAGATAAGGGAATAAAAGCAGGCTGCGGGAGCCAGCCAGCAGTAAGTAACCTGCTTGGATCCCCTTCCAAACTGAGGAAGCTTTATTTCACTCTTTGCAATAAATCTTGCTGCTGCTCACTCTTTGGGTCCATGCTGCCTTTAAGAGCTGTAACACTCACTGCCAAGGTCTGCAGCTTCACTCCTGAAGCCAGCAAGACCACAAACCCATCGGGAAGAACAAACGACTCCAGACGTGCCGCCTTTAAGAGTTGTAACACTCACTGTGAAGGTCTGCAGCTTCATTCCTGACAGCGAGACCACGAACCCACCAGAAGGAAAAAGCTCCAGACACATCTGAACGTCTGAAGGAACAAACTCCAGACACATCATCTTTAAGAACTGTAACACTCACCGCGAGGGTCCGCGGCTTCATTCTTAGCGAGACCAAGAACCCACCAATTCTGAACACAGTTCCACACCAGTGAAACAGCCAAGAAAGTAAAAGGCAACCATCCACTCAGCCCTGCTTTAGAGTGTGTGCCATTCTGGGAGAAGTGGGATATTATTCCTAGCTCTGCTATAATGGCTCTGAGGCTCTTCCAGGGGAAGGAACAGGTTGTAAGAATAGAGAACTCCACAGCTCTGCCTGAGGCGAACAGCCTTGGAACAGAGCATGGAGAAGTTCATGCCTAAAGATATTGTCAAAAACAATGGCAGTAATGGTGACAAGTAATGAAGAGGGGGCTGGTAGTTCCAAGATACTAGTAGCAAAGAGCAAAAGGGCAGAACAGTCAAAAAAATAACAAGATGTGAAGAAGTCAGCCAAGAAGAGCCCTTCCTTGATCAATGTTATCCTTGGGGGTCTAGAAGGTTGTGCACATGCTCTACAGTGCACCCTCTCAGGAACAATTGAAGCAGGATGAGGGGCAGCCCCAGAAGGGTTCCCAAGCCGTGCACCAATCTACCTGCAAAGATTCTTTGTCTTACTGGATCAAAGGGCTTAAGCACAACTTCTGATCAAATACTGGCTAAAAATAAGCTGCTCTGACCCACGGGTATGTCCTAGAAGGCTTGGTTTAAAAATAAAACCATTATCATCCCTGGTAGACAGGAAGTGTGCCCACATATCCAACACCATGTCCTGTAAGGAGGGACTGGAGAGAATATGTCCAAGCCTGTCGCCCCCTGGATGAACATGGGCAAAATGGTAAACTCCCCAAAATGTGAGAGTAATCTCCAAGCCACACACATAAATAATTTGTGAAAACAGGATGAGAATATAACTGGATAAGAGCTTAATCATAATCATCCACCAATATCTGATTTATGCAAACCCATATGGAACCCCCAGGAAGCCGGGACAAAATGTCCTGGAAAAAATACTGAGCAAGACATCGGAGGCTGCACACTGTGGGGGAAATTGACTCCACAGAACTAGTCCAGCCCCACCTGATAAATAAATAATCAAATGAAAAGAGAAAAATACCAAGTTCTCAGAAATGGGTAGGGGAATTACATTCAAAGTGGCTGTAATACTATGCTATCTACTATGCTCAATGTCTAACAAAAATTAGGCGACATGCAAAGAAACAGAAAAGTATAACCTATTCACAAGGGGAAAAAAAGGCAGGTAAAAATCACGGCCTTCAGAAGGAGCTGGTTTGGAATTAGCACACAAAGATTTCAAAGCAGCTATTATCAGAATGTTCTAATAACTAAAGGAAGATATAACAGCAATAATTCATCATATAGAGAATATTAGTAGAGATAATATGATGCTTAATTGTATGTTTTACTTTGACTGGACTGATCTCCAGATGTCTGGCAAAACACTATTTCTGGGTGTGGTCTTCTGGGAGAGATTAGCATTTGAATCGGTAGAGTGAGTAAAGATCATCCTCACCATATGATTGGGCATTATCCAACCCACTGAGGGCCTGAGTAGAACAAGGAGCTAGAGAAAGGATAAATTTGTTCTCTCTGCTAGATTTGGGACGTCCATCTTCTCCTGCTTTCAGATATCAGCTGGGCTTCTAGGTCTTTGGACCAGGACTGAGACTTATACCACCAGCCCCCTACCCAGTCCTCAGGCCTCAGGTTTGGACTGGAACTTACACCACAAGCTTTCCAAGGTCTTCAGCTTGCAAAAGGTAAACCGTGAGACTTCTCAGTCTCCATAATCATGTGTGCCAATCCCTCATAATTAATCTTTCTGTATACCTATACATATATCCTACTGGTTCTGTTTTTCTGGAGAACCTGGTCTAATGCAGGTAGTAATTACTTTTTAAAAAAGAACCACATGAAAAATCTACAGCTGAAAAATACAAAAAGCTAAATGAAAAATTCACTTGAGGGGCTGAACAGTGTATGTGAGCTGACAGAAGAAAGAATCAGCAAACTTGAAGAAAGATCAGTAGAAATTATGCACTTCGAAGAGAGGGGAAAATTAAATAAAAATAAACAGCCTTACTGAAATGTGGGACATCATTACATGCATAAACATAAATATAGTGGAAGTGCTCAAAGAGAAGAAAGAAGCAAAAGGGGTCAGGAGTTAAGCAATCCACTGGTTAAGCAATCCTGGCTGTGTTCATAAACATGCCTGCCATCAGGAGTTAAGTGGTAGATGTGGCCCTTGCACCACTCATAGCCTCATTGCCTCTGGGCCCACTTTCCCGCCATAATGACCCATTTCCATTTCTCCATCAGAATTGACTATTCTTTGGCCGCATTCCTTTGTTCATCCTTCCCCTGTTTCCTGGAGTACCCTCTTTTATCACCCTCCTGAGATATCTATCCTTGTTTTATTACTAAGAAAGAATATCCATTTCTTATGCCTGAGAAAGAATTTGCAAGTAATACCTACTATATATGTTACCAACAGTAAGTTAACCAAAATCTTTACCAAACCTTTACAAGTTTAACAATTCTGCCCCAAAAAAAATGACAACAAGAAAAATACTACAGTAATGAACAGTTATGTACCTGACTGCCCCAAAGTTGGGTCCTAAAGATCTGAACACAAAGACTGAGGCAATTTGTTAAATACCATGGCTAAGCATTCAGTGTTGGGTTTCGGTTAACAACTTTTTTTCTTGTTCTGCCTAAAATCCTAATCTAAGATTCTAGAGGAGTCTATTTCTTTACTGGCTCTGTGTGTGTGTGTGTGTGTACACATGATTATAAGAAAGTCTGAGAAGTGCTCAGTTCAGTTGCTGCTTTTTCTTTAACAAAAACAAAGCTCAAGTGACAGCTCCTTTAGAGAGCACTTCCAAACTTTCCAAATGGAATGACCACTTCCTACTGTATTCCTCACAGGACCCTGCACACACTTCTATAATTGTAGCTCTATTTATTAATATGTCTGTCTCCCCTTTAGACTGCTTCTTAAGGGCAAGGACCTTTTGCTTGTAGTGTAGCCTCTCACATACAGCACAGCTTTTCTCACTTACAAATAAAATGGAAGAAAGAAGGAAGAAAAGGAGAGAAGGAGGAGAAGATGAAGGGAAGAAGGGAGAGAAGGAAGGAGGAAGGGAAGAAGAGAAAAAAGGAGTGAAAGAAAGGAAAGGAAGAAGGAGGGAGAGAAGGAAGGAAATTGTATAGAGCATGTTTGATAAAGCT
The DNA here is from genome assembly GCF_000951035.1 of Colobus angolensis palliatus. NCBI lineage: Eukaryota > Metazoa > Chordata > Mammalia > Primates > Cercopithecidae > Colobus > Colobus angolensis. Next base: position 2,763,785 of record NW_012115311.1, on the reverse strand, counting down.
ATGTTGCTCCTGATATTTTTTTAAATAAGCATTTGTAATTAACAACTACGGTTTTCCTAAAAACGTGATAGCCCCAATCATTAAAATACAACAATCTATTCACTTGCTTCACTAGGTCAAAACAATGTTTTCTTACGTCCTGTATCTTCCCAAACAGTCCAACCATTTTCTTTACTAACTGAATCACTCAGAACCACTTGCCAGAGGCAGGAAAATGAAACCGAGTGCCTGGAAATGTCTGCTTCAGCAACCTGACACTTTTAGCAAAAGCTCATGGGAGTGGCTCCTTGAGAGCCTCATCGTGTCCCCAAGCAGCTCCCAGTGTCTGAGAATGACTACCGACAACTTACAGAGGCAGAGAAGATTGGGCTCTAGAAGAATTTCTAAGATCCTGAGCTCGGGAAACAACAAAGAACTCATCCTGGACACCAGCTCTGGGCTCCTTTGCTTCATGCTAAATATTTCTTCTTCACATTTGTGAATACTTCAGGCAGTGTCACAACACTAGTAGCTTTTCATATGTACTATCTCTCGTAATGAAAGGCTTAGTTCTCTAATGCCTGCACAGTGAATCGTGTTCACATTAGTGTTCTCTCATTACTCCTCCTGTTGGCAGATCTCCTCCAGGGCCTGACTGGACACACATAAGTCTGAAGGGTTCCATCCCCAACTGGGAGATGTAATTTAAAGTAAACACCATACCCAAAGTGATGAGTGTTGTGAGCTGTTATTAAAAATATCAGTCCACGGAATAGCTGTGCAGTGTCCCTTCATTGGGTAATGATCTGACAAAATAGGTCTTCAGTGTGTGTGATAATACAATTAGAGACCACTCCATAGGCTTTAAAATGTTCTCCAAGGAAGCTTATTGCCAGAGGAGTCTAGAGAAGATGAAGAAGCAAATTTCCAATTCAGAGTTAGATGCAGGCTCTTCGCTTTATGTAAAGAAGCTGGTTCTTGTAGACGTCTTAAGTCATAGCAGAGCACTACTCACTTCAAAATGTGAAAATATTAACAGTGAAGAAATAATACATTTATTGAAAACTCACTGTTTGCCAGGTACTATGTTGTGAGTTTCCCATTAAGTACTCTTTTCACCTCCAGTTACAGATGAAGAAACAAAAGTTTTCATGATTTCAACACTTGCCCAGCTAGTAAGTGGCAGGAGTGGGTCTCCAATCCAGCCTGTTTTACACTGACGTATACTGTTACTGTTCTATGGCTTTAAAATCCAAGCATAGCTAGAGTTTAAAAGAAAGCAACAATAAAAGAATGACTTAATCCAAAAAGGAACCAAAGAAGCAAAACCATGAAGCAGGAAAGGTCAAAGCAATCTTGTCCAGGACGCTGAGAGTGAGCAAGTGGGACTCCTGCCAGGTTGAAGATGAATGTTCTGGAGAAACTTGCATACCCTGCCTCGTCTGGTATCACCTCCAGAACTGTGGAAGAAAAAACGCATTGGCAACAGCTGGCATATGCTTAGGAAGAAAGAACAAATGTCCCATGTCAGACACTCAGAACTCTATATAATCATTTTGCCTTTGTGACTCAAACTATTGTATTAAAATCAGAATTTTATTCTCATATTCGTCTGGCTTAACTTTTGCCTCTAGAAAAATCAATTGAAGATTTCCAATAGCCGAGAGGGAATTACTAGACACCCCTCACTCCGTCCACACAGTGCTAGTATCCAAATTAATCAAATCTACATATAACTATTCCCACCACCCATTCTGGTCTCTGAAGACTGGCTCGGAATTCTCATATATATTTTATTGCCACCCTTGTAAGAGTCAGCTATTTATAATGAAAAATTTTCTGTCATTCCTTTCTGTCACTGTTGGATGTCAAAGCTGAGGAAAATACGGAAATATTGAAAAATGCTGACTCTTATTAACCTTAAACTGCCTATGCCCATCACTACATTTATGCATGTGTGGGTGCACACATATACTTGAGCACACACATGCATGCACACATGTGCACACACACGCACATACACATTCAGGCACACATGCAGGCCAGGCGCACACACATGCGCATGCAGGCACACACGCACGCACACACGCAGGCACACATGGAGGCACACATGCATGCACATACACATGTATACGTGTGCATATGCAGGCACACACATGCAGGCACACACGCTTGCACACACATTCAGGCACACACAGACATGCAGACATGCATGCACACACACACATGCACACACACATATGCAGGCACACACAAGCATGCAGGCACACATGCATGCAGGCATACAGACACACATGCAGGCACACATACCTTTTCTCCCTGAAAATGCATCTGCTCAATGGTTTTTGGTCAAATTTTTGGAATTTTTCAATTTCCTATTCTTTTCAGTTCCACTCTAAGAATCCAGATTCAACTACGTCATAAAAGACTCTTAGTAGCCTCCTCCCCATTTCTCTGGAATGTTCTGCTCTTCTGAAGAAGTCTTAATCCTCCAAAGAAAATGAGGTCCTAGGGAGTCTGAGGGAGTTAAGACATCTGAATTCTCTCCTGACAGGTTCCAAAATATAATTGATAAAGACCTATCTGTCTGGCAGCTCAATGCTATCCACTCCTGGTCGCAAGTCACATTTCTTCTCCTCAGCCTTGATTTCTACCAAAAAGTCAAAAAACTTATGACGTTTCTAATTCCTAACTTCATACCAAAATATATGGGTCATATGTTTCAAACAGAAGCTCTGTCCAAGAATGGCCAAGTGAGCAAAATTTTGTTCTTTTCACTTGAAAGTAGATTTACAAGTGGATCTTTCTTTGGAAAGAGGGTGTGTTCCTAAGACATTTTGAGTCAGAATATTGTAAATACATTTATATAGTAAATGTGTTAGAGAATGCCATTTTAATTATTACCCATCACTTATTTGTTAAAGAAATTTAGGTTTTTTTCCTAAAATAAAGAAATAAGGAAGGCACATCTGTGCTAGTAAATTGTACTGAAAAAACAATGTGGTCCACTGCTCGGAGGAACAAAAAGCTATCTGTTTTTTATTCCCTCACTTGTAACGGTATTCACTTCCACTTACAGCTCAAGATGTCCCATTTCCTCAGCAGGAGATCCGTGAACACCCTCCAACATCACTGATCTCTCCTGTGGAGAGGATGTCAGAGGATGGAACTTTCCATGGTAGATAAAAGGAGTGACCCAGATCTCCATGAACAAAGAGGATTAATATGTGTTTGGTCTATTTTCCTGATGGCTTTCTCCATCTTTTAATGTTTTAACTTATTTTTTAAGTGCTGAATACTGGGCCCTACACCTCGTCTCCTGAATAATAATCTTCGTTAGGCCCAAGCATCTGCTTTGTAAATAAACCATACAAGTTGGGAGAAAATACTGATCATTTTAATGCCTGAGAGATTACCGGCAATCTCTCAATGCGTAAATTATCTCTTGTATTGCCTCCAATACATTATAGATCAATACCATAAAAGAAGCCCATCTTCACAATATAAGCAAATAGACTTCTAATTTGTGTTTACCAGAGCAAAACAGACAAATGGATTTTGCAGTTTGTGAGATTTCCCCATATGGAGTCAATTCTTGGCACAGTTTTCAGCCTGGTTTGCTGGGAACATTCCTTTGAGTCCCATTTTAAAGGTCTTCCTGTGGTCACCTTTAACCCCTGCTTTGCTTTCTTCAGAAGGGCCTGAGAAAAAGTGATTAGGAAACTCCTTCCAGACATGCTAGGCAATTGTTTGTATTCATTCTTGTCCTTAATGTTGTTTTTTCTTCTGAAAGACTGCTAAGAGCAATCAGATAAGGAAGATTTAAGATTTAAGTTTCACAGGACATCAGATGTATGTTTTCTCTGTATATCTAGTTTGAGGAATTCATGTGTCATATCATTTTCCAGAGAATATCATTAAAAAGTCAACACCAACACCAACTGATATTCCCAGACAGAACTACCGACAAACCCATGTTCCAACAAGACATAAAACGTAAGCATGTGGCTGAAATTCCTCGGATACAATATAGCCATTACATTCACTCAGTCATGCAGTAAATATTTATTAAACACCCAGACAAAGGCAGTGCTAAGTGAGTAAGAGAGACATGAAACTTGTCCCTGTAATGACAACACTCAAGTGAGAAAACAGACAATTCAGTAATTAATTAATTGCAACTCTGTCATAGGTGGGTCTACCAGGAAGCTCACTTCCTCTGAACTGGGGAGGAGTCAGCAAAGTTTCCTTGAAGAATGGGCTTAAGCTGTGACCTCACTTACGGAGAGGATTGCATAGGCCAAGAGAGGCGAAGAACGATGTTCTATGCAAGGGAGGACAGAAATGCAAATGCTACAAGACCCAAAATGTCTTGGCAAGTTGAAGGAACAAAAAGGAGGACAGTGATGTAATCAGGCCCGATAGATAAGGAGGAGAGTGTCAAGAGATAGGGTGGTAAGACACATACACACCAGTCAGAAAAAGAGAATTGAGAATCGCTGAGGCAGAGGAATGAGATTTATGATTTTTAAAATTGATTATTTCACTACTGTGAAACATGCGTTTAGAGAACAGAAAGCCAGGATGCAGGATGATGAATTAGGAGTCTGCAGATAAGGAATATATTGTCTTTAATGAAATTTTAAAATGTGATATATAAATGTTCATGTGTCTGTCTACACATACCCACGTGTGTGTGTATATATGTATATTCTACACATACCCACATGTGTGTGTGTATATATATGTATATAATATACTATAAACATGTATTTATAATATTGTACACATACCCACATATATACACGTGCGTGTGTATATATATATATGTGTATACATATGTAGGTATGTGTACTCAAAAATATATCTTTTGAGTACAATTACGTATAATGTATACGTAATTACATACAAATATATGTAAATTCTTTTTAATCTCTACCCTGGAAGAGATTACTTAACATTTAATATATTTTCATCAGACAAGTCAGTTACAACAAATGACTTCAAATATCACTGCTACATCTTCACCAGAGCATTTGTTAATTGGTTTAAGGAATTCTAGATAGAACATTTCATTAGTGCAATGAGTAACATTTAAAATAAACGAATGGATGCTGGTTAATCATACAGCCACTACATTTGCATGAACAGTGTTCTGAGAATCTGGCAAGCCCAGCGGCCTCTTAATTTAGGAGTGGTACCCGAGGCCTAGGACTGCTTGGTTCCATGTCCCACCACTTCACAGAGAATTCTGATCCATAAGAAGGTGAGCTGCATCCCGTTGCTAGACTACTGCAACTGCTCAGTGGAACTTCTCGTACTGGGTACTTTGCAAAGTGCCTAAGGTACAAATAAATGGAACAGACTGTATGACAGTTTCTGCACTTACTTGCAAATGCCATGAGGTGGCATCTGGTCTAAGACTTGCTTTCATTGTAACATCCCATCTGGCGGCAAGCTTGTGGAGGAAGATACTAGAGTTCTCATCAATCTCCATATGTCTTAAGCTAGTAATATTGTCAACATGAACCTGAAAATGAGATTGATTGGCCAAGTTAGCTCAGGTTAGTCAACAATAACTGGATTAAGATAGCAATGGTGGAGATGGAGGAAAGTGGATCTACTGAAGGGATGGATTTGACGTGGATGAGGGAGAGGACAGAAGCAAGAATGTCAGTTTTCTGACATAAGCAACTTGGTACATGGTGGTACAATATGCAGAGACAAGGAACACTGAAGGCAGAGCTGGTTTGGTAGGAAGATTACAAATTTGGTTTCGGACAGATTGGGTTTGATAGGTTTGTAAGTTTGCTAAATGAACATATTACTCATATGCAGTTGGATACAAGAGGTCTGGGGTTGAAGAAGAACTTGTGGGAGGCTTTAGTAAGCAGAGATAACTAAAGCCACGGGAGGCCATGAGATGGTCTAAGTAGATAATGATGTAGAAGGAAGGGAAAAGGCCCTGAAGAACGCCAACATCTAGAGGGTGAATATTGGAGCAACATACATCTTTAATGATTTTGGTGTTGTAACTCTAGCAAATATGTGTTGTTTTACATATTTTTAAGAACTGATAGCAAAATTTATTTTCAGGTAAGGTTGGCTTTATTTGGGAAAATGCATTGATAAGCCAACTAAGATAGACTGCACTCAAGTAGGCTCAATGGCATACTTACACTAGGAAATAGCATCAGAGAATGGCTATGCAGGAGATTAAGTTCCTTTGTTTTGCTTTTTAAATATGAAAAGAGGGCAGAGGAGGCAGCCCGATGGAGAGATGCCAGGCTGGTGGGGTTACTAAAACATCACAATGGAAGGGCAACTGAAGGAAGGTTGCGGGCTGTTCCATTTACAGTTGTTCATGATGCTGCATCATAACTGAGTTTTTCATTTCTTTGTTTTGTTTTGTTTGAAACCAGAGAAGAAGCTTATCATGAGTGATGTAAGGTCAGAGATAACCAGGTCCACGCATGTTTGTGTTTTTCCACAATGTCAGACTCTTATTGATGCTATTTCAATCATGAAAGCCATGCACTCTACAGAGTTCCCAAGGAGGCAGTTCTCCTTAGTACTTCCTGTTCACTAGGTAATCAGAGCCACAGGCACACAAGCTCAAGCCATCTCACAAGTCAGTCAATATTGCAAACCATACACAATAGTATACTTCATCAATACATAAATGATATAGATTGAACATTCCACAACAAACAAAGTAACATTTAACATTAAGAGAAAGGGGATAGAAAACAAACTAGTCCAGGGAGAATGGTGTGGACAAAAAGAATATCCTGATCTGGGCCTAAAGGTCCCATGGTCTTGCAAGAAAGAGCCTTTGATGTGGGCAGAGTCTTCAGCAGCAGATGCTAGGTGTTTATCACAAGACAGCAAGATGGTGTCTGTTAACATGGCTATTTCAAGCTGCTGAAATCCTGCTTTTTATAGCCACAGGGCCCCCTGATGAGGACTGATGGTGGAGGAGCATGCTTGGTTATGTCCTTATGTGGTTGGATGCAGTCCTTATTGATCAGGCAAAACACCTGGTCCCTGTTGATAGAGTGCCTTTTGAAATGTAAGATGGAGTCTTTTTTCTAAGATGGAGTTACTTATGTCAAGGGTGCTCTATACAAAGCTGAGTTTCATGTTCGGGTCAAAGTGATAAGGAACAAAAGCAGGTTATGGATATAAAAGAATGCAGTGGTTGAGACAGCCTTTGAAAATAGCACTCCCCACCCCAGGAATTTGCAGAAATTTGGGGACTGGCCTTGAACTCTGATAGGCTGTGAAATTGAAGGGCTTATTTACTAGATATTTTGAAATATAAGCATATCTATCATCTCATGTCTGGGTTATATATGTTTTATATATTTTAACTTATCTCTGTATTATTTTCAAGTAGCGAATAATAGTCACAAGTTCAACAATACAAACGGCACATAAAATAAGTCTCCCTCTCATCTGTCTCTTATCCAGAGGTAACCATTATCATCTGTTTCTTATTTATCATTCCAGAAACATGCTATTTGCAAAAAGCAAATACATGTATAGTCTTTTAAAATGTTATCAGAAGCATTGACATGCTGTATAAACTCTTCCACATCTTGCTTTTCTCTCTTAATAGGCACAGAAGTGCTTTCCATATCAGTACAGAAAAGCTGCCTTTTGCATGGCTGTATCATTTTCTACATATGGATGTACCATAATCTATTTAAGGAATTCCCAATGATGGTCATTTGAGTTGCTTCCAGACTTCCACCATTGTTGAAAATGCCTCAGTGAAAACTTTGTGCATAATTACTTGGTGCATGTGCAAACCAGTATTATTCTTCTTGACAAAATAGTTTAAAATTCCCTTCTCATCATGAAAGGGGTTAGAACAGGGAGGGGTCAGATGCCAGAGAGAAGATAGATAAAGGTTCAGAAAGCTCAGCTTGAAATCTCGGCAAGCTGCAGCAGCAAAATCACAGCCACATGTTTCAGGGCCATTGGAGGAAAGCAAAACACTGCAGAGAAATACACTAATAAAGACTTAGGACTAGAGATCTGTGTTTTGGAAGAAGACATTCTAAAGCATATCAGACCTCACAGGACACAGCCATGTGGATCACAGAGAAGATAAACTAAACCAGCAGGAACCATTCCCTTAGCTTCCATAGAAAAAGGTGAACAGTGGATCTTCAGAAGAATTGAAGATAGGGATCAGAAATTGTATTTTGTGTCTAGCCTTTATTGTCAAGTATTGGTATAGTATTTATATCAAATATTTTTAGATACTTTATAAAGTGTGGAGTTCTTCTAGAGAAGGAAGAGCAAACATATTCAAAAGCTAGCAGAAGACAAGAAATAACTAAGATCAGAGCAGAACTAAAGGAGATAGAGACACAAAAAACCCTTCAAAAAAATCAGTGAAACCAGGAGCTGGTTTTTTGAAAAGATTAACAAAATAGACTGCTAGCCAGACTAATAAAGAAGAAAAGAGAGAAGAATCAAATAGACACAATAAAAAATGATAAAGGGGATATCACCACTGATCCCACAGAAATACAAACTACCATCAAAGAATACTATAAACACCTCTATACAAATAAACTAGAAAACCTAGAAGAAATGAATAAATTCCTGGACACATACACCCTTCCAAGACTAAACCAGGAAGAAGTCGAATCCCTGAATAGATCAATAACAAGTTCTGAAATTGAGGTAGTAATTAATACCCTACCAACTAAAAAAAGCCCAGGACCAGATGGATTCACAGCTGAATTCTACCAGAGGTACAAAGAAGAGCTGGTAGCATTCCTTCTGAAACTATTCCAATCAATAGAAAAAGAGGGAATCCTCCCTAAGTCATTTTATGAGGCCAGCCTCATCCTGATACCAAAACCTGGCAGAGACAGAACAAAAAAGAAAATTTCAGGCCAATGTCCCTCATGAACATCAATGAGAAAATCTTCAATAAAATACTGGCAAACCAAATCCAGCAGCACATCAAAAAATTTATCCACCATGATCAAGTTGGCTTCATCACAGGGATGAAAAGCTGGTTCAACATACACAAACCAATAAACATAATCCTTCATATACACAGAACCAATGACAAAAACCACATGATTATCTCAACGGATACAGAAAAGGCCTTTGATAAAATTCAACACCCTTTCATGCTAAAAACACTCAATAAACTAGATATTGATGGAACATATCTCAAAATAATAACTATTTATGACAAACCCATAGCCAATATTGCACTTAATGGGCAAAAACTGGAAGCATTCCCTGTGAAAACTAGCACAAGACAAAGACGCCCTCTCTCACCACTCCTATTCAACATAGTATTGGAAGTTCCAGCCAGGGCAACCAGGCAAGAGACATAAATAATGGGTATTCAAACAGGAAGAGAGAAAGTCAAATTGTCTTGGTTTGCAGATGACATGATTGTATAGTTATACAACCCCATTATCTCAGCCCCAAACCTCCTTAAGCTGACAAGCAATTTCAGTAAATTCTCAGGATACAAATTCAATGTACAAAAATCACAAGCATTCCTATACACCAATAATAGACAAACAGAGAGCCAAAACATGATTGAACTCCCATTCACAATTGCTACAAAGAGAATAGAATACCTAGGAATACAACTTAAAAGGGATGTGAAGGACCTCTCAAGGAGAACTACAAACCACTGGTCAAGGAAATAAGAGAGGACACAAACAAATGGAAAAACATTTCAGGCTCATGGATAGGAAGAATCAATATCATGAAAATGGCCATTCTGCCCAAAGTAATTTATAGATTCAATGCTATCCCCATCAAGCTACCAGTGACTTTCTTCATAGAATTGGAAAAAACTACTTTAAATTTCATATGGAATCAAAAAAGAGCCTGTATAGCAAAGACAACCCTAAGCAAAAAGAACAAAGCTGGAGGCATCACACTGCCTGACTTCAAACTAGACTACAAGGCTACAGTAAAAAAAACAGCATGGTACTGGTACCATAACAGAGATACAGACCAATGGAACAGAACAGAGGCTTCAGAAATAACACCACACATCTACAAGCATCTGATCTTTGAAAAAATGTCCCTCCTAATGAAGGCTATTTCTGTGTGTGCTATAAGTTAAACATTTATTGAAAAAAATTATTATTGGCATTATGATCTATAATATGCTTAAATAATTGTAACAAAGAGTCCTTGTTTTAAATAATTGAGATGAGTAGAAACATTTAAGAGCCATAGTAAAAGGCAAAATATGTCAGTGGTAGATCCTATCACAGTCTTTGATGCATAAAATGTGATAAGTAAACACTTGTAAAGAAATAAATAACTAAAATAAAAATACAAAGATATCAGAAGCCATATAACTGAGTTCTAGGTGAGCCAACCTAAACATCTCAGGCAATCATATGTAGAAGGTACAGCACAGGCTTCTGAATAGGACAAACAACCATTCCTTCCCATTTCCCAGAGAAGTGGCAATTCTGAACATTGTTGAGGAAGCATATATGAGCAGAAGGATTTCCAGATTCAATTGCTCGTGGAAGTAATTTAGCTTACATGGTCACAGATGGCATCACAACACTAAGCTCTCTCCTTGCTCCTGTTCATATTAAAAATAATCTTGTTTTTCACGGTGCTAATAATTTATTTTCACATGTAAATATTTACTTAAACCACCACTTGAGTACATGAAACTAGGATAGGCACTGAAAATACAGAACTAAAGATGATCTGGATTATGAGAATATTATCCTCTTTTTACAACAGATGTACTGCTCCAGGAAAAAGTTATTTTCTCATCGACCTATTAATGCAGTGATCCAGTTAATGGTATCCTCTTGACTTGCACTGGAGAAATAGTCCAATTTAGTTTCCTCAACAATTGCTCTTGAGGTGAAGGCAGTTTCCTCTTGGTTCTGTGGGCTTGCTGGAACCTGGTAACAATCTAGTGGTCTTATCTCCATGAAGGCTGTCTGGAGTTACCCACTCCATTTTATGAGAATCAAAGAAGGGTGTATGAACATTTGCTGTTCTGACAAATTCGCTCTGGTCACGAAGGATTGCAAAAACGTTTTTTACTGAGATGCTATTTTTGCTATTAACAAAAATGCAGAATGAATTCCATCTTTTTTCTTCCCTTCACTGCTAAGGTTCTTGAAAGATTATTCTATAATTCTCTGTTCTTCTTTATCCCTTACTCACTCTTTTACCCTTACTAATTTCATTAACACCGCACCACTCTACTAAAACCACTCTTTCCTGAGGGCATTATTAACCTTCTAGTTACCAAATCAAATAAGTGCAGCTTGGCTCCCTGGAAACATTTTCCATAAACACGGCTTAGAACTCTCTTCCTCTTGAAATTCTCTTATCTTCCGTTGGTGTCTATGACAACACCTTTGTAAAAATTCCCTCTGACATCTCTGATTGCTCCTCAGCAAAGATCCTTTTAATGGTCTATCCTTTCAATGATGATGTTCTCCAAGGTTTCTTCTTCTGCATTAATTCCTTCCTGTTGTCTTCATATTCACCAGTATCACTTACATCCATTATCTATATGATCACATGCTGTAAAAAGACATTTCAATCAACAATAGATTGCATATACAACAGTGGTTCCCATAAGATTAAATGGAGCTAAAATATTCCTATCACTTAGTGATGTCATAACCATCGTAACGTCATAGTGCAACGCATCATTCATGTGTTTGCGGTGATGCTGGGGTAAACAAATCTATTGCATTGCCAGTTATATAAAAGTACAATGTATATGGTAGCACTCTAGGGTGACTAACATTAACATTTCATTGTATATTTTCAAATAGCTAGAAGAGCAGATTTTTGAATGTTCCCAACACAAATAAATGATAAATGTTTGAGGTGGTGAATATGCTAATTATCTAGACGTTATCATCATACATTGTGTACATCTACTGAAATATCACTCAGCACCCCATAAACATGTATGATTATGTATTGAGGATAATAAAGCAAAAAGACAAAAACAAAACAAGGGATAGCACAATTATGTACAGTACATAATACTTGATGATGATAAATGACTGTTTCTGGTATATGTATTTACTATACTCTGCTTTTTATTGCTATTTTAGAATATACTCCTTCTACTTCTTAAAGAAAAAGTTAACTGTAAAACAGCCTCAAGCAACTGCTTCAGGAGGTATTCAGAATAAGGCATTGTTGTCATAGGAGATGACAGCTCCATGGGCGCTATTGCCCCTGCAGACCTTCCAGAGGGACACAAAGTGGAGGTGGGAGACAGTGATATTGATGATCCTCACCACGTGCAAGCTAGGCTAATGTGTGTGTTTGTGTTTTAGTTCTTTTAAAAGATTAAAAAGTGAAAAAACAAAAAAACTTCAATAGAAAAAAGCTTATCGAATAAGAATATAAAGAAGGAAGTATTTCTGTATAGCTGTACAACGCTTTAAAACAAACTTAGCTTAAGCTAAGTGTTATTTCAAAAGTGTCAGAAAGTTTAAAATTAAAGTTTATAAAGTAAAAAAGTTACAGTAAGCTAAAGTTAATTTATTGAAGAAAGAAAAATATTTTTATCAATTTATAATAGCATAAATGTACAGTGTTTATAAAGTCTCTGCTAGTGTATGGTAATATCCTAGGCCTTCACATTCACTTACCACTCACTCACTGACTCGCCTAGAGCAACTTCCAGTCCTGTAAGCTTCATTAATGGTAAGTGCCCTATATGGGTGCACCATTTTTAATTATTTTATTTTATTTTTATTTTATTTTATTTTTGAGACAGACTCTCTGTTGCCAGACTGAACTGCAGCGGTGTGATCTTGGCTCACTGCAACCTCCGCCTCCCGGGTTCAAGCGATTCTCCTGCCTCAGCCTCCCAAGGAGCTGGGATTACAGGCGCCCGCCACCACGCTCAGCTAATTTTTGTATTTTTGGTAGAGACGGGGTTTCACCATGTTGGCCAGGAAGGTCTTGATCTCCTGACCTCGTGATCCACCCCCCTCAGCTTCCCAAAGTGCTGGGATTACAGGTGTGAGCCACTGTACCTGGCCCATTTTAAATTTTGTATGCCATATTTTCACTGTTCCTTTCTGTATTAGATATGTTTAGATGCACAGACACTAATTGTGTTATAGTCACCGATAGTGTTCAGTGCGGTAACATGCTGTACAGGTTTAGAGCCTAGGAGCAACAGGTCGTACCCTATAGCCTAGGTGTGGAGGAGGCTGCACTATCTAGGTTTGTGTAAGTACGCTCTATGATGTTCCCACAATGACAAAATTGCCTAACAACGCACTTCTGTAATATATCTCCATCATTAAGCAATACATGATTGCATACCTAAAATTTCTCCTGAGCCTCAGCCCTTAATTTTCAACTACCTGCTAAGCATCTGTGTCTGGATATCTTACAGGTAATTTACGCACACCAAGTCCTTAATTACACTAATTTTTGTGTGCATCTTAAAAGGTCTTTATTTTTATTTGAAGTTTGTTTTTGTTTTTGAAGGATTTTTCTTGGGAATAGAATTTTATTTAGGTTGATGGTATATTCCTTTTTCTGTTATTTTTTAATTGACAAGAATTGTATATATTTACTGTGTACCACGTGATGTTTTGATGTATGTATGCACTGCAGAATATGTTCCTTTTTTATATCTTGTCTCTATCTGTGGCACCCCCATCCGCCCAACTCTCTTCCTTCCCTCTCTCTCTGTTCCAAGGACCTACTGAGTTTATCCTGTTCTCTCTAATGTTTCCCAGCCTCCCCACCTCTATTAACTTGGCCCAGTTTGGCCCTATCATTTCACACTTTGATATCCCCATATTTGTTCATTTCCTTTTCCTAATCACTTAGACCATTGTACATGTTCCACTTTGTTGCTGGAATGATTGCATTGTAACAATTTCTCTCCCCACTTCTGCCACCCAGTATCTCACAATACTTCCACCAGGGATCTAGTCAAGAAACATAAGTGGTTCATGCCACATCTTCCCCTCTGTCAGATCCTCCCACTGCCTCCAATATCCATTTTAAATTTTGGTCCTCTTAGCATGGTACCCAAAGCACTGCCTGCCCTTCTCCCACTTCATCTTCCAACTGCTGCCATGGGAGATGACCGACAGTTCCATTAACCTTTAAGGCCCTCCATGCTTTTCTCTTTGATTAAGGCACCATTAGAATACAATAAAGTGCAGTCTTTAAGTGCATGTAGTCAATGGATTTTTGGCAAGTGTATACATGCATGTGGACACCACTCCAATCAATACGTAGAACATTTCCTTCATCCCAGAAAGTCCTGTTTTCTCCTCACCAGTCAATTCCCCCACCCACATAAGAGGGTAATCATTATTCTAATTTCTATGACCACGTATTAGTTTTCCTCTGTGCTTCTTTTGCTCAACAGAATGTGGGATTCATCCAGGTTGATGTGCATACCACGTGTTCATTCCTTTTCTTGCTGAGTAGTATTCCACTATTTAAATATACCACAATTTATGTATGTGCTGGTGGACATTTGAGTTGCTTCCAGTTTAGGGTTATTATGAACAAAATTGAAATGAACAGTCTTATACAATCTTTTTGTGAACATAGTTTTGTTTTGTTTTTTGGCACAAATACCTAGGAAGGGAATTATTATAGTTCACTTAATAAAAATGTACTGGGCCGGGTGCAGTGGCTCATGCCTGTAATCCCAGCACTTTGGGAGGCTGAGGCAGGTGGATCACGATGTCAGGAAATCGAGACCATCCTGCCTAACACGGTGAAACCCCGTCTCTACTAAAAATACAAAAATTAGCCGGGTGTGGTGGCGGGGGCCTGTAGTCCCAGCTACTCGGGAGGCTGAGGCAGGAGAATGGCATGAACCCGGGAGGTGGAGCTTGCAGTGAGTCGAGATTGCACCACTGCACTCCAGCCTGGGTGACAGAGCAAGACTCCGTCTCAAAAAATCAAATAAACAAATAAATTAAATAAATAAAAATGTATCTATCGCTTTTCCAGCCATGTTTTCACATACTCAGCAACATTTGGTGTTGTCAGTATTTTATGTTTTAGTTATTCTAGTGTATGTTAAGCAGCATTTCATTGTGGTTCTCAAAGTTTCATTTTCTTCTCAATTAATGATGTTGAACACCTTTTCAATGTAATCGGCCACTGGTATATCGTCTTTTGGGAAATACCCCATTCACTTTTTTACCCTTTAAAAATTGAGTTGTCCTTGTTATTATTCATTTGAGAGAGTCATGTATGTACTCAGAATACAAATCGGATATATAACTTTTTCCAGTCTTTGACACATCTTTTCATTTTCTTAATGATGATTTTTGAAGAGCAGAACATCGTAATATATCATCTTTCATCTTTCTTTATACCTCTTTGTGTAGAATTCTTTACCTGGGAGGAGCTTCCTCCCTGTCTTTGAGAATCGTTGACATATGATTTGGTAATCACTGATGCTCCTGTCATTTTTCTCCATGAGCTTAGGACTGACTGAAGAGCATGGGCTGTGTTTTATTTAGTGTTTTATGTCTAGTAGAATATACCTACCAAGTAGCAGGTGTTCAATGACTAGAGTCAATTAAATTTCATCAGTTCACTTCTTTGCATGTCATTTTCTCTTCCTAAAAACAAGGTAAACTCCCCACTTACTGCACAGGCATGTGCAAGCAATGAAAGCTTTTAAGGTTGTGAAAATTGAGCTTTTTATGGCCTCTCATGTGTATATCAGTAAGAATCCTGTGAATAGATACTTTTCACTGACTTTGTTATTGTTACTACCTTATGAATTGTGATTTTCATTTCAAAAGCAGTATATGTAATTCTTAATAACTTAGATGTTCCTATTAAAATGCAGGGACATCTTAAGCAAAAAAAAAAAAAAAAATACGAGTAGCCAGATTTTGCCATTGCCATATAAGAGTTTGTCATTTGACTTTACCATGTAGAGTGGCTGACCTTTTATTCTAGTGAGGCTCACTAATGTCTAAAATCACATGAACTACATAAAAATGACAATGTCATCATTAAATCTGTCCAAGGAACTAGACCTTAATGAATTCTCTAGAGAACTCCAACTTGATAATGGGAGCTAAGAAGTCACAACACTATTCTGACAGGAAGGTGCAGTTAAAAGAAATTTGAAAAGCACCAGCTATACATGAAAATAATGGGCTAATTGAGGAAGCAAAGTGCAATCTTTTCTTCTCTGCAGGAAACCACAGAATGGAGAAGCCCCTGCTCAGCAGACAATGAGACACAAATCACATTCAGCACATTATGAATTAAGCATCTGAGAGTGGAATGACTTTCTCCACACCAACAAAGCCTCAGAGAGTGTAGAATTTTATTGGTCAGATCCTGTATTGTTCTTCCAGAGCAGCATGGATTCTCATCCTGGATGATTAAAAGTACTAGAAGCAAGTGGAATAGTCAGATACTCAAATTAAATTGATAAATGTGTATAGATAGCATAGAAAATATAGTTACATGCATAAATAGCCAGAATGTTCAATTTCTGAATTTAGAAGCTAATTGAAACTGAATTCTTAAGGATTTGCTACAATAACTCAGGCTTACTAAACAAAAGGCTAGATCCACTATCCAGTATGCAATCTTTGCTCCTGAAGGAGCTAGTTTTTGTTATTTGTTATTTTTTATTTATTTTTTTGGTGGGGAGAGGTTCTGACTCTGTTGCCTAGGCTGGAGTGCAGTGTTGCAGTCTCGGCTTACTGCAACCTCCACCTCCTGGGTTCAAGCAATTCTTGTGCCTCAACCTGAGTAGTTGGGATTACAGGAGAGCACCACTATCACTATGCCCAGCTCTTATTTTTATTTTTATTTTTTTTGGTATTTTTAGTAGAGACGGAGTTTTGCCATGTTGGTCAGGCTAGTCTCAAACTCCTGGCCTCATGTGATTTCCCCACCTCGGCTGGGATTACAGGCGTGAGCCATCACGCCTAGGCCTGAAAGAGCTAGTTCTGTTAAGGGGCCATGTGAGGGTCCAAACCCTTCTCTTCCATGAAGACTTTCTGCTGGAGGGTCAGGGCTGTTGAGATAAGTTTTTTCAAATGGCCAACATCCCTGAAGGGCAGTGACAGAAAATTTTCCCTGACACAGAAGTACAGAAGAAACCCAGCACTTTGTAGAAGCTGGAGGAACAGCAAGTGACTGGCAACTGTAACAGTCATGTCACCATGCTGGAGACTGTCAGTCCAGTCACTTCCTGAACCACAATCTAGCTCTTGTTGCCCTAAATCACATCTGAATACCACCCATATTCTCAAACTTAATACAAAACAGACCTGCAGTTCTTCTCTCCTCAGAATTTGGTTATGACTGAAATGTAATAAGCAGGAAGTTAGAATTCTGGTTGCAAAGAATTCATGTTGAAAGCAGAAACTGTCTTACTCATTTTTAATACACTTGTGCCTAGAACAATGCCTCGTTGGATGATTAGTGAGTGAATTAATGAGAGGCCTTAAAAGAGAAAAGGAAATTTTACAACACTATAGTAGTTGAAGAACTACATTGAAGAAATTAAGGAGGCAAATCCAATAACTGAATTAACACTCCATGACCCATCTAGCTATTGATCAAAGAGAGAATTTATTCACAGAGATTTTCAAATACAAACAAAATAGCACTTTTAAATTTTTTACAAAATGAATATAGAAATAAATGTGGTACAGCACAGTACAATAATGGACAAAAGAAAACACGATCCAATGACTGGAAAATGTCTCTCGTTATTCTCAGATCTTCGGCTGAATTCTTTCCTACAGTGGACAGAAAGGTGCCCCTTTTCTTCATAAGAATATCACAGCAGAAGCTACTCAGAGAAATATTGCATATTGTTGAATAACATGGAAATACAAAGGTTTAACTCTAAAGGTCTGCATAAACACTGAAAATATGTTGAGGAACTAAATTAGAGTTTATGCAGGATATACAAAATACTGATAGTTTGGCTTATTGGTCCATTTATTGGGTTTAATATATGCTTTATAAAGTGATAATACTGTATTTTAAATGTATATTAAAAAGAAAGAGGAGAAATGCACCACTAAACCTCCCGTAAAGTCTGTGTGATGATCCACGTTTGTGCATAGGTGTGTGTGGGGACGCATATGTCTGTATGTGCTTGTGTGCGTTCGGGAGTGCCGTGACCTACAGGGAACATTTTTGGGGGTACCCTGCTTCCCAACATAACACTGTTTCTACTAGCCCTTTTGATTTTCTGAGTCTTCACCTAAAAGAAAAAAAAAACAACAAAACTAAAACCCAAACCCTTGTTTGCATATATAGATTTGGGGTGTGTGTGTGTGTGTGTTGTATATTAACAATACTCTGTGGAATAGAACCACCCGATGCCCTGCAATATTTTTAGGCTTTGGTCCATTTTTCTCCATCATTCTACACTCTCCTTCTTTTTCCCCCCCACAAATCTCCTATAATCCTTCCTTCCTATATCATGTTCCTGATTTTATCGGGTTTCATTTTATTAGCATTGTATTGGATTAGAACTACTATTCCACCTTTTGAAGGCAGGTGGATGTTTTGACCTCTCCAAGCCCCTTCGGCCCGTCTTCTCCTCTGTCTGCTCTTGGTGGCTCCATCTCAGTATGGGTAGTGCTTCTGTTTCTTGCCTGAAAAGCAAGCCAGCCATGTGCACAGCAGCATGGCGGCAGTGGCACCTGCTCCCGTGCAGTAGTAGGCCCAGCCGATTTCACACTTCCCTAGGGACAAAGGAAAGGGAAAGAAGAAAGACACAGATGAGGATGATTTTGCAGCAGGCTTTCTTATTGCTTCCAGTGTGTGGGTTCTGAAGCACCCATTAGGAATATGGTATCCTTGCTTAAATGGAATCATAACGTGCTGAAAGTTATCTTGCCAGTGAAGAAAGCAAGAATGGCTGGGTGCATTTCAGAAGGATCTCAATGTCTACCTCTCACCCTGGCGAAGAGAAGTCTAGTCCCCTCCACCAATATCCATACCCTTTTCAAAAAAAGAGAAGAATAGCAGCAACTAGGATATGAGATGAAGGAGTTAATTCTAACTTACATCACCCAAGCTCACCTGCATAACAAAGTACTTTAGGGAAAAAATCTAAATGTTGATGCAATCCTTCTGCAAAAGGGCCACTTTGAGGAGGCAACCCATTTGAAGGATAATGGCTAATGCTAAGGTGAATACTGCTATTGATGTGGAATCCTCAAGTGACTTACCCTCTACTGTCTGAATCAGAAAACAAAAATTCCCAGATTCTTCTGGGATCAACACTCACCTTGAAGATAAAGTGTCATTTAAATGAAAATATAATGACAAGTGTCCAAATGGGTCCTGATTTCTCAGAGTTGGATTAGTCTTAATGGTCATAACACACCCAAAATATTAAAAATATAATAAGTAGATTTATTTATATTGTCTGTCAATTCTTTTATCAACATTATAAGGTGGAGTACTAGCTCAACATGGTTGACAAAAATGCTTCTCAGCATTTAAAGAAGTTGGTGACTTACCCATAGCCATATGCTTGTAATTTGGAATAAAGTGAGCCAGGACTCAAACCCGTGTTCCACATCCCAAGAATAGGTTGGCGTCCCCAGATACCCTATTTGGGTTAATGGAATGGGTTTTTGCATTCATTAGCTTTTTCTTTCTTAATGACATCCAAGTTACTCTTTTTGTGTGCACAGTAAAGAAGGCCTCTATATCTTATACTGGACACTGTACTTTCTGCTTCAATTCTAATTCATTTTTCAGCCGGTCTTACCATCTTATCAGACAATGCTCGAACAGCAACCATGTTCCTCCCTTTGGTTCTTGTTTTGCATTGCATTAGATACAAACATAAACAGCAAGACATTTGGATTTCACAGTCACTGAACATAAAAGCCAGACTGAAAATCACGGGGCCAGGTGCAGTGGCTCATGCCTGTAATCCCAGAACTTTGGAAGGCCAAGGCAGGTGGATTACCTGAGGTCAGGAGTTTGAAACCAGCCTGACCAACATGACGAAATCCTGTCTCTACTAAAAATACAAAAAATCAGCCAGGCGTGGTGGCGGGCACCTGTAATCCCAACTATTCAGGAGGCTGAGGCAGGAGAATCACTTGAACCCAGGAGGCAGAGGTCACAGTGAGCCGAGGTCGCACCAGTGCACTCCAGCCTGGGTGACAGAGCAAGACTCCATCTCAAAAAAAAAAAAAAAAAGAAAAAAGAAAAGAAAATCACATCCCTTCTTTTCACAAGCAGTCTGCAGGAAAACAGCCTGTTGCTTGGCAAGAGTGACACCATCTTGAAGCGAAACCTCAATGAAGTCCAGCGTTTGACTCCTGCATACCGAGGTGTTCCCATAGTGTAGATAACCCCCCATAAAGAAACAATGCCTATGGCATAGATAAACTTTCATAAAGATGTTTATCTCATCTCCCTAGAGGTCACAAGTTTCGGCAAGAAAGTATGAGACGTGACCAGCTGCACGTATCTGTACCCTAAAAGCTTGCTATGTAAAGGCTGCTTTCTGGAGGGCGGGTGCAAAGATCCACCATCTTGCAGCTGCCTGAGACATGGCTTCTGTTCGTAAGTCCCTATTAAATGCTTTTTTCTGAGAAACTGGACTTGTCAGCCTCTTTCCTCACCTCTTTTCTCAGCCTCTCAGCCTATGGGGCTGGGTTTGCATAGACCTGCTCACCGTGGAGCACAGCCACTTTTACCTTGTTCATTTGTGAAAGATTAATAACTTCCCTGCTGAAAATTACCAAGACTGTTAGGTATAAGGTGCAGTTAAACTTTGGATCTTCACTGGACATTTACTGGAGAAGTAGTTAGCATGTGCCCCATGCACAGATGAAAAGGCAAGGCAAGACAGAGCTAAGGGAGTTACTGGCTTGTGGTCACCAAGAGTCAACAGCAGCAAAATTTGATCAAGAGCCTCCACATCCTGAAAGTTCTTAGGCCATGACCTAAGCACACAGACATCAAGCTATGTTGTTCAGTCCTCAACCTAGGTGTCATCCCTGATTTCTCCCTCTCCACATCCAATGAATAATTAAAAAATAGCAAATGTGTTTTGATTACCATTTTCTCAAGATTGTCAATAAGCTTTACATGGAGTAAACATTAATGCTTTAATTCTCAAAGGAACACAATGTGGCAGGTACATGAGTATCATTCTCATCTTTCAGAAGGGAAGACTGAGGCCAAGGAAAGTTTAATAACCTGCTCCAGGACTTCTCCTTAATAAGTAGCAAGTCCTCTGCCACTCTCGCCCATATCTATCCTGTATCCTTTCCCTTCTCCAATGCCCGCATCATCCCCCAGGCAGTCTGGTCTGCTGTCATTGCTTTCTTGTCTCCCTGATTCTTCTTATATCATCACCAACAGCAAGGTAGGCAGCTGTCTTTTAAAAAATCAATCAGATCAAGCCACGCTCTTACTTAAAACCCTGTAATGACCCAGCATTTTGGGAGGCCAAGGCGGGTGGATCACTTGAGGTCAGGAGTGCAAGACCAGCCTGGCCAACATGGTGAAACCCCATCCCTACCAAAAATACAAAAATTAGCCAGGCGAATTTGATCAAGAGCCTCCACATCTTAAAAGCTCTTAGGCCATTACGTAAGCACACAGACATCAAGCACACAGAGTAAATTAGTGCAAGTGGCCCACACATAAGAATCAGTTGAACCCGGGAGGCGGAGGTTGCAGTGAGCCAAGATTGCACCACTGCACTCGAGCCTGGATGGCAGAATAAAACTCTGGCTTGAAAAAAAAAAAGAAAAAGAAAAAGGAAAAAAAAAGTCCTTTAATGAATTCTCAAAAATCAATGTCCTTCCTATAGCCTATGAGGGCTTAAATGTCTGCTCTCTCCTGTGTCTTATCTCTGGCCACAGTGATCACTTTTTCTGGAGCACATCAGCCTTGTTGCCGACATGAGAGCTTCACACTTACGATTCCTTCCACCCAGAAATTCTAATTCTAGATCATGGAAATGCCAGGCCTATGGCAAGCACCTAATAAATAACTGTTGAATGAAAGGCAAGGTAAAAGAAAAGTAGAAAGGAAGCAAAGCAGGCAGGCAGCTAATACCTGAAAAACAGTAAATCTAGTATTTTATTTTAAGAGTAACTCTTGTCCTGTTTTGGCACTGAAATTTTGGAGAGAACTTCCCAAACCGAGTGTGTATTTCCGGTCTCACAGCGAGTGTGTTAAATTTAACAGGGTAACAGATTCTGAAGGATCGCCTCTCCACCTCTGGGTAGGTCTCACTGGCACAATGACCTCCATTAATACTGATAAAATACGCATTTTTCACAGGTAACCGAGTCCCCCTTCACAGGTCAGATTTCCTGACAACCATGAACTAATGTGGTTGTGAGTCTTGGGAATAATCTCCAATTTGAATTATTCTTTAGCTGGATTAAATACATCTAGGAGGGGGAATTAATAGGTAGAGAAGAGATGACCAATAGTTTACAACATTTCAAAGAGTCGGCAAAATTTGTGGTCCATCTATTTAGCACTGGGCTCATAACACAGAACACAATCAATTGTTCATTATTAATAATGTATTGCCCTATACATAGTTCCATAACCTAACATGAAAAGTAGAGTATATAATTCTTTATTAATTATTTGGCACTTAAGAAAATGTTGCTGAGGCTAGTTATTTGAAAACAGTGTATGTGACAGTAGACATATTTATTAAACAAAGATGGAAAAAGAAGCTAGTAAAGGATTGGCTATCAGAGGGTAATGAGAGAGAGGATAATACTGGTTTTGCTTTTGTTTTTGGCAGAGAAGTCAATAAAATAGCAGAAGTTTAAGCTTCAGCGTCTCGTAAGTGGCAGGGGAGCTACAGCCGATGCTGTAGATTCTCCAGCCAGTTCCTCTGTGTCCCTTTGCTGGTTCTGGACTCTCAATCTCCAGCTTCCTGTTTGCTCCTAACAGCTTATATTTGCAACGCTCTTCAGAGGACCCATGAGTGACTGGCATTACTCTGTCCCAGCTCTTTGACAGCTGAAGTGCCCCCTGGTGTGACCCACTGCCAGCGATGGACTTGTACTGGAGTGTGCACACCTGGCTTTCTTCCCTCCAGGTGGCACAAAGTCTGCAGTATAATGATAATGAATGTTCCCAGCACTGTGAGTTCAGGCTGAGGCTGAGCCCTCAGATGACAAACTGCGCCCTGCTGGGCGTTTACTCCTTCCCCACCTTGCTTTTCCACTTCCCCACTGGCTTTTCCTTGGCACATTTCCTCAATCACTTGAACACAAATCCTCATCTCAGGATCCACTCTGGAGAACCAGATCTAAGACAGGAGTGAATGAACATAGACTTTCTTGCTTTTCTTTATCAAGGGATCTGTAAGTTGCTACCATTGTCAGAAACTAAACCACCCCACCCACCTACCCAAGCCCTGCTGTCACCTGAAAGAGGCAGAGCAGAGCTTTCAGCACCAGCTGGCTCCGGCTCTCACCACACTACCCTCTTCCTAGGGCAAATCCAATTTCTTGTCTTGCTCAGGTGTAATTGTAATTTCTAGTCATTGTTATCTGGATCCATTCGTGTTTATGTCACAAAACAGGTAGTTAATGTATCAGGCTAAATATCTATCAGATGAAAACTGGCAGGAAATTAAGTAAAGATCTTTGAGGAGTGTACCATAATAGCAGAAAAATGTTTGAGGATATAAGAAAATACGGCCATCAATCAGACATATATGCAAGTTTGTGTGTATGATTTACAAAATTTGGGATTAAAATTCAACAGCCGGTTAAGGTCCAAAATGAGCTATTAATGTTCAATGTGATTTACAAGAAAAAGAGTCCTTCATTTAAGACACGAAGGCTTTTTCATTTACTAAGCAATTTTAAAAATAATGATTAAATCAAAAAGTGGTTTAATATGAATTTGTTCTAGTGTTACAAATTATACTGAGATATAGCCAACCAATCAAACTAGCCTCAAAAAACATACAAAAGTACATATGCATACATGTCTTTTGAGGAAAAATGGTCACGATCAGTCTAGTTAGAGTAAGGTGTATCAATAGAATTTAAGCAAATCTGAAAAAATACTGTCATTCAACCCTGATTCTTGATTTTCTTCTTCCCTTCCTTTTCCCTTTCCTCACTCCCTCTCTCAATTTATTCATTGATTCAGCAAACATTCAGTGAGTGCCAGCTCCAACTATGAATGAATCACTGGGTACTGGGAGCTTGTTGGGAATAATATAGATATAATTCCTGCTATCAAGAAGCTTATTGTCTAGTCAAGGAAATAAGCATTAAGCAATACTGAGACATTTATATACTGATAATTGTGATACGTGCTTTGTAGAAAAAATCCAGGATGCGAAGGCAGCATATTGCAAGTGATCTATGTAGTGTGGTCAGGTCAGTGAAAGAGAAGCTTAAATTAGAAGTGAGATCTAAGCCAAGACCTGCAGATGTTCAGGAGTGAGCCAAGCGTGAATGTGGGGGGCCAGGGAACAGTATGCTTGGAGTGAGGGGATGGGAAATGTAATGGAGAAATGCAGACAGATTTGGGTCTTGCTAAAGTATTGCTCAAGTAAGAGATGGATCCCATTTTGGGTGTAAAGCAAGGGATGGGTTGAGGTATGACCACCTCTAGAGTTCGAGAGCTTGAAGCCTGAAAATTCCCTCTTTGAAATTGTCATTTGTATTGTTGGATAGGAACAGTCACAAATAAATCGTAAGCTCCTGCTACCTGTTTTGGTATGTTATAGAAGCTGGAGATGCAGCAGGGAACAATACAGAGTCTTTGGTCTCATGAAGCTTATTTTCCAGTTCATATCACTCACATTAGCTGTATTATTCTGAAGCATTCCTTGTATATTACACACATGTTTTGCAGAACTTCAGTTTAATGAAATAAACCAGATACAACAGAATTTTTTTTCATAAAACTATAAATGTGAAAGCAAAATGTCCAGAATTCTGTGAGAGGTTAAGGGTTTACCAGGCACAGGCTTGTCACCTTGAACTTCTCCAAAGGAAAAGGAAAAACAGATTTTTCTCTCTGAGCATGATCCTGTTGTTAAAACCTATGTGCTCAATAACAAGAAATTAGCACCATGTTTTACAGTCATAGAAAAAAAGTGTTTCTGCATACTTTTCATGAGTAGTAATGAAACTAAATAAAACCAGGAAATACAGGACCATTCTTCCATGGCCTCACTCTGCCCATGTCATGGCAATAAATGCTTGTTATTATAATGTAAACAGAGAGCATTTTTTCCAGAGGGCAAGTTTTGTCTGTGATCCTTTCAGGAAATTAGAGAAGCAAATCTGTTTAAACTTTCCCTTTCGCTCTCCGTAATGCTCCATCAAACAGGACTCCAAGCTTGCTTGGTTGGCAAATTGCTGCTTTCAACAATGGGGAATACTATTCTTGACAGATAAAATAGAGGTTAACGGGACAGAAAGCAGCATACCATAGCCACCTGCCAAGTCGATAGAAAAAGACTGTGGCGGAATTCCAGGGCAGCCCCAGAGTAGAGATAGGCGTGGGGAGGGTTGTTGCTGATTTCTTAGGGTGGCTCAAATTAGTTTTTAGTATAGCTTTGGGAAGTGATGGAGACAGAAAGAGAGGTACAAAGAATCCAGTCTTATTACATACAACAATGGCATTCCGGAGATCTTTTCATCTACCTCTGCCTTTTCATTAATGTGTTCAATTAACATTTTGGAGCCTACCAAGTGTGACCGTCTGCTTGTTTCAATGTTCTATTCGGGCACTCAGTACGATGACCAGATCACAGTAACCGATACACATCTGTGGCATGAATGCATATCAGACATTATACTTGTGCTAAGAATAGAGATACAAAATTAATAGTCCTATAACAGCTGTCATATATAGACGGCGAGTGAAAGGTTACAAGTTATGAAGGGGTCTCTCCTTTAACAATTTTTGTCTTGGATCCTTGGTCTGTTTATCCTTTCCAACATTACTCTCACTTTGAAGATGCAGAAACTGAAGGATAAGTAACTTACCCAGTATCTCAAATAAATAACAAAGCTTGAACTTGGAACTTGGGTCAAACTGATTCCAGAGTTTTTTCCTGTGCTCAGATCATGTATAAAAAAGATCTTAATCAAATGCATTTTTCTCACTTGTTAAATAGTACTTGTCTTGGCATGTATATGCCCAAGAAAAAAATAAAACATATTTTACCTTACCCCTTCAATTTGCCAGTCGTCTTAGGAGACTACATGCTGTTAAAGTGAACTAAATATGGCCTAAGAATAACTCTGTACTTCTATGTTTGAAACCTTGTGGACGAACTGTAACCTAGCTTAATAGGCAGACAAGAATGAAACCTAACTTAGGAGTGTGCACCCGTAATAACTGCTGAGTCTTGGCCAATCCCAGCAGCCATAGTTCAACCACTGATACACTGCTGAATGTTCAAACTGTATTGAAATAAAGCAAACACCAAACTGTAGCCAATCCAGTTGCTTCTGTACCCCACTTCTGATTTTTGTACGTCACGTTCCTTTTTTGTCTATAAATTTGTGCCGACCATGAGGCACCCCTGTAGTCTCTCTGAATCTGTTGTGATTCGGGGGGCTGCCTCATTTGTGAATTGTTCATTATTCATCTAAACTCCTTTAAATTCAATCCAGCCAGAGTTTTTCTTTGAACAATGCCCATGTTCAATGAGCATGGTTTCAATTACTAAAGGTCTGCACCTTGCAAAGACTTGACAGCTCCAGTTCCTGAGCCAATGAAACCACACTTGGCACCTTTGGCAATGCATCTTCAAGGATGTGGGAATGTGATGTCTAATATAAGTTTGCTTGAGGAACAGATAACTGATGCTCCCTGCAGGAGAAACTGGCTCTAGAAATGGTCCCAAACTGAGTGCTTTTGACCCTACCTTGACTCTGTCTGAGCCTTAGCTGATGAAGGGCTTCAACTCCTGGGTACACTTTAGTTCCCCTCCAGAGCTGCTGTCTGCCTGTGAACCCTCAGAAGTTTGGCTGGTGCCACCATGTCATCCTAACTTTCACCCAGAGACTCCACAGTAGCGCCCTCCACTGTTCACTGTATTGCTCTGGAAAGCGCAGCACAGGACACTAAGGCAGTTCCTGCCCTCTGACTGCATGCCATAAACCTCCGTGTTTATAGTGCCTCCATGTTTATAGTGCGTTTCTTTGAACTTGAGCTCCATGGGATCCCCATTTACTTCTCTTTCCCCACAAGGTCACTGCTGAGCACCCAGAATACCTTGTAGCCGTAGTGCCTGAGTCAGGATATGATAAGCTGACTGACTTCATTTATCCAGGCAGCATATCTTTTATCTGTGATATTTTAAAAATGTTAACATGTTAATATTTAAATGTAGAGTTTGGGTAAAAAAGAAGTGGGCATATTAGATTGTATTCTTGTTGCTTGTATCCTTGTGTGTATATAAAGATATATATATATATTTCTTAGACAGAGTCTCGCTGTGTCTCCCAGGCTGGAGTGCAATGGTGCTCACTGCAACCTCTGCCTCCTCCTGTGTTCAAGGTATTCTCCTGCCTCAGCCTCCTAAGCAGCTGGGATTACAGGTGTGCGCCGCCATGCCCAGCTAATTTTTGTATTTTTAGTAGAGACAGGGTTTCACCATGTTGGCCTGGCTGGTCACAAACTCCTGACCTCAGATGATCCACCTGCCTCAGCCTCTCAAAGTGCTGAGATTACAGGCATGAGCCACCATGCCTGGTCCTAAAAAAAACTTTTAATGAGACAAGCAGTAAAAATGATATGTCATGTGCCTGTAAAGAAAAGACCACCCAAACTTGGTTGGTGGGCAGAAAATGCAGAAGTAAAACGGCTGAGAGAAGAATGTTTGTGGGGTGTGGCTCTTTTTAAAAGCTCCTTTACAGCTGGGTGTGGTGGCTCACGCCTGTAATCCCAGCACTTTGGGAGACTGAGGTGGGTGGATCACGAGGTCAGGAGATCAAGAACATCCTGGCTAACACAGTGAAACCCAGTCTCTACTAAAAAAAAAAAACAAACAAATTAGCCAGGCGTGGTGGCACGTGCCTGTAGTCCTAGCTACTTGGGAGGCTCAGGCAGGAGAATCTTTTAAACCCAGGAAGCAGAGGTTGCAGTGAGCCGAGATTGTGCCACTGAACTCCAGCCTGCGCAACAGAGCGACATTCCATCTCAACAAACAAACAAACAAAACTCCTTTGCTTGTTCCTTTATGTCTGTTTATTACAGAAAGTATAAACTTGTATTGATTGTCAGGGCTGTCCTGTACACAACTCCAAGGCGTCTATTTATTTTGCATTCTATGGGCTTCCTAATGGATGTGCCCTGGGGGTGCGGTGCTGCACACGC
This sequence comes from Colobus angolensis palliatus, assembly GCF_000951035.1. Lineage (NCBI taxonomy): Eukaryota > Metazoa > Chordata > Mammalia > Primates > Cercopithecidae > Colobus > Colobus angolensis. The sequence continues at coordinate 2,735,444 of NW_012115311.1, read as the reverse complement.
ACATATAATGGGAATAGCGCTCCCTGCATAGTATTCCCCGAAAGAATAGATGGTGAGAAGGTGTGTGTAATGGTAGAATCTCCCAAATCCCATGCATTGAGTCTATTTTCAAAATATCCCAGGAGGCCATCTTGATGCCTCCTAAGTCACCACAGCAGCACTGCAGTGGGTGGGACCAGTATTTCCCCTCAAGAACTGCAGCTCTCCACTACTGCTGTGAATGCACTGAAATACGAAAGAAGTGTGCCACTGAGTAAAACCCTATCTCTGCCAGCCCTTATATGTATGCACCATCCACTGGATCGCAGCCTGAATTACATCACCAAACAAAAAGTCTTTCACCACATATCACTAGTGAAGAGCAGGAATCTAGCCACAAATAAATATTCTACACAGAACCTTGGGCCTCTGAAAGCACCCAGAAATGAAGCCAATTGACTATACGTGACATACACCCCATTCAAACCCTCAGAAAAATAAAGAATATAAAAACAAAAAGCCCCACCCAAGCAACAGCAATTTCAGAAAGATTAAAGAATACCAGCCCTTTTGGATGAAAAATAATCAGGCAAGAACTCTGGCAATTCAGAAAATCAGAGTCTCCTTACTTCCAAATGATTGTACTAGCTCTCCAGCAATGGTTGTTAACCAGATTGAAATGGCTCAAATAACAGACACAGAATTCAGAATATGGATGGGAAAGAAGTTCAACAAGATTCTGCAGAAAGTTAAAATCCAACCCAAGGAAACCAGTAAAATAATCCAAGAGATGAAAGAAGACATGGCCGTTTTAAGAAAGAACCAAACTGAACTTGTGAAATTGAAAAATTTACTACACAAATTTCATAACACAGTTGCAAGCATTAATAACGGAATAGACCAAGCTGAGGAAAGAGTCTCAGAGCTCAAAGACCAGTCTGATGAGTCAACTCATTCAGGCAAAGATAAAGAAAAATGAATGAAAAAGAATGAACAAAACCATTGAGAAATAGGGGACTATGTAAAGAGGTCAAACCTACCACTCACTGGCATTCCTGAGAAAGAAGGAGACAGAGTAGCTAACTTGGAAAACATAGTTGAGGATACAGTCTATGAAAATTTCCACAATCTCACTAGGGAGGTCGACATTCAAATTCAAGAAGTTCTAAGAACCCCAGCAAGGTGCCATACTAGATGCATACTGATCAGACTCTCCAAGGTTGACATGAAAGAAAAAAAATCTTAAAGGCCATTACACAAAAGGGTCAGGTCACTTACAAAGGGAGCCTCATCAGCCTAACAGCAGATTTCTTAGCAGAAAACTTACAACTCAGGAGAGATTAGGGGCCTATTTTCAGTATCCTTAAAGAAAACAAATTTCAACCAAGAATTTCATATCCAGCCAAACTAAGCTTCAAAAGCAAAGGAGATATAAAATCCTTCTTAGTGAAGCAAATGCCAAAGAAATTCATTACCATCAGACCAGATGTCCTTCCTCTAAACATGGAAATGAAAGAGTGGTACCTGCTACCACAAAAACACACTTAAGTACCTAGCACACATATCCTATAAAATAATCACACAATCAAGTATATAACAACCAGCTAACAACATGAGGACATGATCAAAACCTCACATATCAATATAAACCTTGAATGTAAATGGTACAAATGCCCCACTTAGAAGGTACAGAGTGGCAAGTTGGGTAAAACAAATAAGACCCAGCCATCTGCTGTCTTCAAGAGACCCATCTCACATGTAATAACAACCATGGGCTCAAAGTAAAGGGAGGAAGAAAGATGTATTTTGCAAATGGAAAACAAAAAAGAGCAGGGGTCGCTAGTCTCATATCCAATAAAACAGACTTCAAACCAACCACAGTGAACAAGGACAAGGAAGGGCATTACATAATGATAAAGGGTTCAATTCAACAAGAAGACTTAACTATCCTAAGTATATAAACATCCAACATTAGAGCACCTAGATTCATAGAAGAAGCACTTCTAAACCCATGAAAAGATTTAGACAGCCACATAAAAATAGTGGGGGATTTCAAGATCCCACTGACAGTGTTAGGCAGATCATTAAGGCAGAAAACCAAAAAAGAAATTCTGTTTTTAAACTGAACATGACCAGTTAGACCTAACAGAAACCTACAAAATACTCCACTTAATACACATTTTCATCTGCGCAAGGAACATATGCTAAGACTGACCACAAGTTCAGTGATAAAGCAAGTATCAATAAATTTTTAAAAAGTAAAATCATAACAAGTATATTATCTGATCACACTGAAATAAAAATAGAAATTGGTACCATGAAGATCTCTCAAAACCACATAATCACAGGAAAATTAACTTACTCCTGAATAACTTTTGCATCAACAATGAAATTAAGGCAGAAATTAAAAAAATTCATTGAAATCAATGAAAACAGAGACACAACGTAACAAAATATCTGAGATGCAGCAAAAGAAGTGTTGAGAGGACACGTTATAGCATGAAATGCCTACATCAAGAAGTTAGAAAGATCTCAAATTAATAATCTAACACATATCTGTGGGACCAGAAAAACAAGAACAAACTAACGCCAAAGCAAACATAAGAAAACAAATAAATCACAGCAGAACTAAACAAAATTGAGATGTAAAAATTTAAACAAAAGATCAATCAAACCAAAACTTGGTTCTTTGGAAGGATAAACACGATTGATAGACTGCTAGCTAGGTTAACAAAGAAAAGGGGAGAGAGGATCCAAAAGAGCACAACCAGAATTGACAAAGGGACATTATAACCAATCCCACAGAAATACGAAAGACCCTCACAAACTATTATGAACATCTCTGTGCACACAAAGTCAATAATCTAGAGGAAATAGGTAAATTCCTGAAACATACAATTTCTCAAGATTAAACAAGGCAGAAATGGAAACCTGAACAGACCAATAATGAGTTCTGAAATTGAATCGGTAACTTAAAAAGCTACCAATCAGGCTGGAGATGGTGGCTTGCACCTGTAATTCCAGCAGTTTGGAAGGCCAAGGCTGGCAGATCGCTTGAGCTCAGAAGTTCGAGACCAGCTTGGACAACATGGTGAAACCCCGTCTCTATTAAAAAAGGTAAAAAGTAGCTGGGTGTGGTTGCATGAACCTGTAGTCCCAACTACTCAGGAGGCTGAGGTGAGAGGATGGCTTGAACCTGGGAGGTGGAAGTAGCAGTGAGCTGAGATGGTGCCACTGCACTCCAGCCTGTTCCTGTGTTGAATAGGAGTGGGCTCCCTAGCCAGAGCAACCAGGCAAGAGAAGGAAACAAACGGCATCCAAATAAGAAAAGTAGAAGTCAAACTATCTCTCTTTGCTGGATATGATTCTATACCTAGAAAACCCTTAAGACTCTGTCAAAAGCTTCCTGGTACTCATCAATTACTTCAGTAAAAGTTCAGGATACGAAGTCAATGCACAAAAATCAGTAGCATTTCTATACACCAATCATATTCAAGTTGAGAGCCACATCAAGAATGAAATCTCATTTACAACAGCCACAAAAAGAGTAAAATACCTGGGAATACATATAACCAAGAAGTGAAAGATTCCTACAAAAAGAACTACAAAATACTGTTGAAAGAAATCACAGATGACACAAACAAATGGAAAAACATTCCATGCTCATAAATTGGAAAAATCAATATCATTAAAATAACCATACTGCTCAAAGCAATCTACCAGCTTTGTAGGTTGGTAGATACTGCTCAAAGCAACCTATCAACTACCAACATCATTGTTCACAGAATTAGAAAAAAACTTCCACAATTCACACAGAATCAAAAAAGAGCCTGAATAACCAAAGCAATCCTAAGCAAAAAGAATAAAGCTGGAGGCATCACATTACCTGACTTCAACTATACAGCAAATTTGCAAAAAGCAAAACAGCATGGTACTGGTACAAAAACAGACACATAGACCAATGGGACAGAATAGAGAACCCAGAAATAAAACTGCACACCTACAGCCATCTTTGGCCAAGTAAACAAAACTAAGCAAATGGGGAAACGAGTCCCTATTTGATAAATGGTGCTGGTATAACTGGCTATCCATATGCAGAGGAATAAAAGTGGACACCCTCCTTATACCATATGTAAAAATTTACTTGAGAGATTAAAGATTTAAATGTAAGACCTCAAACTATAAAAATTCTAGATGAAAACCTAGTGAACACCCTTTCAACACAGGTGTGGGTAAAGAATTTATGACTAAGTCCTCAAAAACAACTGTAATAAAAAAAGTCAACAAGCGGGACCTAATTGAACTAAAGAGGTTTTGCATAACAAGAGAAACGATCAATGGAGTAAACAGACAACCTACAGAATGGGAGAAAATATTCACAAACTATGCATCTGACAAAAGCCTAATATCCAGAATCTATAAGAAACTTAATGCAACAAGGAAAAAGCAAATAACCACATTAATAAGTAGGCAAACGACACGAACAGATACTTCTCACAAGAAGATATACAAGCAGCCAACAAACATGTGAAAGAAAAAATGCTCGTCATCACTAATCATCAGAAAATTCAAGTCAAAACCGCAAGATACCATCTCACATCAGTCAGAATGACGTTTGTTAAAAAGTGAAAACATAGGCCAGGCGCAGTGGCTCACGCCTGTAATCCCAGCACTTTGGGAGGCTGAGGCAGGTGGATCACAAGGTCAGGAGTTCAAGACCGGCCTGGCCAACATGGTGAAACCCTGTCTCTACTAAAAATACAAAATTAGCACAGCAGGCGCCTGTAATCCCAGCTACTCGGGAGGCTGAGGCAGGAGAATCACTTGAACCCGGGAGGCAGAGGTTGCAGTGAGCCGAGATTGCACAACTGCATTCCAGCCTGGGTGACAGAGCGAGACTCTGTCTCCAAAACAAAACAAAAAACCTAAAAACATAACAGGTGTTGGCAGGACTGTGAAGAAAAGGGAAATTACACACTACTGGTGGAAATGTAAATTAGTTCAGATTTGAGGGCAAAAATCTGTGTAAAGCAGTCTGGAGATTTCTCAAATAACTAAGAGTTGAACTACCATTCAACTCAGCAATCTCACTGCTAGGTGTATGCCCAAAATAAAAGAAATTGTTCCACCGAGAAGACACATGCAGCTGTATGATCACTGCAGTACTATTCACAATAGCAAAGGCACGTGCCCATCCATGGTGGATTGGGTAAAGAAAATGTACAAATACACCATGGAATACTACATGGCCATAAAAAAAAATCAAGATAAAGGCCATTTTCCTAAGCAAAGTAATGCAGAAACAGAAAAGCAAACACCGCATGTTCTCATTTATAAATGGGGGCAAAATACTGGGCAAATATGTACATAAAGACGGGAACAATAGATATTGGCGAATACGAGGAGGAGGAGGTAGGACAAGGGTTGAAAATCTACCTGTTGGTAGATGGGTTGGGTACTATGTTCACTTGTTGGGTGACGGATTCAGTCATACTCCAAACCTCTGCATCACGCAGTATACCTCTGTACCAAACCTGCACATGTACCCCCGGAACCTAAAATAAACACTGAGAAAGAAAAAACCTGCAGCTCTGCTCTCTCATGTGACTCTAACATACAATGCTCTTTTGACCTGTTCTGTTATTTATTATCAGATTTAGACGACTGAATGGCAGGATTTGGACTCTCTTAATGGATGACACCTTGTCCCAAAGCACACAGTGTGACTCAATGTATGACGTTCTAGCTTAGTTTATTGAAGCCACTTCAACAAAAAGAGAAGACAAGGCTTTTTTTGCTCTGTCACCCAGGCTGGAGTGCAGTGGTGTGATCTGGACTCACTGCAAGCTCCGCCTCCCGGGTTCATGCCATTCTCCTGCCTCAGCCTCCCGAGTAGCTGGGACTACAGGTGCCCGCCAACACACCCCACTAATGTTTTGCATTTTTAGTAGAGATGGGGTTTCCCCGTGTTAGCCAGGATGGTCTTGATCTCCTGACCTCGTTATCCGCCCACCTCAGCCTCCCAAAGTGCTGGGATTACAGGCATGAGCTACCGTGCCCGGCCAAGACATTTTTTAAAAGACTCCCTTTATCTGTTTTGTTTGCCCTACTTTCTCCACAGAGCTAACCAGAAGATAAAACGCAGATGTGCCCATCAGTAAGAACTGACACACTCAAGCTATGGCATTAAGCACTCTCTATAACCGTGCATGTCAAAGGGAGCAGAGATTTATGCTCTAGAAAAGATAAGATGTGTATCTGCAAAGAGCTCATAACAGAGGAGCACTATGTCTAAGGAGATATGTTAGGGGTGAATTTTGATGGGAAAATATATATCAGCCTTGTCAATTTTATGCAGTGTAGGTAAATCCATCTGTAGCTGGAGTGGGAGGAGTAAGGAAAGAGCTCTACAGAGACATGCATTAGAGGCAATGGTCAGCTGTTCAAACACTATGCTCAAATAGGAGCACATGTTAGATGGGCCTCAGATTGTCAGGGGACAAAAACAAAACAAAACAAACAAACAAACAAAAAATCTTTCTGAATTACAAATGCATTCTTTTATATTCAATGGTATAAGTTTCCCTTCTGGATTCCCACAAAAATTTTGCTAAAGAGCCATAGTTTTTATTTAATCTGTTGAGTCTCTCTTGACCCCCCCCAAAAAAAAATTTTAGCTCCACTTTTGAGATAAGAGACTGTGGGCAAAAGACATTAACAGGTTTGTGACCATTGATTAGTACCAGTTATTGTCCCCCAAAGAAATGGCACTGGCCATGATCAACACAAGAATTTACCAGAAAATACCTATCTGAGATCTCATACTTGCACAACTGCTCATATCTGTGAAAGGGCAGGACACACTGACCAGCAGCTAGACTTGACACAAGGGTCAGCAGTGCTGAGCCCAAATTATACAGCAGAGGATGGAAGACACTGCTAGCCATCATTATTATTACTAATGCTGTCACTATTCATATTTTTCTGAAATCTTAACTTTTTCTAACATCAGAGTGAAGTTAGTGAAGAAAGCAACTTGCTTTCTTTCAAATTTTGAGCCTCTGAAGATTTTTTTTTTTTTTTTTTGAGACAGAGTCTCACTCTGTTGCCAGGCTGGAGTGCAGTGGCATGATCTTGGCTCACTATAACCTCCATCTCCCAGGTTCAAGTGATTCTCCTGCCTCAGCCTCCCGAGTAGCTGGGACTACAGGCACCCACCACTACACCGGGCTAATTTTTGTATTTTTCATAGAGATGGGGTTTCACCATGTTGGCCAGGATGGTCTCGATCTCTTGACCTTGTGATCCACCCACCTCGACCTCCCAAAGTGCTGGGATTACAGGCGTGAGCCACCATGCCCGGCTCTCGAGGCTCTGAAGATTTTAAATATGCTTTGCATTTGTTGTATTTTGCAAGTCAAAAACCATAAGCATAAAGAAAGCCCATGACAAACAATACCCAGCACAAGGAAATGAGTTCCATTTCTTTTATTAATAATTCTGTATGTGAAATATATCAGTATAAGATCTGATAATAGCATAATAGATTAGATAATAGCATTTTACCAATGTTAATTTCCTAATTTGGTAATTGTATTGCCAGATAAGAGAAGGTTATTGTTAGGAATTACTCACTTAAGTATCTAGGGTTGGGAGGACAGCATGTCTCAGGAGGAGGGAATAGGGCAGGAGGGAGGCCGGGATTGATAAAGATGGTGTATTGAAATTAAACATTAAGGAAATCCAGGTGAAAGGAATATAGGACTTCTTTGTATTATTATGTAGCTTTTCTATATATCTAAAATTAATCCAAAACCAGAATTACACAAATGTCAACACAAATTTGAATATATCTATGTCACATGGTTTGGATTTTTGTCCCTGCTCAAATCTCATGTCGAACTGTAATCCCCACTGTTGGAGGAGGGGCCTGGTGGGAGGTGACTGGACCATGGGGGTGGGCTTCCCCTTGCTGTTCTCACCGATAGTGAGTGAGTTGTCATGAGACCTGGTTGTTTAAGTGTGTAACACCTCCCCCTTTCTCTCTCTTCCTCCTGTTCTGGCCAGGTAAGATGTGCCTGGTTCCACTTTGCCTTCTGCCATGACTGTAAGTTTCCTGAGGTCTCCCCAGCCACGCTTCCTCCACAGCCTGTGGAACCGTGCAGCAATTAAACCTTTTTCTTTATAAATTACCCAGTCTCAGGTAGTTCTTTATAGCAGTGTGAGAACGGACTAATACAATGGGTGTATGTATATGTATAAGTATATACAAAATCAGTGGGGACTTTTACTCTTGTAAGTTTAAGGAGCAAGAAATCAATAAACATACTGACCACATGACATGCAAAATCAGACCCCTGCATAATGGCCATTTTTATTCTGTAATTTTCCTCATGGAAATACTCAATGACCCTCTTACACTCCATCTGCAGGTGTGGCTCTGTTAAGCACAGCACACAGTGAGGAGGCTCAGGTGGTTCCTGCCGTCTGGCCACATCCCACCTAACACAAAACTTCATCCCATTCCTGCCAACCACACCCAACTGAGTAAACAATCCACAAACTGAATCAATTAAATAAAGATGACATCCCAGCATGAATCATACAATGTTCCTGTGAGATAATACAGGAGGTGGATGAGTGTGCAGGACCTGTGTCCAGCGGGGAAGGAACAGGGTGTCATCCATCTTCTCCAGCAGGACCTGCCAAGAGGACAAGGGCCACACATTGGGGCACAGAGCCCATTTTCCTCCACAAAATTTCCCCAGCCTGGCAAGGTAAAGCAGTTATATATTCGATGTGGGAAACAATATTTCCCACTGAAAAAAAGGGTTTTTTCCAGCTGATACGTTTGAAGGATTTTATACAAACAAAGCCTGTCTTCCAAAGAGAAAGACTACAAGATTTCTTTGTGCAATCAAAGTCCTCCCCAGGCAGCTCCAGCTGTGAGTGCTGCTGGCAAGACAGGAAGGCAGAAGGGATGGGAGGCAGGGATTAGCGGAAAGGGATTAGACCTGAACAGGACAGAGCCTCTTTTAAATTCGAGCCTTGTCAAAAGCCAGTGCATCACCCCTCCGTTTCTGCGTCCCTTTGACTTTATCCTTGTCACTTCTGCCACCCAGAGCATCACAGCATCATGGATTCTAGAGACACAGGGACCTAGGAGAAGGATCATTTAGGTCATGGGTTGGCAACCTTATTCTGAAAGAAGCCAGACAGTAAATATTGTAGTTCAAAAGCAAGCACGGTCACCAAATAAACAAATGAGCATGGCTGTGTTCCCATAAAATTGTATTTACAGAAACATGCAGACTAGATTTGGCCGATAGTTTGCCAACCTCTGATGTAAGCCATCTCCCATACTTTCCCAATGAGAACACTGCTGCCCAGGACACTGACAGGGCTTTCCCATGTCTCTTGAATGTGTTCTCTTCAGTAGCTGAGTCCTATTCTTTGCTTGTAATTTGTAATTTCCTGGCTCCCAGTCTAAAGCAGGCTGGCGATGCTGGGTTATTCTTATCCAAAAATGCAGCCCTGACTCTTTGGGCACTTATACCACATAATTACCTGCCTACCCTTTTAATTTCACATACCCAGAACAAAAAGCTATAAAGCTATGGGAAAAAACCAACAAACTTTTTCATCAACAAACCAAGCCATTGGGATATACATATATATTTACACTGGGACATGTATTGCTTAACAATGGAGATACATTCTGCTGATGCATTAATAGGTGATTTTATCATTGTGCAAACATCATAGAGTGTACTTACACAAACCTAGATGATCTAGCCTACTCCATTACACAGCTCCATCCTCATCCGGTGGGTCCACCACCACACATGCGATCCATCATTGACTGAAACATCATTATGTAGTATATGACTCTACTTCATGTCAACATAAGTAAACTACTTGTGGAATCGAGATTGATATAAAACACAAGGGGCAGGGTTACATGGCAGGGAAGAGAGTAGAGATGGGCCAATCACAGAAACCGGCCCCGGAAGATCTGAGAACTAGATGTCCAGGTGATGTTGCTGGGTATGGCTGCACAGGAACAAACGCTCTGCACTTCCCCTCTTATCTAGAGTCCTGTGGGGTTTCCCTTTCATACCACACCAAACCTAATTATTTTTCCTTCCATCAGATCCATCCAGGGTCCTTCCTCCTAAATTCCGCTGAGTCAAGGCCCCGTGTCATCCTATCCTGAAATCCCAGTAGGAAGCACATGCCATGGAAAGGGTGGCAGATGTTCTGCCTATTTAGCATTCCCCCAATGTGGAGAATGGCAAAAGAAACAGAAATATCCTGGCTCCTTCAGAAACATAACCACATTTCAGCAGGATGAGTGGAGCGGCTTCTGAATTCTTATGATCACACCAATCAAATGGACCTCTGTTCTGTGACCTGGTGGATGATTTTCTTTCTTTCCTTTCCTTTTTTTTTTTTTTTTTAATTAACTTTAAGTTCTGAGATACACATGCAGAACGTGCAGGTTTGTTACATAGGTATACACGTGCCATGGTGGTTTGTTGCACCCTTCAACCCCCCACCCAATAGTTTTCTTAACATACACATTTGTGCCACTTACACACAAAAAATGGTTTACCATTTGTCTTGTCTGGCCAGTTGAGTATCTGCTAGCACAGCTGCTATTAATCCTTGCTCCTTAGCACTGAATCCATCCTAAAAGTTTCCTTAGAGATAACGTACTGTTAAGATGATAAAACAAACACGTTGGCTCAGTGTATAGTGGTGGTCTTTGTGGCCACACTGTGAACTGACACAGAATCTGATCTCCAGGTGGGGGTGGCTAAGATAACCAGTCGGGCTTTATTTAGTATATGGTGATAAAGATTATCCTTCAGTTTCTGTCTGTAGCTGCTATTTATAAAGGCTGGAAATACCTGAAATCCAGCTCCTCTGACTCACAGACTGCCCAGAAGAGAGTGTGCAAAGAACCAGTCTGTTTCTTATTGCTGCTCCTCCACGTGAACTATGGCTGCAGCCATTTTCCTGTAACACCCACGTGAAGAGGTGCTGCATGTCATCTTGATATGATGTATCTGCCCTCCCTGTCTCTACGGGTTATACTTCCATTGGCCACCAAGCAGTCTCTAAATATACTCTCTAGATACCCAGTTACATACCTAGAGAACTGGAACGGAACTGCAGCAAGCACTGCTTTGATGTTTGTTAGCTGCCCTCAATCTAAAAGATTTTCCTTGATGATCCCTTTTTGCTTGTACAGTAGCTCTTGGGAATGAACCTCATTCAATTTGGTCAAGTATAGCTTTGAGACTCTTTTTGGTAAATTACAATCTGTTGAAAAAGTGTGAGACACGGTAAGATACTCTTCCACAACCTCATTTCCAACTTATAATGAAAGCAAGTCTCAGAACAAATCCTCCTACACACACAGACACTTATTCAACAAACAGCCATCAAAAAGCAGGCACAAAACATCAAACTGACCTGGGATCTAGTTAAGTCCTAACTCTCTTTTTAGGTATTTGGACGACCAACTTCTTGGAAAAAAACACTAGGGAAAATGCAGCAAGGTTCCATGGCAGGATTCTGTTCTCTTTGGCAACAAACAACCAGAAATCTTCCAAACCAGAGACTAGAAACTGAACACTTTAGGGATGATCAAGCCGTGGATACCATTCCCAAGAACAGTGAGGGCACAGATGGAATGCATCAGTAAGGCTGTACTGGGTATCAAAATACTAAAATATGTACCTGTTTGTAGGTAAACAGCCACTGCCCCCAGTTCCCCCAAAACCCTTTCTTCCCTTGAAAACCCTAGGGAATCCTTGCCTCACATCCCAGAAACCAAGGAGCTAGTGCCTGGCCATGGAGGCCCCCAGGGGAGCCTACCTCTGCATGTGGCCAGTACTTGTTTTAGCTCACGTTTTTTACAACCTATGACGTACTGATTATTAAATATTTTGAATATCACTTAGAGTGATAACACTGTGACTGGATGAATGCTTGAATTCTTTCAAGCAAAATTAGGGAATGTCTCAACTACTTATGTGAATTCTACCAATCCACAATCTTGAGTATCTTTAATTTCACCAATGAAAGTCCATTTTTAATACTCATCATGCTATTTAATAAGATCTAATTCTACCCATAAAAGTCCATTCTGATCACTGCTGTGCTAATTAGTAAAGCTTCCAGTGTTAGTCAAGATATGAATAACAGAACCACTTGTACTAGCATCCATGAGTATCCAGTCTGTAGTATGTACCTGAGTTGCGGTTTCCCTTAAATAACATGCATATATCACTGTCTATGATTAAGTATTTTTCAAGGAACTATAGGCATTGTAACAGTAGTCTCAAGAACTGTGAAGGGTTTGATATTTTACTCTATTTGCAATGTAACAAGTTATACTATCACAAATGTTTGGATGCTGTCAAAAGATAGGAGACTCCTGAATCAGAGATGAAGGACTGTATTACTCACAGCCCAGCAGGCAGCATGAGCTTCATGTTCGTTATGTCCACTCCCCTTGTCGCCCTCACCTCACAAGGGCTGACGCAAAACAGCCCAGGTGAACGCAGCAAACATAGTGGGCCTGTGTCACGGTTGAGGAACCCAAACGAAGGGAGCTCGAATCTTTTATAATGGACTGCAATAAAATCTGCTCAATCTTTCTTTACCCCAGGGAAAGATATCATTTTTATCATAACGGACACTCAACACACCTGTCCTCTGCTCTGCTTCCAAGACTGTTTACTATACAGACATCTTTGCAATGATAGTTCAGAACAGTGTGTCTCTGCTGACAAGCTGTGCTAAGACGCAAGAGATCTGTGAAGAACCATCTCCAACAGCGGCATGAATGAAACTGGCTAAGATCCTAAGTGGAAGCATATTCAGTTCACTAAGAAAGCTGAACGCTCATTTTCACAGATGTGATTTTGAATTAGAACTGGTGCGTGGCATGGACATAAACATGGGAACAACAGATACAGGGCACTAGGGTGAGGCAAGAGGGAGAGGGGTAAGGGCTGAAAAACTACCTGTGGGGTACTATGTTCCCTACCTAGGTGATGGTATCAGTTATAACCCAAACTTCAGTGTTACACAATATATCCACGTAACAATCCTGAACATGTACCCCCTGAATCTAACATAAAAATTGAAATAATAAAAAAGGCAAAAATGTCATTAACAATAAAAATGAACTGTTGTATGGGAATACTTATTTGCATAATGCTTCTTGTAAGCAGAGGTGCGTTTCTGTATAATATCCCTTAACAAATACTCTCGCAGATAATGAAATCAAGTCAAAGGGGTTCAATTGTGTTCTGGCTTTCCGGGGGAATTTGAGGATTGTTGGGAGGTGAGGTCTAGAGTTCAGATCTCTAAGCTTTCCCACGTATGGCTTCCAAATGTTTTTTACTATAGGTTCTAAGTCTTCAGGTATCAGGAACCCATTTGAATAATAACAAAAAGCTATGAATACTCTCTCCAGAAAAAAGCACATGTCCAAAAGCCTATGAAAATAGCATAGCATTTCAATAGGTTCTCAATATCTCTGAAGCCTATTGATGGACTATGAACCACTTAATTGGTCTGGAGACCTTAAGTTAAAATCAATCTGAAGATCAAAAGTTACCGTAACATTTAACTCTTCTACCAATTCATCAAAACATCCAGTTGCTAACCCAAAGTAGCTTACTTAGCTAGATATCCCAAAAAGTATTAACAACATCTCCACCTATCCAAAACATGACCCCAAATCAGGAGGTTAAAAACTAGTAGCCAGAACATATAAACATCAATGCTTCAAAGATACAAAATCCAGCCGGGCATGGTGGCTCATGCCTGTAACCCCAACACTTTGGGAGGCCGAGGTGGGAGGGTCACTGGAGGCCAGGAGTTCGAGACCAGCCTGGCCATCATGGTGAACCCTGTCTCTACTAAGAATTACAAAAATTAGCCAGGCATTGTTGTGCATACCTGTAATCCCAACTATTTGGGAGGGTGAGGCAGTAGAATCACTTGAGCCCAGGAGGTGGAGGTTGCAGTAGGCGACAAGGAAAAAAAAACAGGCCGGGCATGGTGGCTCATCCCTGTAACCTCAGCACTTTGGGAGGCCGAGGTGGGTGGATCACGAGGTCAAGAGTCGAGACCATCCTGACCAACATGGTGAAACCCTGTCTGTACTAAAAATACAAAAATTAGCTGGGTGTGGTGGCGTGCATCTGTAGTCCCAGCTACTCAGGAGGCTGAGTCAGGAGAATCTCTTGCACCTGAAAGGTGGAGGTTGCAGTGAGCTGAGATCACGCCACTGCACTCGAGCGTGGTGACAGAGTGAGACTCTGTCTCAACAACAACAACTAGGGAGGCTAAGTCAGGAGAATCTCTTGAACCTGAAAGGTGGAGGTTGCAGTGATCTGAGATCACGCCACTGCACTCGAGCGTGGTGACAGAGTGAGACTCCGTCTCAACAACAACAACTAGGGAGGCTAAGTCAGGAGAATCTCTTGAACCTGAAAGGCGGAGCTTGCAGTGATCTGAGATCACGCCACTGCACTCGAGCGTGGTGACAGAGTGAGACTCCGTCTCAACAACAACAACAACAACAACAACAACAACATAAAAAAAGATACAAAATCCTTAGAAAAAAAGGACTGAAGATTCTTTCATAGTATGATTTTAAAATGATTTATGATCTTTACAAAGTGCACAAATTAGAAGTGAGAGAATAAAGAGAGGTATCAATAAAGACTGCAATGAATAATCAGTAACTGTGACATAAAACAACTGCAAAGCAACAACAACAAAGCCAGGAAGAACAAAAAAATTATTTCAGTCTTGATTTCTTGGTACAAGGGCAACAGCATTCTACAAATGTCCGCAGCTCTCAGGAATGACTAGATGACAACAGAGCCACTAATGATAAAAAGGGGCTTCTTTATCTTTTATATTTTATATATTCTGGCTGAAATGATGGGAAAGAATATAATGGTTGAGAACATACAATACAAAAAATAATTACAATGAAACAGCTCAGTTTCCTAAATGTCCTAAGTACTTTACATTGAAAAGGCAAACTCAGGTATATATTTTTTTCTTTTTAAACTAATAAAAGGACAACACTGAAAAAAATGAAGAAGAATCTTTAGAAGAGAGACTAGCATATTCTCCCCAATAGTTTTGTAACCATATCTCAAGAAATCTTATTTCTCACAGATTTTCTAAGAGATTTCCTTTTTCCCGCAATTGCTTGAATTCCCCTGCTATAAATCTCTGCAAGCCACTGAATGAAGCTTTACAAAGGCATAAATAAAAGAGTAGGAATGACCCACACTGAAATAAAGCCAAAATAGACTTGAGAAAAAGAGAATGTAGAGCATTTTTTTTTCCACCTATCAGGTTCTTTAAATGATTACCCTGACTTGGTTTTGTAATTTTTTTTCTGGGAGGTGATTAGGCCGCTAGTCCCTTAACGAGTGATGCCATGATTCTTGGCAGGACATCAGTGGCCAAATATGTACAGAAACATGATGGCAGCTGCTGTTTC